>NC_081359.1:4653042-4959084 GCF_030684315.1 Stegostoma tigrinum | reverse complement strand
TTACCAAGAAAACAAGCTTTTGAACTTAGCCAATTAATTTGAGCCGGGTACTTAGATACCAAAAACTTATTAAATTTAAGTCTAAGATAATAAAATGTGAGGCTGGATGAACACAGCAGGCCCAGCAGCACCTCAGCAGCACAAAAGCTGACGTTTCGGGCCTAGACCCTTCATCAGAGAGGGGGATGGGGTGAGGGTTCTGGAATAAATAGGGAGAGAGAGGGAGGCGGACCGAAGATGGAGAGAAAAGAAGATAGGTGGAGAGGAGAGTATAGGTGGGGAGGTAGGAAGGGGATAGGTCAGTCCAGGGAAGACGGACAGGTCAAGGAGGTGGGATGAGGTTAGTAGGTAGGAAATGGAGGTGCGGCTTGAGGTGGGAGGAAGGGATGGGTGAGAGGAAGAACAGGTTAGGGAGGCAAAGGCAGGCTGGATTCTCCAGCATCTGCAGTTCCCATTATCATTGATACAATTTTAACCTCACTGCAAAGCCTCTTCCAGGGATGCCTAACCTGAAGAAGTTACCCTCCTCCCTCCGGACCAACCTCAGGGAATCTCTCTCCCACTGCAACTCTCTTGTAATCTCTTACTTGTCCGTCTTCCCTGGACTGACCTATCCCCTCCCTACCTCCCCACCTATACTCTCCTCTCCACCTATCTTCTTTTCTCTCCATCTTCGGTCCGCCTCCCCCTCTCTCCCTATTTATTCCAGAACCCTCTCCCCATCCCCCTCTCTGATGAAGGGTCTAGGCCCGAAACGTCGGCTTTTGTGCTCCTGAGATGCTGCTGGGCCTGCTGTGTTCATCCAGCCTCACACTTTGTTATCATCAAAGACAAGCTGGGCTGGTTTTGGGATGCAGTGGCAGGAGGGGATGAGCTGGGCTGGTTGTGTGATGCAGTGGGGGAAGGGGACGAACTGGGCTGGTTTTGGGATGTGGCGGGGGAAGGGGAGATTTTGAAGCTGGTGAAGTCCACATTGATACCATTGGGCTGCAGGGTTCCCAAGCGGAATACGATTTTCTGTTCTGCAACCTTCGGGTGGCATCATTGTGGCACTGCAGGAGGCCCATGATGGACATGTCGTCTGAGGAATGGGAGGGGGGAGTTAAAATGGTTCGCAACTGGGAGTGCAGTTGTTTATTGCGAACCGAGCGGATATGTAAAGCGGTCCCCAAGCCTCCGCTTGGTTTCCCCAATGTAGAGGAAGCCACACCGGGTACAATGGATACAGTATACCACATTGGCAGATGTGCAGGTGAACCTCTGCTTAATATGGAAAGTCATCTTGGGGCCTGGGATAGGGGTGAGGGAGGTGGTGTGGGGGCAAGTGTAGCATTTCCTGCGGTTGCAGGGGAAGGTGCCGGGTGTGGTGGGGTTGGAGGGGAGTGTGGAGCAGACAAGGGAGTCACGGAGAGAGTGATCTCTCCGGAAGGCAGACAAGGGTGGGATTGGAAAAATGTCTTGGGTGGTGGGGTCGGATTGGAGATGGTGGAAGTGTCAGAGGATGATGCGTTGTATCCGGAGGTTGGTAGGGTGGTACTTGAGAACCATCACTCATCTTTTAACTCAAAGGCTCTTGGATATGTTAAGTCAATCTTTTCAGAGAAGCTATGACACACCTCTGGAGAGAGTGGGACTTGAACCTGGGTCTCCTAGCTTAGAGATAAGAACACTACCGCTACTCCACAAAAGCACCTCCCAACTCCAGACCCCTGCACCGCCATCCCCACCAACAGCTTTTATTTTTGTTAAAGTATTATGTTCAATTATGCTGACGACACTTCCTGAGCTCAATGCTCCTTCACTTCTACAGCAACTTGCTGCTGCTCCTGGGCTTGTTAACACAACTGCTTCACTTCTGACTGCCTTCATCCTCCTTCCTACCCATTTGATGTAGCTTTGTGCCCTGGATTGACCACCGCTGAGAAGCAGGATGAGAAACCTTGCCTTGTGCCTGCATTAAACAACAAGAACTGTGCACCTGTGGACTCTGGCTGAGGCACTGATACACCTAAATGCAAAGTTTGGCCAGGCAAGACAAGGCAATCTGGCTAACGCAGGTCAAGGCTGCTGGGATATCCAGGTAGGAGCTAAGTGAGTGCTTGCTAAGATGGTGATGGGAGCTGCCTTGAGGTGAAGCTAGCTCCCAGTGCATGATCTTGGTGCCTGTCCTTTCCCACATTAAGTCCTTGTAGCCGCATCGCAATGCCAGCGGTTGGTGTGATCTGAAGTTGAACTTTAAAATGCTGAAACACCCTGTAAATTGATTGCACAGGTACCATGATGGTTGTCAGAAGCTGGAAGTTGTTGAGAGCCAGCATATGTGGGTGTGGGAAGAAAACAGAGTTAATACTTTGAGTCTGGCAACTCTACGCTTAGAAATTTATCCATTGCAGTTTTTTTCTGCCCGACACCCTACACTGATCCTGCATTTTGCTGAAAAAGAACCATTCTCATCTAACATAACCCAGCTCAGATGAAGGGTTATTGATCCAAAGATTCTCCCTGGTTAGGTGAACGTCTGCTGCACAGCTCTTCAGCAGCAAATGATTTTTTGACTTTGTTCTCTGTAATGGATGTCTTGATTCTGTGCCCTAGATTTTATGTACGCTATTAGAAGTTTCAGACAGTCACTGCTCTCAGAGGGCAGGAGCCAGACCAAGCTTTATTTTCATGCACAGCACCTAAACAGGAGCTTCAAACTTCCAATAGCAAGAGATACATTTCCCAGATCCCCCCCATAGATAACTCCTACATTCATTAGAGATAATGGGAACTGCAGATGCTGGAGATTCCAAGATAATAAAATGTGAGGCTGGATGAACACAGCAGGCCAAGCAGCATCTCAGGGGCACAAAAGCTGACGTTTCGGGCCTAGACCCTCTGATGAAGGGTCTAGGCCTGAAACGTCAGCTTTTGTGCTCCTGAGATGCTGCTTGGCCTGCTGTGTTCATCCAGCCTCACATTTTATTATCCTACATTCATTATGCTGCTTTGGATGGAAGATAGATTCACCAAACCTGTCCAAAATAATTACTCCAGGACACTTATGCCACTAATTATCTAAAGACCTGGGTTGAAAGTGGCTTACAGGAGAATCTGGAGTAAATTTGCCAAACAAGTCGCCCACTATTGCCATTCCCAACCTCCCAACCAACCTGCCCAACTTCCTATCTCCCTAAAACTCTAATCACACAGTAGCGCCCGCAGTCTCACCCATCCACTCGCACTCTCCACCACCCCACCTCAATGCTAGTCAAAACCCACACTTCACCTGCCCCATTCCTTCATCTCCCCCATCTGAATCGCAAACCAATTCCCACTTAAACCCCAACCTTCCACCCACCATCCACATCCAACCTGACCTCTTCCCCTGCTAATCCTGCACACCCCTGCACCCTGAGTTCTCACTTCTGTTTTTAAATTCCTCAAGGCCTTTTCCCTGCTTATCTCTGCCAACTCTGTAATTTATCAGCATTGCTATGATGTTGTCCAGTTGTGCAATCCCAGTCTTAGTTCTTCCATTGCTGATGGCCATGCATTCAGCAGGCATGATGCTTAACTCTCAAATTCCCTCTTTGAACTCTTGGCCTCTCCATCTTCCATTCCTTCTCCTTTGGTCAAGTTCTTAGGTTTCTGTCCTAGCATCTTCTTTCATGATTCAGGGTAAATTTTGCTTTGTGATGCTCCTGTAAAGCATGTTGGGATGCTGTATTATTATTAATGCTGAACATAAACACGAGTATCATTTCAGATTGAATGCTTTCAGCACTTGAGAATTTTGTGATCTGAAAACTTTGGTCAGATCATGCACTTTCTGAGATTGTGACATTCAGTATGGAGGATTGTTTATGACCACCACATCCCTGGAATAGATTTGTTCTCTAAATAAATTCTTCACCCTGAGTTATTTGCCAAATGCTTTGATTATGTGATGCAGAGAAACCATGCGTGCATTTCCTCTCCCCAACAGACTGTTGCTTCCTGTCAGATTGCTTTCTCTGGGCAAAATGTCACTGTATTTTGACTGTGAAAGCAGATAGAATGTGCTTGAAGATAACCTCTATCCCACTGTAGGGCAAGTAAACTGTACTGTAATTCATTTTGCAGATGTCCAAAGTGTTTTACAGCCAAAGCGTTAATTCTCGAAGTGTGGAGATGGCGGTTTTGTGATCATGTCACTGCATAAGAAATCCAAAGCCTTTTGCTAATGCCCTGACAATATTGGTTCGAAACCTACATGGCTAAAGGTGAAATTTGAGTTGAATAAGATCTAGAATTAGAAGCTAGAGTGACGGTAAGCATTGTAGTTTGACAACACAAAAGTAAGAGCAAAGACTTCAAAGAAAAAAGGAAACAAATAAAAAAAGTTTTTGAAAGAAAGGGAAAAGAAAAGCAGGCGGAAGTAGATGAACCCAAGACTCAGTGGTCCAAAGGCTGTTCCTCTATCATTGCAAAGTTAGAATTAAATATGACCAACTATCTACAAAGGAAACCAGAATGTGCCGTTACCATCGGCTCAATCCAGGTGATGCAGAAAACACACAAACTTCAGCCTCCTTGGTTGGGACAAGCAGCTCAATATTGAATGATAAAAATAGAAATTGCTAGAAAAACTCAGCAGGTCTGGCAGCATCTGTGGAGACAAATCAGAGTTAATGTTTTGAGTCCTATGATCCTCCCTCAGAACCTTCCTCAATATTGAGTGATTCTGCATTAAACAGGAAGTCCAGACCCACGTCAGGCTCGTATGAATGAAATCTAGTCTGCAGTTCTCAAAATCAATGTAGGAATAGACTAGAAAGAGGATTCCTGATGGAGCACCATAGCCTTAGGAGAGAAGTTCATGTCACAGGGCATGGAGGAAGTGCTCAAGTACTACATTACGACAGGAATGGGAACAATCAGTAAATCCAAGGAATCTGACTCTGTGCACATTACTGCAGTTTTGGAAAAACTGCTGTGACCTTACATGAGTGATGAAGATCAGTGAACGCAACTTTAAAATGACATTCTTTAGTTATGGTTCAATCAATCTCACACACAACTTATGACTCACCTATTAGCAATCTCTGGTAATTAGGAGCCATGCCTAATGTTCAAAGTTTCACCTCACCCATAACATGTCCTCCTACAACCTTGCATCCAAATCATATAGGGTCCAGATATCTCTATTGATTCATATAAAGCAGGTGCATCACCCAGACCCAGTCCCTAAACGTCACACTCTCTCTGTTTTGCGGGGCAAGGTTACACACAACAGGAGGAAGCAGTAAATAGCTGGCAGAAGATGAGCATGTCCTAAGCTGCTGCAGGAGATAGTGCTCCAAGTTAGTGGCCCACCCTTCACCGAGATCTCTGCAATGCCATCGCTGAAATCATTCAGGATGTTGGTAATGGCTTGCTGCCTTGTACCCCTTCTCAAATTCCACTTCACCGTTATTCTTTTCTGAAGTACAAAGAAGTTTGCAGAATGACAATGGGACAGTGTTCCACATGTGTACTCAATGTACTTGGTTAAACATCATTCTACGACAGGTTCAAGAAACAGAATAAATAAAGTTACTTACAGAAAAATAACATGTACTTTACAGCATCATTTGTGATGTTGCAAATATTAAAACATTTTCTTTCCATTTTACTCTGATGTGAGGTCACTGTGTGAGTCACAAAAAACTTGTTATTCAAACCCACTTCTCATGGATCATTGTTACTGAACTTTTTGCATTACCGATAGTTCTGAGTGGCACAAATGAGGCACGAAGTGTAGAAAATCCAGATGAGTCATGTTGGTAAAATCAGGAGTCCTTGCATTTTGAAAGACACAAGCAAAGAATATCTTTCTTTGAAAACGTATATTGCCTCGTCACACTTTCTTCGAAATGAATTTTTAAAGAAAACCTTTCAAAGATATAGACTTGCTGAATAAAAGGGAAAGAATCTTTGAAAGGATGAATTTATAAGTCACCAGCAGAAAAGTTATGAGATGGGTGGGTGCCATCTTCATTATTAGAGCCTTCCAAATGTTGCAAATATTCTCAAAGACACTGACTAGTGTTTTAAACTCACATCATAAGATGGTTCATAATTTTAACATCTAATAATGGTCCAGTGTGGTCGCCAGACTTGATAAATGTAGGACAAGTGCTAATGCAGTAAGCAGTTTCAAAATCATGGTTGAATTTTGCTATACCAATGTAGGCCCACATAAGATGGAGAGGTGTAAAAGATCCCGTGTGTCCAGAAATTGTCACCTGATCCTCATCAGTTGCCATTTTGGCCAAGAGTGGGACAGAGACATGGAATGAGGTGTGGATAGTGGTGAGGGAGGTATGGAGAGGGTGCCTAATACTTAGGGTTAGAACTGGGCCAATGTCTCATTGGGTGGAGGTGGGCATTAGAATGTGGCACTCTCCATTCTCGCTGTGGGAGACAATAGCCCCTTGTTCTAGCTCTTCTCTCTTACCCCATCAGAAAATAAATGGTTGGGCATGACTGTTGGATTATCATTCACTGCTTTGAGGAATTTGAGATGTTTGCGAGCTAAGCACAAGGCTATTGCAAACTGTTAACATTTATTCTCAATTAACTACGTGCAAAAGCACAGATTTGATAGTTCCTTTTTCTATCAGTTCTCAGTCCCATGTGATCTAACATTGTCATAATGTTCACGTAATGTTCACATCCTTTTTCACATTTTCAGTAGCCACTAACCGAGTAATGGCACTGTTAGCCCTTTGCTCTGCATGCTCCACTCCAGTTTGACCTCCCCAAAACTGGTAACTTCATATACTAATTACAGTTTTCATTCAAATTTTAATTTCCTTGTCCTGCGAATCTGTTTCATGCAAGGCATAGTCTTTTATAGTTTCTGGGCTTTCTTAGGGAAAGTGTAAAGCAACAGCTTGACAGATGAAACATCAGCTGCTATGAAGAACATTAAAGCTATCTGATTCACCACTGCTGTGAAAATAAAGCAGCATTTGCTCCCTGACCGAGGAATGAACCCAGTAGGTGAAACGAAAAATTAAGAACGTCTGAAGACAATCTAGACATGAGGCGTTGAGGACTTCTGCCTACTGGCAGAATATAAATTTGTCTTGTTACAGATAGTGGTATCATCTCTATACCTGCCTTGGCTTGAGTCTGTTTCTCTATGGACAATAAGATTTCAGGGTCTCTGGTGGAAATATTCTCACCAGGAATCTTATGGAAGTGTATAAGCTCATAACAGACATGGATAGGGTGAATGCGCTCAGTCTTTTTCCCATGGTTGGGCAATTAAGGACTAGAGGGCATCAGTTTAAGGTAAGAGAGGGAAGAATGCTTGGGAACCCAAGATGCAACATTTTTACACAGAGGGTGGTTCGCTTATGGAATGAGCTGCCAGCAGAAGTGGTTAAAGTGGGTATATTACCAAAATTTAAAAGGCATTTGGACAAATACATGGAGAGGAAAGGTTTAGAAGGACATGGCCAAGTGCAAGGAAATGGGGCTAGTATGGATGGGCATTTTGGTCGACATGGACCAGTTTGGGCTGAGGGGCCTGTCTCTGTGCTGTAGGGCTCTATGACTCTATGACCAACAATGGAATCAACTTTAAGGTTGGAGGAAATAGGACCACCATGAAAATTTGCATTGGAATAAACATTGATAAGTAGTTCCTGCACAGTATTCTAGCATAAAAATATATGTTATAAAGTTCAACACCACACATTTTTAGTACTTGTGTCTCATTGGTGGCGAGAAGAACAGCTGGAGTAGGTAATTGTTCATTTAGTTGCTTTGTAACTAACACTTTCATTTAGTCATCTTTGACTATTTTAAAGATGTGGCACAGCATTTTTGTACATTCTACTGTAACTTGTTCACCTTCTTTTGCTGGGCCATTTCTCGTCTGTGATTTCCTCACTGTCACATGATAGTGTTGTGGTACTGCTTATAACTTTTTTTTAGTTCAGCTGTCTCCTTTCAGTAGTTAGTTTTTTCCAAGTCTTGCTTAATTTTAATAGTTTTAAGATTGATTGGATGCTTGGATTCAGGTTGGGTTAAAGTTCTCTGTAGCTGTACAGTCTGGGCCTCTGTTTGCTGACTCTAAAAATCTAGGTCCAAAACATCAGCTTTCCTGCTCCTATGATGCTACTTGGCCTGCTGTGTTCGTCCAGCTCTACCCCTTGGTTATTCTATGTTTGCTTTCAATTCCGGACTCTAGCTTGCATTTTGCAGATTAATTACCTCTGAAGTTTCATTGTTGGCTTGTTCCAATTTGCACCTGAAACATCTCAGTAGCTTTTTGATTTGCTGCTTACAACTATTGTTGTATGCCATTGATGGTCCCAGTGGAATATACAGACTAATTTACTTCTTTATCACCTTCTGAAACAAACAGGTGATTCTCTTCAAAAGAGACAACAAGATTTGGTGGTGAGATTCAAAAAAGCCTTCTCCATCAGTAACACTATCACCAAAGAGTTTAGTGAGATTCAGGACCTCTCCTTCCATTGGACAATCTGTGGCACTTCATTCTCATCCACTCTTTTCTGAAAGTGCAAATTAAGATCTAGAGTGTCATTCTGAGGCTGGTTACCTTCATTCTTGATGCACTTTTTCTCCACTTCTTCTCACCCACTCTCAAAGAGAAGTGAAAGATGTGGAGTGTACTACTTTGGTGCTCGGGACTTTTATATGTTTTTGTTCATGTGATGTGGACATCGCTGACAAAGCCAGCATTTATTTTCCATCCCTAATTACTTTTGAGAAGGTTTACTAAGCCTCCTACTTTAGTTGCCGCTGTCCCTGTTGTGTTGTAGTATGGTAGGAAGGATGTTGCAGGAATTTGACCTGGCATCAGTGAAGAAATTATGAGAGAGCTCTAAATCATGATGGTGTGTTGCTGAAGGGGAATTTACAAGTGGTAGTATTCACATGTATCTGCTGAACTTGTCCTTTGTGATGATGGAGGTTAGCAGTTTGGAAGGTGCTAACAAAGGAACCCTGGTGAGTTGCTGCGGTACATTTTGTAGCTCACACATGTCGATGAAGAGAGTTTATTTTGAAGATGATGGATATGATATCACTGAAGCATTCCTTTTTCTCTGGATGGTCTTAAGCATCTTGAGTATTATTGCAGTTTCACTCTTTCAGACAATTAGAGAACATAACATCTCATCCGTGGCTTGTGCCTTGTTAATAGTGGATGGGTTTTGGGAAGACAGGCCATAAGTTACTCATCTCAATATCTCTAGTCTCTGATCATTTCATGTACCCTCATCATTTACAGGGTTGACTCTTGTCAATGGTAACTCCCAAGAGATTGATAATGGGGGATTCAGTGTTGGCAATGCCATAAAATTTCAAAGGGAGATGGTTAGATTTTTTTGTCAGAGATAGTCATTGCCTGTACTTGTGTTACATCACTGCTACTTGTCGCTTCCAGTTATGGGTTGCTGCAGAATCAGTGGAGTAATATAAATGGTGCTGAACATTGCGTGATCATCAGTGACCAAACCTACTCCTGACCTTAGGATGAAGTAAGATCATTGATGAAGCAGTTAAAAATGCTTGGACCTAAGACACTAATCTGAGGAACTCTTGCAGTGATGACCTGGGACTGAGATGATTGATCTCTAACAATAATAATCATCCTCCTTTGTGCTACCTTTGACTCCATCCATTGGGTAGTTTTCACCCTGGTTCACACAGACTGTACGGTGTGATGATCCCATGTTCAATTGAATATTACATTGATGTCAAGTGTCACTTTCACTACCCCTCTTGAGTTCAACGCATTTATCCATATTACACTGTTATGTTGTTAGAAACTAAGTGGCTCTGCTAGAATCCAAATTGACTGCATGTGAGAAACTTATATTGCAGATTATTTCTGGTTAAAGTAGACTGCAGGATGTTGAGGGAGGGTAATGTTGAGATGCTAATGTTGAATGTCAAAGGGAGATGTGAAGTTCAATAGGTGTTGGCCGACATCTGCATAGCATGAATGTTTCTTGCCATTTATCAGCTGTGGCCTGGGTGTTGATCAGATTTTACTGCAGGCGACCAGTTCCATTATCAGAGGATTTGGGAATCGTTCCGAACGTTATTTAATCTTCAGTGGAAATCCAGACTTCTGGTCTTACGATAGAAGGAAATTCATTGAAGAAGCGGCTAGAGATGGCTGAGTCTACTGCATTGCCCTGAAAAACTTCTGTTGTGATGTCCGGGCACTGATGTGGTTGACTTTCAACAATAACAAAGACAATTATCTTCCTTTATGCTAAACATACCTCCAATAAACAAAAAGAGTGTTTCCCTTGATTTGCACTTTATTTAATTTCGTGCTGGGTCTCCTCATTGCCACACTCTGTCACAGAGTCATACAGCATGGACACAGACCCTTCGGTCCAACTTGTACACGTCAACCAGGTTTCCCAAACCAAACCATTTGCCTGTGTTTGTCCCAAATCCCTCTAAACCTTTCCTGTTCATGTACCTGTCCAAACGTCTTTTAAATGCTGTAACTGTACCTGCATCCATCACTTCCTCTGGCAGTTCATTCCGCAAGTGAGCCACCCTCTCAGTGAAAAGATTGCCCCTTAGGTCATTTTTAAGCCTTTCACCTCTCACCTTAAAATTATGCCCTTTAGTTTTTAACTCTGCTATCCAAGGGAAAAGATCTTTGCTATTCATCTTATCTATTGCCCTCATGATTTTACAAACCTCTATGAGGCTACCCTTCAACTTCCTATGCTCCAGTGAAAAAAAGGTCCCAACCTATCCAGTCTCTCTTTTTAACTCAAGCCCTCCAGTTCTGGTCGCATTCTTGTAAATCTTTTCTGAACCCTTTCCAATGCAATAATATCCTTCCTAAAGCAGGGCAACCAGAAGAACAGTATTTCAAAAGTGGCCACACCAATATCCTCTTCATTGGCAACATGACACCCCAAATCCTATACTTAATGGTCTGAGCAATGAAGGCAGGCATGCCGAATGGCTTCCGTACCACCCTGTCAATCTGTGATGCAATTTTCAAGGAACAATGTACCCAAACACCTAGGCCCCTCTATTCAGCGGAGAGCGGTGCGAGCCAGGCGGACGTGAGGTCAGGGCAGAGAGGCAGTTGGAAAGTAAGTGAGTGCTATTTAAGTACTTACCTCAAAGCCAGCAGGTCCTTTTTGCAGTGGAGTGCTATTTAAGAAGGCGTGTGCTTAGCCCCAGGTCCTACTCGGTAGGGCCTCCCTCCCACCCTCCTCCTCTAACCTAATTAAAAGTCCACAGACTCACAGCAAACACACAAGTTCTAAGGGAAGTGCCTGGTGAGTAAAGTGTGAGTTTTCGGTGAAGAGCCTCAGTGAGGAGATTACGCCACTGTTGAAGAGGGTGAAGACATGACTGCCAAATTGATTCAGTGTGCTGCATGCATGATGTGGGAGGTCAGGGACACTGATGATGTTTCCGGCTCCTATAGCTGTGGAAAGTGTTTACACATTCAGCTTCTGAAGGAGGTTGTTGCAGCACTGAAGAAAGAACTAGATGACCTCAGGCTCATCCGAGAGAATGAGAATTTTCTGGACAGGACTTCAGCACGGTCACTACACCGAGGATAGCTGAAGAGAGGAGGGGGATGTCGATGACAAAGGAAGACATGAATGAAGTACAAGAGACCCCAGGGGAAGCACCTGTTGTAAACAGGCTGACTGTCTTAGAAACTGCCGAGACAGACGACACTGCCAGCCCGAGAGGTGGACAGGTTTGTGAGTCAAAAATTGCTGTAGAGGCAGAGCGGAGAAGTCAGCCATCACGGAGAGCTGTGGTAACAGGGGACTCCATTGTGAGAGGGACTGACAGGGGTTTCTGCAACAACAGGCAAGATTTGAGGATGGTGTGTTGCCTTCCTGGTGCCAGGATCCAGGACGTCACTGATAGAGGGCAGAGAATCCTCGAGGGTGAAGGTGAAGAGCCAGAGGTGGTGGTGCATGTCGGCACTAATGATGTCGGGAAGAAAAGGAGGAGCATTCTACTGCGGGACTTCAGAGAACTTGGAAGAAGGCTGAAAAGCAGGACTTCCAGGGTGGTTATCTCTGGTTTGCTTCCAGTTCCTCGGGCTGGAGAGGGCAGGAACAGAGAGATAATGGACCTGAACGTGTGGCTGAGGGACTGGTGTCGGAAGCAAGGATTTAAATTCTTGGATCACTGGGGTATGTTTTGGGGTAAGGATAAATTGTACAGGAGGGACGGTTTGCATCTTAATAGGTGGGGGACCAGCTTCCTGGCAGGCAGGTTTGCCACTGCAACACAGGTGTGTTTAAACTAAGTAATGGGGGGAGGGGCCAAACTGGAAATTTAAGAATGAAGTTAAAGGGCAAGTGAGAATAAGAGAAGCTAAGAAGGACAACAGAATCAATGGAGCAGAAAACTCAAGAAGAGATCTTACAGTATGGCCAAGTGAAATAGGGATTGATAGGAAGGGTGCGGGGAGAAACAAATTAAAAATATTATATATGAATGCACGAAGCATAAGAAATAAGGTGGATGAGCTTGAGGCTCAGTTGGAAGTTAGCAAGTATGATGTTGTGGGGATAACGGAGACGTGGCTTCAAGTGGACAGAGCCTGGGAAATGAATATTCAAGGCTATACGTGCTATCGAAAGGACAGACTGGTGGGCAGAGGGGGTGGGGTAGCCCTGTTGGTGAGGAATGATATTCCGTCCCTTGCAAGGGGGGACATAGAGTCAGGAGATGTAGAGTCAGTATGGATAGAGCTGAGAAATTCTAAGGGTAGAAAGACCCTAATGGGAGTTATCTACAGGCCCCCAAACAGTAATCAGGAGGTCGGGTGCAGGTTGAATCAAGAGTTGAAATTGGCCTGTCACAAAGGTATCACTACAGTTTTTATGGGAAATTTCAACATGCGGGTAGACTGGGAGAATCAGGATGGTACTGGACCCCAAGAAAGGGAGTTTGTGGAGTGCCTCCGAGATGGATTCTTAGAACAGCTTGTACTGGAGCCTAGCAGGGAGGAGGCAATTCTGGGTCTGGTTTTGTGCAACGAACCAGATTTGATCAGGGACCTCAAACTAAAGGAGCCATTCGGAGGTAGTGACCATAATATGATAAGTTTTAATCTGCAGTTTGAGAGGGCGAAGGGAGAATCGGAAGTGTCAGTATGACAGTTGAATAAAGGGAACTATGGAGCTATGAGGGAGGAGCTGGCCAAAGTTCAATGGTTCAATACCCGAGCAGGGATGGCAGTGGAACAACAATGGCAGGTATTTCTGGATATAATGCAGAAGGTGCAGGGTCAGTTCATTCCAAAGAGGAAGAAAGATCCTAAGGGGAGGCAGGGGCGGCCGTGGCTGACGAGGGAAGTGAACGACTGTATAAAGATAAAAGAGAAGAAGTATAACATAGCAAAGATGAGTGGGAAGCCGGAGGACTGGCAAGGTTTTAAAGAGCAACAGAAGATAACTAAAAAGGCAATACACAGAGAAAAAAATGAGGTATGAAGGGAAACTGGACAAAAATATAAAGGAGGATAGTAAAAGCTGTTTTAGGTATGCGAAAAGAAAAAAAATGGTTACGACTAAAATTGGGCCCTTGAAGTCAGAAACGGGTGAATTTATTATGGGGAGCAAGGAAATGGCGGATGAGTTGAAAAAGTACTTTGGATCTGCCTTCACTAGGGAAGACACAAGCAATCTCCCGGATGCAGTAGTGGCTGAAGGGCTGAGGGTAATGGATGAACTGAAGGGTATTTATATTAGGCAGGAAATGGTGTTGGATAGACTGTTAGGTCTGAAGGCTGATATGTCCCCAGGACCTGATGGTCTGCATCCCAGGGTACTTAAGGAGGTAGCTCTAGAAATTGTGGACGTGTTGGGAATTATTTTCCAAGGTTCTATAGATTCAGGATCAGTTCCTGCGGATTGGAGAGTGGCAAATGTTGTCCCACTTTTCAAGAAAGGAGGGAGAGAGAAAACAGGAAATTACAGCCTGGTTAGCCTGACGTCAGTGGTGGGAAAGATGCTGGAGTCAATTATAAAAGATGAAATTATGACTCATTTGGATAGCAGTAACAGAATAGGTCAGAGTCAGCATGGATTTACGAAGGGGAAATCATGCTTGACTAATCTTCCGGAATTTTTTGAGGATATATCTATGAAGACGGATATGGGAGAGCTAGTGGATGTAATGTACCTGGACTTTCAGAAAGCCTTTGATAAAGTCCCGCCTTGGAGATTGGTGAACAAAATTAGGACACATGGTATTGGGGGCAAAATACTGAGTTGAATTGAAAATTGGCTGGCTGACAGGAAGCAAAGAGTAGTGATAAACGGGTCCCTTTCGGAATGGCAGGCAGTGACAGTGGGGTACCACAAGGTTCGGTGCTGGGACCGCAGCTATTTACGATATATATTAATGATATAGACGAAGGCATTAGAAGTAATATTAGCAAATTTGCTGATGACACAAAGTTGGGTGGCAGTGTGAAATGTGAGGAGGATGTTATTAGAATACAGGGTGACTTGGACAGGCTAAATGAGTGGACGGATGCATGGCAGATGCTGCTTAATGTGGATAAATGTGTGGTTATATACTTTGGTGGCAAGAACAGGAAGGCAGATTACTATCTCAATGGAGTCAAGTTAGGTAAAGGGGAAGTACAACGAGATCTAGGTGTTCTTGTACATCAGTCAATGAAAGCAAGCATGCAGGTACAGCAGGTAGTGAAGAAAGCTAATAGCACGCTGGCCTTCATCACAAGAGGAATTGATTATAGGAGCAAAGAGGTCCTTCTACAGCTGTACTGGGCCCTGGTGAGACCGCACCTGGAGTATTGTGTGCAGTTTTGGTCTCCCAATTTGAGGAAGGACATTCTTGCTATTGAGGGACTGCAGCGTAGGTTCACAAGGTCAATTCCCGGAATGGCGGGACTATCATATGTTGAAAGATTGGAACGACTGGGCTTGTATACTCTTGAGTTTAGAAGGATGAGAGGGGATCTGATTGAGACGTATAAGATTATTAAGGGATTAGACACTGTGGAGGCGGGAAGCATGTTTCCACTGATGGGTGAGTCCAGGACTAGAGGATACAGTTTAAAAATAAGGGGTAGGCCATTTCGAACAGAGTTGAGGAAAAACTTCTTCACCCAGAGAGTGGTGGATATATGGAATGCTCTGCCCCAGAAGGCAGTGGAGGCCAAGTCTCTGGATGCTTTCAAGAAAGAGATAGACAGAGCTCTTAAGGATAGTAGAATCAAGGGTTATGGGGATAAGGCAGGAACAGGATACTGCTTGTGGATGATCAGCCATGATCATAATGAATGGTGGTGCTGGCTCAAAGGGCCGAATGGCCTACTCCAGCACCTATTGTCTATTGTCTATTGATTCCTTAGGGACCTACCATTAACTGTATAATTCCTGCCTTGTTCATTTTACTAAATTGCAACACCTTACATTCACCTAAATTAAACTCCATCTGCCACTCCTCGGCCCATTGGTCCAATTGATCAATATTCCTTTGTAATCTTAGATAATCTTCTTCACTGTCTACTACACCACCAATTTTGGTGTCATCCGCAAACTTATCCATGCTTCCAATACCCTCATCCATATCATTTATACAAGCGACTAACAAAAGTACCAATGCCTGTGGAGCACTGCTGGTCACAGGCCTCCAATTGGAAAAACAGCCCTGCACCATCACTCTCTGTCTCCTACCGTTGAGCTAATTTTGTATGTCATAGGTAAGCTCTTTCTGAATCCCATGTGATCGAACTTCACTAACCAGGCTACCATGCTGAACCTTGTCAAAGGCTTTGTTAAAGTCCATGTGGACAATGTCTACTGCTCTAGCCTCATCTATCTTCTTGGTCACATTCTCATAAAATTCAATCAATTTGATGAGACATGCTTTCCCACACACATAACCATGGTGACGATCCTTAAGAAGATTCGATACTCTACCATAGCCAGTCAAATGCTGATTTAATATCAAGCACAGTCACTTTCATCTCTGCTTTGAAATTCACCCTTCCTTTCCATGTTTGAGCCAAGTTTGTGATGAGATCAGGAGCAAAGTGACACTGTTGGGACCCAAACTTCATCATTCATCATTCTACTGAGTAGACAAACTGGTAGGGCAGCAATTTGCCAAATTGTCTTTGTCCTTTTTGTTTTGCTGAAACACACCAGGACAATCTTCCACATTATTGTTGTCGCTTACAGGAACAGCTTGACTATGGAACCATTGAGTTCTGGACCGCGAGTGTTTGACATTGCAATCAGGATGTTGAGAGTGTCCAAAGTCTTTGTTGAATTGATTATACCCAGCCACTTCTTGATTTCGGATGAAGTGAATTAAGTTGGCTGTTGAGTGACATCTGCGACACTGGGGACCTCAGGAAGAGGCAGGGATGAATCATTTGCTCAGCACTTCTGCCTAAACATGACTACAAATCCTGCAGCATTGCCTTTTTCACTGACATGATTGGCTCTTGCGTCATTAAAGATGTTATTATTCCTGAAGATTGTCATTCCATCAGTTCTTTGCCTGTCACCACTATTCATTACCGGATGTGGCAAGAATGCAGATATTTGCTCTGACCATTGGCTTTGGGCTTATTTTATTCTCTTTTTTTTAAAATACTGCTTCTGCTATATACAATGCACCTTGTCTTGCAGTTTAGATTCACCAGACGAACATTCATTTTTAAGTGTGCCATGTGCTGTTCCTTTTATGCACTCTTACACTCCTCATTAAGCCTACACCCACTGGCTCAAAGCTAATAGTAAGGTGAGAGACATGTCATGTCATGTCATGTCATGTCATGCCAAGCCATGAAGTTTACAATTATGGTGAAAAATCATTCTGCTGTTGCCGATGACTCACAGTGATTTATTTTCAACTACCAGGTCTGTGTTGATTCTGTCTCAATTAGTATTTTGTTAGGAATACCTCAGTCTCATATAGGTAAGTATTCATGTAAATTCATACTGCAATTTGAGCCAACCTCAGGTAACATAATGTTAAATGTTGGTAAAGCAGGAGATAGCCTTGCTGTAGCATTATTGCTGGTTGTACCTCACTGAGTGAAATTCCATATGACTAGACGTAGCATTTAATTGTGATCAAAGATAATGGGAACTGCAGATGCTGGAGAATCCGAGATAACCAACTGTGGAGCTGGATGAACACAGCAGGCCAAGCAGCATCTTAGGAGCACAAAAGCAGTGTTTAATTATATGTGTCTAATAACTATTCTGTGCAAGTTTAGCCTGTAGGTGTGCTTACTGAGAAAGCAAAAGTGAGAAGCTTGTTCTAAAATGTCTGCAGCAAAATTGTAATAAAGTCAATTCACATACAGAAACTGGTATGTGTTACCTCTACTTTTTGTCCAAGGTTCAATACAATAATATATTTAATTGGAAACATGTGTCTTGTGAGCCAGTATTAAACCTCTGTTAAAACTGGCTAAACCATTGTAAGTTATATCTCTTCATTCATTTCAAATAACCTGCAGCACCTGACATGGCTAATTTTGCTAGCCTCCTCCAACATCTTTCCATTGTCATTTAACTGGATAAGATACACTTGCCTGGTTTCGTTCATATCTATCACATCATATCCCGAGAATTAATCGCGTTAGTTTCTCTTTTACTCTTGTACCATGAGGTATTCCTCATGGATCTATCTTTGATTGCTGCAATTTCAAATGTACATCCTGTCTTTCCATTACATCATCAAGGAGCATAGCCAGAGAATTTACATGTATGATGATAATACCCAGCTCACTCACCATCACCTCCCCACTCCTTTGCTGTTAATAAATCATTGGAATTCCTGTATTGAATGAGCTGAAATTTCCTCCATTTCAATACTGAGGATACTTAAGCTATCATCTTCAGCCAAATTCCAAAAACTGTTTGTTTGTGCTGACTCTAACTCTCCTGTTGGCAATTACTGAGGCTGAAGTAGGTTATTCATACCCATGGCCTCTTTTTAGCCTCTAGCTAGTTTCTAACCCAATTGCAAGCCTAATCTGAATCCTATCACAAACCATCAGTAAAGAGCACGTATTTCCACCCATCCTAAAATTGTCTAACTTTGAACATATCTCAACTGCTCCTGAGATCTTATTTATGCTTTTCCTATCTTTTCACTTGACTATCTGTACACACTTTTGTCATGCTATCGTATTGTAATCTGCCTGAATTTGAGATTATCCAAAAGTCTGCTTCCAGTATCCCTACTCACACCATGTCCTATTGACATATGCCTTCCTCCTGTTTTCTCGTGTTGTCCTGTTCTTTTTGATATCCTTAAAAGGTAAAGTTATTATAGTCTGACCAGGCTGCTTTAGCATTGCAGAAAAATGACTATGTTGGTTTATCCTGAGAGTCACTACACCTTACTTTGGGGGAGAGTTTGAAAGGGAGGATCGTTCATGGCAACCTCAGGCAGTGTAGGAACTGAACACATGCTGTTAGCATTACTCTGCATTGCAAACCAGCCTTCCAGCCAACTGAGCTAATCAATGCCAATACTGATCTGCATTGATCCCAGTCAATCAACTCATTGATTTTACAATTCTGATCTTTGTCTTCCAGTCATTCCAAGGCCTCATCCCTCCCCGTTTCTTTGATCTTCTCCAATTACACAAGCCCCAAGATGTCTGCACCCATTGAACATCGCTGTATTGAGCAATTCCAATTGGATTGCTTAACCAATAATGTCCTTACCTTCAGTTTCCTAGGCCTTAAGCTCTGGATAGTTTTCTTCCATAGACCTCTCCTCCTTTCCAGATTTATTTTCTTTCTTTTAAGGTACTCCTTAAAAATCACTTCTCTTTGACAAAGACTTTGACATTCGGTCCTAATATTTCCTTATGTGATCTGGTATTTATCATCCATCTGTGATGCAGTTTGGGAGATTTTATTCCAATAAAAATGCTATATAAATGTAACTTCTGGATTTAAAAATGCTCACTACTAGGGAAAGCATCACACAAAATATGATAAATTATATGTGTACTGTGTCTTGGAGTTGAATGTCAAAGGAACAAATACAGCGGCACAGATATGAGAAGTGGAAAGGGCCACATTTGGCAGGAAATTGGGTGATGGAGCCTGAACCATTTACACTAAAAAGATAAGTTGACTAGTTGACAGCAGACACCTTTGGCATTACACCCATAACTCCACTGATAAGAAAATTGTGGACAGCTGGATTTCAGATTTGTGCTTCTAATGAATTTGGCTTCTCATTGACATTATACACTCTAAGTTATATAGTGTACCCTGCCATAGCACAGATCAGTGTTCACAGAAACCCTGCAGTAAAATTATAAATGTCATGTGTGATCTACATTATCCACTTCCACGAGAAGGACATAACAAAATAAAACATTACTAAATTCAAATTAAATGGTAAATTACATCAGTCCTTCACCCCATGATAAAGATCAAAATGTATGTACTAAGAAACAATATCTATTGGAGACGTTGCCCTTTTCTCTGCATTTAGTTCAAACACTCTGCCTCAGTTAGTCTGCTGATATTTCAATTCAATGATTTAAAATTATGAAGGGTTTTGATCAAATGAGGGAAACTTGTTTCCATTGCAGGAGCGTTAGTCACCAGGGGAATTAGATTTAAGATAATTTGTTGAAGTACTTGAGGGAAAAAGAAGGTATCTTGTTTGAATGCAGAAATTCCTTTTTAAAAAAAGCCTGGCATTCTCTACCTGAAAACGTGTTAACTTTCAAAGAGAATTGAATATACACTGGAAGAGGAAACAAACTGCAAGGCGGTTGGGAGAGAACAAGTGAGTGGGAATAATTAGATAGCTCTTTCAATGAGCTAGCACATTCTACAGGACAAAAAATGGTTTGGCTATAGGATCCCATGACTTCATAGACTCTGGTTTCCAACTTTACCACTAAGTAGCCCACAATTCTCCTCGTCCTCCCCCAAAACGATGCAGAAGCTTAAGCACATATACCATCAGGTTCAAGAGCAGCTTCTTCCCTGCTCTTATTAGACTGATGAATGGACTCTCTAACTTCAAATAATATTGATCTTGTAAATGTTGATCTTGCCTCATGCATGTGTGTGGTGTGACCTGTATACCTCACTCTGACTAAGGCTTTTACACCTGTATGTCCATGCTAATTGTGATCTGCCTATACTGCTCTACAAGCAAAGCTTTTGACTACACTTTGGTACATGTGACAATAAATCAAATCAATAAATCAGTTAATAATCTCAATTCAAGGATATCACTTGCTTTGTCGACAAACATACCTCCACCATAAGGTGTTTTCTGATGATTGCACAATGTTCAGCACCAACTACAACACCAGAGATATTGAAGCATTCTGTGTCAATTTCAGCATGACCTGGACAACATTCAGTCATGGGGTGACAATTAGCAAATCACATTTGTACTACTTCAGTGCCTGGCAATGGCTGTCTCCAACAAGAGAGAATCTAACCTTTACTCCTGACATTCAATGGCATTACCATCATTGAGTGTCCCACTATCAACATCTTTGGATCACCATTGATGAAAAACTAGACAGGACTTACCATATAAAAGCAGTGGCTATAAGAACACATTAATGACAAGGAAAACTGCAGTGAGGAATTCAGTGTCTGTCTCCCCAAAGCTGGTCCACCATCTACCAGGCACAAGCCAGGAGTATGTTGGAACACCCTCCATTTTCCTGGCTGCATGTATATCTTCAACAATGCTTAGGATGCTCAATACCATCCAGTCAATGTGGCACCTTCAACACCCATCCCCTTTAACACTGATGCACGGTGACAGCAATGTTTACCATTTACAAAATGCACTGTCAAAACTCATTAAGACTCCTTTGCTGGGCTCTTCAAACCCACCACTTCTACCATCTAGGAGGACAAGGGCAGAAACCTCATGTGATTATTACCACTGGGTAAGTCCACAGGGAATATCACCACTGGGAACTCTCCAGGCTCCACACTGATTTGGAATTATCTCACTGATCCCCCATTGCCATTGGTTGAAATCTTAGAATTCTGTTCTTTGTGCTTTCACACCAAGAATTTCAGTGATTGAATAAGCTAGCTCACAATCATCAGGTTAATTAAGAATGGGCAATAAATACTGCGATAGCTAATGATGCCCACATCCCACAAATAAATACAAAAAAAAAAGAATGCTCAGAAAAATCACAGGATGTGATCACAGAGTGCTCCCTGTTTACACTGGCACATTAAAATGAAGCTCATCTTTTCATATTTTTCCACATGTCAGTGTTTCATCTGTGGCTTAGTGGAAATGCGGTTACCAAAAATTCAGAGAGTGGTGAGCCCAGATCCATTCCATCCCTTTAGTCTATATTTAGGCTGACATTACACTGCAGTACCAAGAGACTTGCTGAATTGCTTGAGGTAATGTCTTTCAGAATAACATTAAACCCTATTAACCCTCTCAGATGGATGCCATCGATAACTGTTTTGAAGAATTACAAGAGAGTTTTCCACATTGTTCAGCCCAATATTTTTCCTTCAGTTGTTGTCAAACAGAGAGGCACTTAGTGGTGCGGGTATATAGTTCCTTGGGAGTGATGTTACAAGTAGACAAGATAATGAAGATGGCATTTGGCAGCCTTGCCTTCATTGGTCAGAGCATTGAGCAGAAGAGTTGGGACGCCATGTAGTAGCTGTACAAGACATTGGTGAGGTCATATTTGGAGTGCTGTGTACATTTCTGGGTGCCCTGCTGTAGGAAGGGTTTTATTAAATTGGAAACAGTATGAAAAGGATTCACAAGGATGTTACAGAGACTGGAGGATTTGTGCTATAAGGAGAGGCTGGGCAAGCTGGGTCTTTGTTCCGTGGAGTGTCGGATGCTGAGGGGTGAACTTACAGAGATTTATAAAATCATAAGATGAATAGATAAGGTGAATGGCCAAGGTCTTTGTCCCCAGGTAGGGGAATCGAAAACTAGAGGGTGTAGCTTTAAAGTGAGAGGGGAAATGTTTAAAAGGGACCCGAGGGACAAATTGTTCACACTGACGGTGGTGCGAATATGGAACA
Source organism: Stegostoma tigrinum (assembly GCF_030684315.1). Taxonomy (NCBI): domain Eukaryota; kingdom Metazoa; phylum Chordata; class Chondrichthyes; order Orectolobiformes; family Stegostomatidae; genus Stegostoma; species Stegostoma tigrinum. Next base: position 4,937,005 of record NC_081359.1, on the reverse strand, counting down.
AGCTGCCAAAGGAAGGGGTGGAGGTGGGTACAATTACAAAATTCAAGACATTTGGACAAATACATGAACAAGAAATGTTTAGAGAGAAATGGGCCCAATGCAGGCAAATTGGATTAGCTCAGTTCAAGAAACCTAGTCAACACGGACAAGTTATACTGAAGGGTTTGTTTCCACACTGTATAACGCTGAATTATCTGTTATTTAACTCTTTACAGTTTGTAAGATTTTTTGCCACCTTTGAAGTATAATCAATGCTGTGGAAGAGCAAAGATATTTGCTAGACTGAGAGCACTTTGGGACAACTTAAATTGTGAAATTGCTGTAAAACTGCAAACCCTATCTTTCTCCAAAAGCCAATAGAATTTCAAATTAATCATGTTGCCCCCCCCCCCATTATTGTTTATTGACTTATCTTGCCATTCTGCAAACTTTTCCAACCTTGGTGGTGCTGCACTTTGTACTGAAGTTGTCAATTTTAAGAAATATCTAGCTGCTCAAACTAGTTATGCTGCCTATGACATTTACCGTAAAAGTGACTTATGTTTGGCCAGGGAGATGAATTATATGAATGCATGATAAACACTGAAAGAACTGTGGAGCTGTAAATCAGGAACAAAGACAGAAGTTGCTGGAAAAGCTCAGCAGGTCTGGAGGCATCTGTGAAGAAAAATTCAGTGTTAACGTTTCAGGTCCGGTGACACTTTTCTGTCACCGGACCCAAAATGTTAACTTTGATTTCTGTTCACAGATGTTGCCAGGCCTGCTGAGCTTTTCCAACAACTTTTTTTTTGGCAGTGTTTCAGAATGCATGCTTTGAGCACTCAAACTATTAATCCCTGTTCATGTCCTCTGAAATGTTGGCTGCATGAATGGCAGTGATAAAAGGCAAAGCAAAGTGCCTACGAACTGCAAATTTCTGAAATTGACCTTTACAGAAGAATCATGAATGTTACATAAAATTCTCAAAGATATTGCAACAGGTAGGCTATTTTATGTAGCATTTAGTGTAACAAAATTAATTCATCCCTCACTTGGATTGTATCTTAATCAAAAATAGCTTTATAAGTGCAACTGTGATATTTATTACCTGCTCTGGAATTTTCTTGCTCTGGAAATTGAATGAGAACTATATTCATGAAAATATACTTCTTGATAACTTACATTTTGCATACAGATATGGAGCAAAATATTATATTTACTACAGCATATGAGTAATATGTGGCTTGATGTGCTAATTGTTACATAATTGGAAGGAAAACATAACTTTGGGCTTATTGTTCTCTCAGCTCTCCACCACCAAGGTTTTCCTCATCTCATGTATGGGTCTGTTTAATACAAATTGATTGACATGACAAGTCAATAGACCCATATTATTGTATCATAGAACAACTACCAGGAAAGTAGAAGGTAAAGGGAATGAAATTAGCATCTTTTCTAGTTTAGAGTGTCGATGTTGCTGGATTATTACGAAAGCTATGTTTAAACATATCACTGTAACAGTTGAACATAGCACCATCTTTACAAAAATCATGCAAGGTACCCGCCACTCTTTTATTTCTTTGAAGGATTAATATAGTCTTTCAATTAAGGGAGGTCCAAAAGCTGACTATGCTTGGAAATCCAGAAGATATTTGATTAGGAGCCAATTCAAACATAATTGCAGAAAATAAGAGCTCATGCTATATGTGGATGAAGATTGGCTGGCTTGCAGGAAACAGAGAGTGTGCATTTGTGATTCTTTTTCTTGATTGACACAATGTGACAAGTGGAGTCCTGTAGGTGCCTAAGCGGGAGGCACAACTTTTCACAATTAGTGTCAATGACCTGAATGAGTCGCTAGAAGGTATAGTAGCTAACTTTTCAGTTGACAACAAGATAAGTAGGAATGTATGTTTGAAAAAGATATAGATCGCATATATTTATAGTCAGGTTGAGCAAGAGCCTGATAGGTAAAGTATAATGTGGGATAATATGAAGCTATTCACTCAGGAAGAATGAAAAAGCAGAGAATAATTTAAATGGAGAATGACTTGGGAATTTGGAGATGCAGAGGGATTTAGGTGTTCTTGTACAAGTTACAAAAGGTTAATATGCAGATTCAGTCCACAAAGTAAATGTTTAATGGGTTGCTGTCAGTTATTATGAAAGAAATTGAACATGAAACTAAAGATGTTATTCTTCAGTTATAAAGGATATGGGTGAGACTACATCTTAAATATTCTGTGCACTTCTGGTTTCCTTATTTAGGAAGGATGTGAATATATTCAAAATCAGATCAATGCCTGGATTCTGGTATCTGCTGAGGATAGGTTAGACAAGCTGGGCTTGTTTCCATTATATTTAGAGGAGTGAAGGGTAACAGTTGAAGTGCACAGAATCTTAAATGGTCTTAATGAGTCCAATGTGGAAAGGATGTTAACATTTGTGAGTAAGCCCTGAACTATGAAGCACTATATTTAAAAGTTAGATATTGCCCTTTATAGGGAAAAATGAGTGTTTTTTTTCTCTCAAAATGTTGTGTGGCTTTGGAGTTGTGCCTCAAGGCATTGGAGGCAAGCTTATTCAATATTTTTAACAAGGACATAGATCCTTGGTTCGCTTGAAATTATAGGCTATCGATGATAGTTGAGAACGTACAATTTGAAAAACAAATGGATTAACCGTGATCTTATTGAAAGGCAGTGTAAGCTCAAGGTGTCAAATAATCTACTTCAGCTCCTATATTATACCTTATAATGAATCTTCCAAACAATGCCATTTTTTCCACAGGGTAGAAGATAATAGTACACATTTCCATTATATTCTGCCATGTCCAAGATGCACATAGACTCCAAATTAAGGTCCAATATATTTTACATAGGGGGCTTGTAAATCATGGGAATTTCCTAGATCTGACAGATTAGAACGTACTCTTGTGAGGATGTCTGCCAGATTATCCTTCAATTTTCAGATAGTAAGGAATTTTGCAGCATTACCTACTGTCAGACACATTCCCTCATTTGATTTTCTGATATTCACACCGCCAGATAAAACTGGATATAAATCTGACCAAATTTCACTTAGTGAATGAAATCATCTGTTCCCTGTTGAGTGTGCATCAACTTGACGTATTGTGCATTCTTTTCTCCTTTCCTACTGCACCTGTCTGTCACATTTGCAATAATCAAATATACCATCCACCTTCATCAACTTTCTTTCATCATTTCCACTGTTAGGGTCTGTGAAAGAAAAATTAAAGTCCAGCATTGCAGCAGTACATGTATGTCCCGGAAAACAATACAAATAAAAACACAGGGACAGATTAAATCAAATTATCCCCATTGTAACCCAGACAGCTGAGCATTAGTGTGCATTAGCCTGTTTATCTTCACTGAAGTAAAGTTTAAAAATTATGTTCCACATCAATCAAGCCACTGAACATGAACCTTGAGCAGCTAAAGGTAACATTTAACTAGCAACTCACGAGTTGCTTATTCCTACACACTGCTGACTCTTTGACAACTTCAAACTTTTTTGGAAGCATCCAGATCCAAACAAAACAAAAACTCAGGGCTGTGACTTTTCAAATCCAGCCTTCGAAGAACTCATACATTGTCAAGCTGTTTGGTAACCAGAGGATACAGAATTGAAATAACCAGTAAAACAACCAGAAAAGTAATGAGGAAACATTCTTTTTATACAGTAAATGGTTCTGATCTTACACTTTGTTTTATTCGCTGATGGGAGGAGGGTGTTTGCTTGCTGGGCCAGTATTTATTGCTCACCCTCTAGCTGCCCTTGAGAAGGTGGTGGTGAGCTGCCTCTTTGAACCACTGCGGCCCACCTTCTGGAACCACTGCAATCCACATGCTGTGGGTCGACACACCATGCCATTGAGACGGAATTCCAGGGTTTTGACCCAGCAATACTAAAGGAACAATGATGTATTTCCAATTCAGGATATGAGTGTCTTGGAGAGGAACTTTCAGGTGATGGTGTTCCCATATATCTGCTGCCCTTGTCCTTCTAGCTGAAAGTGGTCATGGGTTTGGAAGGGGCTGTCTAAGAATTTTTGGTGAATGTTTACGGTGCATCTTGTAGATAGGACATACTGCTGCAACTGAGGGAATGGATGTTTGTGGATCTGGTACCCATCAAGAGGGTTAGATGGTGTGATGCTTCTTGAGTGTTGATGGAGTTGCATTGGTCCAGGCAAGTGGGAAGTATTCCACCACACTCCTGATTTGAGCTTTTAGATGGCGAACGAGTTTCGTGGAGTTAAGAGATGAGCTACTCGCTACAGTATACACAACCTGTGACCTGCTCTTGTGCAGCCATTGTATCTATACAGCAAGTCCAGTTGAGGTTCTAGTCAATGGTACCTAGGATATTGATAGTGGGGGATTCAGTGATGACAATACCATTGAAAGTCGAGGGGCAATGGTTAGGTTGTCTCTAATTGAAGATGGTTATTGCCTGGCATTTGTATGGCGTGAATGTCCCTTGGTACTTGTCTGCCCAATCCTGGATATTGTCTTGCAATTGAACATGGACTCTTCAGTATCCGAGAAATTTTGATAGATACTGAATATTGTGCAATTATTGGTATTCATCCTAATTTCTGACCTTATGACAGAGGGAAGGTCATGACAGATGAAGTGGCTGAAAATGTTTGGGCCTTGGACACTGCCCTGAGGAGCTCCTGCAGAGATGTCCTGAAGCTGACTCCAACTACCATAACCATCTTGTTGGAGCACTTAATCTCAGTTGACATTCCATTGCAGCACTGAAGATGTTGTCTTTCAAGTGCAATGTTCAACCTGGACTCCTCTCAGATACAAGATGGATATAAAAATCATCTCGTGATATTTGAAAAGGAGCACAAGATAACACTCATACTTCAATTGACAGCTACAGTCACCGATTTGATCATTATTTCACACCTGTTTATTGGAACATTGCTCTGCACAGATTTGCTGCCTATTTTCTGCATCAAAGCAGAGGCTGTACGTGAAAAGTACATATACTTCTAAATAAATATATGCAAAACAAATGAATTTTCCAGGGTTTTGACATCTTCAGAGGTTGAGAAGGCTGTCATAAAACTGCAAGCACTGGGGAGTTGATGTCCTTGTGGCGTTGTCACTAGAATGTTAACCCAGAGACACAGGTAATGGCCTGGGAACCTGGGTTCAAAATTAACAATTGCAGATGACGGAATTTGAATTCAATAAACATCAAGAATTAGGAGTCTACTGCTGACTATGAATTCGTTGTCAATTGTTGGACAAACCCATCGGGTTCACTAATGCCCTTTAGGAATGGAAACTGCCATCCTTTCCTGCTCTGGCCTACATGTGACTCCAGATCCACAGCAATAAGGTTGACTCTTAACAGCCCTCTGGGCAATTAGCGATGACCAATAAATGTTTGCCAAGACAATGAGGCCCTCATCCCATGAATGAATAAATTAAGAAAAAGTCCCTTCACTTGTCCATCTTGCAGTAGAGGTTGTTCCTCCTTCTCTCTCCTGCGATTTGGTCTGCCCACTATATCCTGTTGTCACTCCAAGAGGTTGCTATCTACAAATTCTGGTTCAAATATCTCGAGAACGTTCAAAAAGATTCTATTCAGAAGATGGGGGCTGCAATGATGGGGCTGAGGAGGTGGCAGTGAGGCATATAGGATGGGGCAGGGAACAGAATTGGCATAAAATAGAGAAGAATATCAGGTTTAACGAATGGAAAGGAGAAAACTGTTCACATTAATGTGTGGCGAGGGCTGTGCCAAGGTGAACTGAGGAAGTAAAGGACAACTTCCCCTTACAGATAACTTTGATGCTGTCCTTCAGAAATGTTACCGAGTGATTTACATGCAATGCATTACTTTAGGGTGGTGGTGCCTCTGTATCACCATGACAACTGTAAGAACCAGTTTAGAGTGACTTAACAATCAGGCTCCGTGATGGATAGGACCAGTGAAGAGATGGAGGAAAACAGTTACATTTTTTTGCCAGTTTTCTGTTCAGGAAAGACTGGACTGTTGGAAACTGTTTAGCTGAAGTTACAGCAAGGCACTGAATTTTACATTTCATCAATCCATATTCAACCTTGGCTTTCAATGGTCATGCCACTTGAGATCATTTTAGTTTTTTTTAAAAACTATTACAGGTTTAGCTTAACTTTTCAGATTGGGATGTTTGGAGCAAGAGAGCACTTTATTTTCAGAACTGCAGGATATTTCTTGGTAAAAGATTTTCTGGCATTTCTTTTGGGATTGGTGTAGTCTTAATATATTTTTCTTTCCACAGAGAATGAAAATTAACTTCAGCATTTTCTTATTTCAGCATATTTAAATCTGATTTGCATTGTATTTCAATTTTGCGAGCTATTGGCGATTGTTAACATGCCCCTATTCACACATTGCTGACTCAGCAATTGGAATTTTTAGACATGTGTCATGACATTGCAATAATATGGAATAGAGCATAAATTTGCGTGTAACATAATACACATTACATAATACAGGTGGCATAAACCAATCATGCAAAGTATTACAACATTCTTCATTTTACTCCTCCTCCAAATACAGCTTGTTTATAAAAAAAAAGTCTTTTGTTTATTTTTATCTGCTATTTGTTTGGACCTTCAAAGTATCCCAAAGGAGATCATTGAAGTTCTGGTAAACACCAACTCATGAATGAAACATCCTCTGGAGCAGTCCATAGCCAGATCCTTTTAGTTTTACAGCATAATCCTTTCGTTTGTCCTCAGTTTTTTTTTAATTGAGCAAAAAATGCAACCATAAAATCTTCCTAACTGCCTTACACAATGCCAAATTTTAGCCTGTGCTTTCAGATAAATGAACATATGATTAAAAGCCCAAGTGCGCAGTAATTACAATGAGAAGTTAAATTACACCAAAAAGATTTTTGTAATTAAATACTGCTGCTGTAAATTATCCTTTTCTGTAAAGAACCAATTTCACTCAACTGCAAGAGCTATAAAGAAAACCTCGTTCTCTATAATCACAGAATATTAAAGCAGAGAATAAGGCCATTCAGCCCTGTGAAAGAACTATGCGATTAGCCCCAGTCCCCAGATCTATCCTTGGAGTCCTGCAAATTATCCCACTTCAAATATATAATCAATTCTGTTTTGAAAGTTATGAATGAACCTGCTTCCATTGCTTTTTCAGACTATGCACAGCAGATCATAACAATGAACCGTATAAAAATAATTTTTCTTAGCTTAGTTCAAGCTCTTTTGCCAAGCACCGTATATCATTGTTTTCTGTTTTTCCCTGCTTCTCTGTTTTTAAATTGTGCCAAGGATCCTTTTTCATTGTATTGAATTACATCAGAAATACACTTCAAGAAAACACCATTCAGTTCGGTCATTGCCAGCATCTATGATCCTCACAAGCCTGCTCTTCCTCTAATTCGGCTAAGCCTATCATCATATTCCTTTTCTTCCTCATTTGCTGACCTAACCTCCCCTTAAACACCTCTATGTGTTAATCGTGTTTACTCACTTACCACTCTTTGAGGAATGTCATACCTCCTGCATTCCCTATTGAGTTCATAATGAACTCTGATTGTTTTTCTGAGTGCGTAGGTAGCCTACCTAAGTGTATGGCCCCTTTAAAATATTTTTGCATATTGGCATATGAGCAATAACTTGAAAAGGTTAATTTGTGTGCAGCTTACACAGGAATTTTTAGGCTGTTCCACAGCCTATTGGAACATTGTTTTGACCATTGTTTATTCAGACAGTCTATTTCTAGGCATCCCAACAAGGGGAATCTTTTCCTCCACGCTTTCATTATCAAATCCATTCATTATCTTAATGGTCTTATTCAATCATACCTTAGCCTTTGCTTTTCCATGAAAATGAGCCTCAGACCGTGCAATGTTTGCTTACAAGTAAACCGTCTCAGCTCTGGTATAATCCTCATGACCTTTTGTTACACATCCTCTAATGCCTCCATGTTCTTGTGTTTTAATTTGGAGGCCAGAAATGTCAAAGTTTAACTCTTCAAGAATATAGGGACATTCATCACAGCTTCACTACTTTTCAATTCTAATCATCCAAAAATTAATCCCGTTATCTTTTTATTCATTCATGGGATATGGATATTGCAAGCTGGGCTAGCATTTATCAGCAGTCCCAAGTTGTCTATGAGAAGGTGTTGGTGGGTTGCCTTCTTGAACCATTGCAATTGACATACTTTGGAAAGATCCATATGCAGTTAGGGAGGGAGTTATGGAATTTTGACCCAATGAAACGGAAGGAACCATGATAAAATTCCAAGCCAAGAATGGTGAGTGGCTTGAAGAGGTGCTTGCAGGTGATAATGTTCTTATCTATCTGGTGTCCAGCCTTTCCAGGTGGAAGTGGCCATGTGTTGGAAGGAGCTGTTTCAGGACCCTTGGTGAGTTTCTAGAGTGCATCTTGTAAATGGTTTACTAAGCATCAGTATGTGTATTGCTAGCCCAGTTCAGTTTCTAGTCAATGGTAATCCCCGGGATGTGGATAGTGGGGGATTCAGGGATGGTAATGCCATTGGCTATCAAGGGACAATGGTCACTTCCTGCTTTTTTGGCGGTCATCATTGTCTGGCGATTGTGTAGCCCAAATGTTACCGACCACTTGTCAGCCCAGGCCAAGATATTATTCTAGTCTTGTTGCATTTGAACATAGGCCGCTTCAGTAGCTGAGGAGTTACAAATGATGCTAAACGTTGTGCAATCATTGGCAAATATCCCTACTTCTGACCTTATCGTGGAGCAGAGGTCATTGAAGGAGAATCCCAGCAGAAATGTCCTGGAGCTGAGATGACTGACCTCCAACAACTACAACTATTTTCCTACGTGCTAGGTATAATTCCAACGAGCAGACAATTTTCCACCCAATTCATGTTGACTTCAGTTTTGCTAGGGCTCCCTGATTCTAATCAAAGTCAAATGTGGCCATGATATCATTTTCGCCTCACCCCTAGGATTCAACTGTTTTGTCCATGTTTGAATTAAGGCTTTAATGAAGAAAGGAGTTGAGTGGTCCTGGCAGAACCCAAACTGGGCAGTGCTGAGCAGGTTATTGCTGAGCAGATGCTGCTTTATAGTAATGTTGATGACACCTTCCATTACTTTCCTGATGATCAATAATAGTCTAACAGGGGAGTAATTGGCCGAGTTCGATTTGACCTGATTTTTGTGCATAGTACTTGCCTGGGTAATTTTTCACACTGTTGGGTAGAAGCCAGTGTTGTAGCTGTTCTGGAACAGCATGTCTAGGGGAGCAGCAATTCCTGGAGCACAGGTTTTCAATATGATTATGAGAATGTTGTCAGGGCCCATAGTCTTTCCAGTGTCTAAAGCGTCCAGGTATATCTTGGCGTTTTTTAGTTCTTATAGTGGTTATGGTGGTTTGTGCGCCTGCATGCTTCCAAGTAGAGTCTGACTTGCCTGGATGGGTGCAGTTCCAACAACACTCAAGAGGCTTGACACCACCCAGAACAAAGCAGCTTGCTTTATTGGTGCCTACTCATCAAGCATCCACTCTCTCTGCCAACGATGCTTAGTAACAGCAGAGTGTGTACTGTCTATAAGATGCACTGCAGAAATTTGCCCAAGATTCTGAGGCAGCACCTTCCAAACCCAGGACAAGGGCAGCAGATACATGGGAACAGCGCCCTCTGCAAGTTCCCCTCCAAGCATTCACTGCCCTGAATTGGAAATGTATCTCCTTTCCTTGAGCGTGACTGGGTAAAAACCCTGGTATTCATTCCCCCAGAGCATTGTGGGTCGACCTAAAACACACAGACTGCTGCATTTCAAGAATTTCAACAGATTTCCTGTTCTGCTCTGTAGCCATTGGCAACCTTGCACAGGCACCCTGGTTTATTTATATTAACAGGTAAAGCACAACCAGAAAGTTTTAGTAAATCTAGCCTTTTAGCTGCTGCTGTGGATTGGCCCAACCCTCAGCAAAATCAGGGTTTCAATTCCAAAACTGGTGTCTTAAATCTAAAGGGTCATTCCCTGGGCCAGACTGTGAGTGTTTTCACAGTGTTATCTGTGTATTGGGTCCATTGCACTGGAGGTTAATTATCCTATCGCAGCTGGTTACCACCGACCTTTGCAAATAGGTGACTTTGTTGTTCACACAGAACCAGTAGCCTGTGTGATTCAATTCCATTTCTTCCATTCTGGGTCAACATTGTTTACAGCAGGCTCCTGCAACTGATATGCAATCATGGTTTTGTACACAAATTAAATTGAAGTATAATCCTACTTAAAGAGGGAAATCTTTATCAGAAATATAAGCAGGTTTCAAAATGTCCCATGTTTCCACTTCATTGAATAAACATGGATGATCAAACATGCAATTTGCATCAATATTTTAAGATTGAAAATATATTTATTTTATCCATTAAATTGATTTTGTGCCACAGTAGTAGCCCAAATCAAATATTTTATTTTTGTATGGTATGTTAACATACTTAAAATATTACAAAATGTTAATTAGAGTAAATTCATATCAGAAAAAGGACAGAAAAATTCTTCCAAATCTCACAATTATACATTTCAACAGATTGAAGACACAGACTGACAGTTCCTAACATTTTCTGAGTGAGTGAGGACTCAAAGTGTCTACTGCTGCATAACAATTTACCTCTCCAAAATAAAAACAGAAATTGCTGGCAAAACTCAACTTATCTGGCAGCATCATAGGAGAGAAAACAGAGTTAATGTCCTGAGTCCCTTAAAGAGTCAACAAATTGGCCGTTAATCCTCCGAATAACCACAAACCTACCTACCTCTGACTTAAACACACTCAATAGCTTGCCATCCACAACCCTTTACATCAATGAGTTCCACTGGTTATCTGCCCTCTGGCTGAAGAAATTTCTCCTCATCCCAGTTCTAAATGGTCATCCACTCTGAGGCTATCTCTGTGGGTCCTAATCTGTCCTATTAGCTATTCTCCATGGCCATTCTATCCTTGCCTCTCGATATTCTGTAAGTTTCAATCAGATTTCCCCACATCCTTCTAAGCCCCACTGAGTTCAGACCTAGACTCTTCAACTGCATCTTGTGACAAGCGCTTCATCCCCAGAATCATTCATTTACCCTCTTCTGTGACCCCTCCAAGCCCAGCACATCTTTCCATAGATTCGGTGCCAAAACTGTTCAAAACATTCCAAATGTGATCTGACCAGAGCCTTCTCGATTTTCAGCAGCACATCTCCACTTCTGTATGCTCACCCTCATGAAATGAAAGTCAACATTACATTTTGCCCCTAACTGTCAACTGACTCTGCATGTTAGCCTTCAGGGGATTCTGAACTAGGACTCCCAGATCCCTTTGTACTTCATACTTCTGAAGTCATTGCATGTTTAGAAAATGGTCTATGCCTCTGTTCTTCCGACAAAAAAGTTGAACCTCACACTTTGCCACATTATATTCCATCTGTCACTTCTTTGTCCACTCGCCTAGCATGTGTAATCTAAGTAGATCATGTCCTTGCTCTCCTTTATCTTGGCCTGCCTGTTACCTCCCCTAAAATCTATCAGAATTGTCAAACATGACCTTCCCTTGAAGAAACTATTCTGACTCAGCCCTATCTCACTATGTACTTCCAAGCACTGTGCAATCCCATCCTTAACAATGGACTCTAAGTTCATACCAATGCCATTCTTAACAAATGTGTTCCATGAGCCATTTTCCAGCCCCTTGTGACCCTCCCTGACTCCAATGATTCCTGAAAAATCACCTCCAATGTCTTTACAATTTCATCAGTTTTCTCCCTTAGAACTCTAGTCCATCTGATTTTTCCGGCTTCAGACCTTTCAGTTTCCCCAGCACCTTCTCCTTAATGATGGCCACTATACTCACCTCTGATCTTTGACTTTCTTGAAGTTCTGCTATGCTGCTGGTGTCTTCCACTGTGGAAACAGATGCAAAGGACCTGTTCAGTTCCTCTGCCATTTCTTCGTTTCTCATTACAATATGACCAGAGTTTTCCAGTGGCCCACTCTTGCCTCTTTCTTCCCTTTTGGATGTTAAAGAAAGCTCATGAGATTTTCTTTTATATACCCAGCTAGCTTACTGTTATATTTCCTCTTCTTCCCCCTTACTGCTTCTTTAGTTATCCTCTGCTAGTTTTTACAGTCTTTCCCAATCCTATGGCTTCCCACTAATCTTCACCACATTATATGATTTTTCGTTTGTTTTTATGCTGTCCCTTACTTCTCTAATCAGCCTTGGTTGCCTCATTCTTTCCTTTGCATGTTTCTTCTTCCCTTGGGATGAATTTCTGCTGTGTCTCCCAAATTACCCCCAAAAATCCCTGTCTTTGCTGTTCTACCATCTTCCCTGCTAGGCTCCTCACCTAATCAACTCTGGCCAGCTTCCCACTCATGCCTTTGTAGTTACATTTACTCAATTGTAAAACTGTTACATCAGATTCCAGCTTCTCCCTTTCAAACTGCTGGGTGAACTCTATCAAATTATGGTCACCGCCCCCTAAGGGTTCAATCACCTTCAGCTTTCTAATCAAGTACGCCTCATTAGGAAAGATGTGGAAGCATTGGAAAAGGTGCAGAGGAGATTTACCAGGACATTGCCTGGAATAGAGGGAAGACCTTACAAGGAAAGATTGAGAGAGCTAAATCTTTTCTGTTTAGAATGGCGAAGAGGTGACTTGATAGAGGTGTACAAAATGATCAGAGGTATATATAGAATGGAAAGCCATAGACATTTTCCTCAGGTGGAGGTAGCTATTACGAGGGGGCATAGTTTTAAACTGAATTGAGGTGTCAGAGGTAGGTTCTTTACTCAGAGAGTGGTAGGGGTATGGAATGCATTGCCGGAGAGGGTAGTGGAGTTGGCCTCTTTAGGGGCATTTAAGTGGCTATTAGACAGGCATATGGATGATAATATAACATAGGAGTGAAGGTTAGATAGACCTTAGGTTTAGGGTAAAACTTCAACACAACATCGTGGGCCAAAGGGCCTGTACTTTGCTGTACTGTTCTATGTTCTATGTTCTATGTTCTATGTTCTATGTTCTATGTTCTATGTTCTATGTTCTATGTTCTATTACACATCACCAAATCCAGAATGACCTTTCCCTAGTGGGGTCCATCACAAGGTTTAAAAAAAAGCACTTCTTGTCAACATTCCCAAGTTCCTTTTCTTGAGATCTGCTATCAACCTGATTTTCCCAGTCCACTTGCATATTGAAGTCCCCCATGATTATTATAATAATGCCTTTCTTACATGTATTATGCATTTCATGATTTATTTTCTTCCTCATATCCTGGCTACTGCTAGTAGGCCTGCTCTCATCATGGTCTAGTTTCCTTTGCAGTTCCTAATTCCACCTACATAGATTCTATGCTTTCTGACTCTATACCGCTTTTTTCTATCGATATAATTTCATTTCTTATTTGACCGCTTTGCACATCTGTCTGTCCTTTCAATAGGTCATCTATCCTTGGATGTTTAGTTCCCAGCCCTGATTACTAATTCCTTGATCCTAGCCTGAATCAAGTCAGAAGTCACATGACACCGTAGAACATAGAACATTACAGCACAGTACAGGCCCTTCGGCCCTCGAAGTTGTGCCGACCTGTCATACCGATCTCAAGCCCATCTAACCTACACGATTCCATGTACATCCATATGCTCATCTAATGATGACTTAACTGTACCTAAAGTTGGCGAATCTACTACCGTTGCAAATCGTTGCAACCAGGTTAAAGCCCATTGGGTTTATTTGAAATCGCAAGCTTTTGGAGCACTCCTAAAGCTTTTGATCTTAAATAAACCTGTTGGACTATAACCTGGTGTTGTGAGACTTCTGACAGTGTCCATCCCATTCCAACACTGCGGCTCCACATCATGGCTAGCTCAAACTAGTCAGAGACAACTACTCCTTCATCAAAATCAAAAGAACTGTGGATGCTGTGAATCAGGAACAAAAACAGAAATTGCTAGAAAAGCCCAGCAGGTCTGGCACCATCTGTGAAGGGAAAAGAACAGAGTTAACGTTTCAGGTCCAGTGACCCTTCCACAGAAGCTGAGCTTTTCCAGCAACTTTGTTTTTGTTACTCTTTCATGAAACTGTGCGGGCTCCATTCGATTAGATTATGATTTTCCCAAATATCCTGCTCTTTACTAATTTATTCTGATACTTTTCCAACAATAGATGTTAGACTAATCAGCCTATAGTTTCCCACTTCCTGCCTCCCTCTCTTTTTGAAAAGAAGTATCAAACTGCAGTTGAAGAGTCCAAGACCTTTTAGAAAATTATAAAGAAAGCATTTATTATCTCTGTTGCTACCTCTTTTAGAATCCTGGAATGCAACCCATCATGTCCAGAGGACATATCTGCCTTTTGCCTCATTACTTCTTCTCCAGTGATGGTGATACTTAATTCCTTCCCTTTATTCTTTTGTATTGGAATGTTCAAAGCATCTTACACTGTAAAGATTGATGCAAAATATCTTTTTAACTTTCTGCCATTTTCATATTCCCCATAACCATCTCCCCAGATTCACTTTCTAGGAAGTCTATCCTCACTTGGGCCTCATTCATCCTTTGTTATATATTTAAAGTATTTATGTATGTATCCCTGACTTCTCGGTGATCACTGATTTTTGCCTCCTTATGTGCTTTTTCTTTCAGTTTCCAATTCTCCTTCAGTTCCTTAATTTGCCATAGTTGCTTTACCCTTTTCTTGGAATCTTTTCTCCTAACTAGCATGCATTTTTGTTAAGAGTCATGAATTAACTCCTTAAATATCCACCATTGCTTGCTTACTGTCATTCCTGCTAATCAGTTTGCTCAGTTCACTTCAGCTAACTCTATCCTCAATTTTTTTTTTGTAATTTCCTTTATTAAAGTAAAACACAGTTGTTTCTGACCCAGGTTTCTCATTCTCAAACTGACTCATAGACTCTATCATGTGATGATCACTACTTCCTTGGGAAGCAGTCCTGGAAGCCCTCGCTGGGTAGGGTTTACTTCACCTGTCATTTGAGGCATGGTATCTCTCAGGTTAAACCAAAACCAGTTGTCGCTCTCTAATGAAAAAGCAGCTTCTGGTGGACTAAGGCGGTTTTATCTTTACCTTTACCGCTGAGAATCCTGTTCATCCCCTTTGATTATCTCACCTCCCTGTCGGAGCTAGTGCTGCTTGGCATGGATTGGTCCTCCAATTTCTCATGTAGAACAAGGGATGCACCAAGCAAGATATCTATTACCAAGCTTCATGCCTCTCCCCATGTCATCTTTAAGCTACTAATAAGATAAGGTCATGTAGCCCTCTCTCTATTTCAGGGAACTCCTCAGAAAAGGACCAACTCGGAGAAGATGGGCAGAAAATGCACATGCAAGTTCCCCTCCAGGCCACTCACCATCCTGGCTTGGAAATACATCACCTTTCCTTCACTGTCACTGCGTCAAAAATCGGAATTTCACTCTAACGGCATTGGGGGGACATACAACAAAAAATGGACTAGAGTAATTTAAGGAGGCAGTTCACTGCTGCCTGTACAGGGGGTAATTAGGGATGGACAATAAATATACTTCACCTGACAAAGGACCAGCACTGTGAAAGCCTGTCGTTTAAAATAAACCTGTTGGACTATAACCTGGTGTCATGTGATTTCTGACTTTGCCCACCCCAGTCCAAAACCAGCACATCCAGATCACAGTGAAGCCTACAACCACTGAATGCGTAAAAATAAAAGAACATCAATACAAAAGAAATGTTGACACAGTATTGATGACAAAGTGTACCAGTATGCCTCCTGATGTTTATCAGAAGTTCTCCTTAAGTATAAAGTAGACTGTCAATCTTAAACAGTGACAGCTGAACATGGCTTTAAGTGGCACTCAATATTCTAAGCAATGACACATCAATTCCTTTGATAACTGTTCGACAAGGTTAGTAAATGCTGCCCACCAGAATAGCATGCCACTTCATTAATGAGTTCTTGCAGGCAATTTAATTGTCAATCAGTCCCTTAACGATGCTAAAAGCAGTTAACTCAGGCTCCTTGGAGGTTCCTCAGCACCTAAAATATTCGGTGAATATTGCCCCGCTTTGTGCATCTATTTGCATAAGAGAAAACTACAAGCTTGTAGTCATGACACACCAATCATAAGTTTATCAATGGTCTGCAAACTTCAGTAAATGAAAGACAAAGGCTGTAGACATTGAAAGACAAGAAATCACAGAGACAGAAAGTGAAGGAAAAAGTGCACCTTTCTTCTTATGAAAAGACTTAACTTCCAAAGGAGAGACAGCCGGAAGGCAGAAAAAAAGATGAAATTGGCAGGCAATGTATATTTCATCACCTTCCTAAAAGAGAGTGAATGTGAATGGGAGGGTATAGCTACAATATTAAGAGAAGGCAAATGAGAATGGAGCAAGATAATGAGGCTGATTAGTTGGTTCAAAGACTTAAAAACAAGGATTGGAATGGAATGAGGTTGTGATAATGGAACAAAATGCCGATATGAGGGAATGCGAATTTAGGAAAGAAGAGAAGAAGCTTTGTATCTCCCACTCCATCATCAAACACGTTTACATTTCAATAGTACTGCTGTACCACTGCAATATCACTCACTGCCTCTCAACTGAAAGGGAAGAAAATAAAGAGAGAAATATCCAACATTTAGAGGATTCAAAGCATAAGTGCACTTCAAATAACTGAGAAGCTGTCTCGAAAGGAAATGTCATGATCAAGTAATTACTTCAGATACATCAGGGCAGGAGAACATACCGGCAAAGGGTTGTGAAAGATATCTTTAGGACAACAGCGAAGAAGGATCAATCCAACAGTCAGGGGTGTGAATGTTTTGCTGGAACATCTTTCGGGCCTTTGGATTTCAAGTCCAATTTCCCGAAGCTCATTCTCAAGATGTTTACATTTACACATTGTATAATAAGTTAAACTGTGAGTCAGCAGCCCCCGGTATAGCTCTCAGAATTTTTGAGAACAGACTGAAAACTTGATACCACACGCTAAATATTATCACAAAGTATCGAAATCTACATTTTGGTGTCTAAAACATAGTGCTAGGTGTGTTAATTTATAAAAATCTAATGTAAAAGTGTTTTGAATAAGTATAAAAGTTTTCAGGAAGGGTCATCAAGATCAGACATTTGATTCATGTAAAGAACAAATGGATAATAAATTAGAAGGTTATAGGATTGATACCCTGGAAAAATCAGATCACGGAAAGAAGACCCAGCCTTATCCAATTCAATATAAATATCCCGTGAATGAAAAACCTCAAATTTGTGCTTTGGGCTTTTCTCTCAAGAATAAGACATGTTCTTGTCTAAGCATTCAAAACGTTTTGAGTTTTAGTTAGAATTCCACTTGCCATGTCTTCACTCTCACAGTTCAGCGTTTATTTCAGCAGAGCATTATTCCGTCCAATGGAAAAGCCTTCTCCTCACCATCTTCCAGCTTGTATTGGAGCTCCTTGAAAATTGTAGCTTTTTTCATTCTTTCCTGGGATGAGGGCATCACTGGTCAGGCAGCATTTATTACCCATCCCTAATTACCCAGAGGCCACTTGAGAGTCAACCACATTACTGTGGGTCTGGAGTCACATGTAGGCCAGACCAGGTAATGTCCCTAAAGGACTTAGTGAACCAGATGGGTTATTCCTGACAATCAGCATGGTCACCATTGGATTCTTGATTCCAGATATTTATTGAATTCAAATTCCAACATCTGCCATGGCAGGATTTGAACCTGGGTCCCCAGAATGCTATCGTGGACTCTGGTTTAATACTCCAGTGATAATACCACTAGGCTATCACCTTCCTGGAACTCATGGTAAAATTCTCACTATCAAACTCAGAAATCCCAGTCCACCTGCTCCCTGAGAAAACGTAGCAAAACAATGCAGTGTGTGCACATGGACACAATACACTGGTTTCATCAACACCGTTGGAGGAACCTGGATGTGGGCAAAGAGACAAAATTCTGCACCAAGATGGCATGTCTGTCTTCTGATTCCCCATGATGGGGGTTATTGGAATTTTGAAAGGAAAGGTGATGATCAGTGTAATGTATGACCAAACCAACATGAATCTAATTAACTTGCTGTTAAAGCTTGTTGCAGAGTTTATTATCAGGCTGCAGTGGGGCAGAAATGAAATCCTAATGGAAGTGACAGGCAAGTCAAATGGTCTGGGGAATATTAGTGTATGTCTTTTGAAAGCTTTGGAGGGCCACCATTATTCATTGCAACCAATGCAAAACAAATGTTGCATAAGTTAGAAACTGTCAAACTAAAGTGCTCACATTATTATCCCTGCTTGAACAGAGCAGCTTGAGTAACTGAGGGTTGAGTGTTTGCATCATTGTGTGCACTATAGGCTGCTGGCTTGCCTGCTCATTCCTCCAGAAAACAGCAAACTCAGTCATGGCATTGTTTCCTTTACGTTCACACAAGATCCTGCCTCCAGGGAACTGGGATATAAAATCCCTGTTATAGAGGGAATGTCTTATGAGCTAAGATTGATCAGGTTGGGCATCTGCTCAATGGAGTTGAGAAGAATGGGAGATGGTCTCATCAAAACATATTGGATTCCTAAGGGACTTGACAGGGTAAATGCTGAGAGGATGTTTCTCCTCAATAGAGGATTGGAATAGATAGATCTTTGATGACTAAATGCAGACATGATGAGCCTAATGGACTCTTTCCATGCTGTAAAAATGTTATGACTCTATGACAGTACCACAAAATCCTGACCAAAAAAACCTTTTGTTCTTTGCATTCAGTTAAGCACTTTTTTTTTGTGAAATCAAAATCAATTTTCTCATTAATATTTCCCGCTATCCTTTTGTTATGTGCAACCCATTTCTTGCATATCTTGCATGGCATGTGCTATTAAGAATGCTGTGGGGTTGCACTGACGTACATCTGCAAAGTACCGCTTCTGATGTGCCGTCTGTTTCACCCCTCCTTGGCTTCTCCTCAATCGTTGCACAGCCACACACGCACACACATATGCGTGCGCGCGCACACACACGCGCACGCACACACACACACACACACACACGTTAGGAGTGTTATTTCTAATATGGGGAAACACATTAGCCAATGAACATGCAGCAAACTCTCATAGAGAGCAATGGAATAATCCTGAAGCTTATAGTGTTTCAGTGTTAAGGACTAAGTGACAGAGGTTCACAAGATAATAGGGGAATGTTCTTGTCATCTATTCATGTTACTGTTAACACTTCGACTGAAAAGGGGTGAAATTTGACTTTAAAGATACCTAAAAGGTTAATAGACAATTGGCCTTCATCCATCCTGTCTGGTTTTCCTTTCTGAAAATTCAAAATTAAATTTTACCTCTGGCTTCCCACACACTCAAGGTTTTGAAGTAACCATTTTGACTTAGATCCAAAAGTGCAAACACAGAGCCAGGCAACATTGGGCAGTAATGGGAAATGATGTTACAGAAATAGTATGGAAACAAATCCTGCATAACTAAATCAGCCTGCAGTACCTTCAATTGTGTTCCCTCATTAATTTAATTGGGAAGGGCAAAAAGAGTGATCAGCTTAACGTACAGAGGTAGAGCACAGCAAAGTGCATGAGATTCAGTTTGAGAGAGGAGACCCAGTGCCGTCTCCTCCTGCAACTCCACTGTCTTGTTTCCTATTTATATAAATAGAAAGCGGGACATAACACCAGCGCTTCGTCGGAGGCTCACTGATGATGTTACCTAGAATGGTGACGAAACGTTTGAAAACTAACCTTCCAGCTCAGCGAGCAAACTCACATCCAGAACCTCAACCTGAGCTACAAATCTTCTCAAAACTCGCTACCTTCTATCATCTTGAAAACCTCAATTTGATCACCCTCATTCTTCTATATTCCAGAGAGTGCCGGCCTAAACTGTTCAACCTCTCTTCATACAACAAACCCCTCATCTCTCAAATCAATCTAGTGAACATCCTCTGAACTACTTCCAGTGCCACTACACTTTTCTTCAAATAAGATCCCCAAAACTGGGCACAATACTCCAGGCGGGATCTCATGAATGCCTTGTGTAGTTTCAACAATATTGCCTTCCCTTTATATTCTATTCCTTTAGCTATAAAAGCTAACATTCCGTTCACTTACTTTATTATCTGCTGTACCTGCATGCTGGTTTTCTATGATTCATGAGTGAGAACACCCAGATCCCTCTACACCGGAGCACCCCAAAGTCTCTTCCCATTTAGATAATAGGTCACCTTTCCATTTTTCTGACCAAAACAGATGACCTCACACTTATCCATATTAAACTTCATCTGCCACATTTTGGCCCACTCTCCCAGCCGATCCATATCCATTTGTAAGATTCTAATTTCCTCATTGCAATTTACCATCCCACCTATTCTTGTGTCATTCACAAATTTGCCTACAGAACCTTCTATCCCTGTATCCAAGTCATTAATGTAGATTGTAAGTAGCTGGGGCCCAAGGATCAAACCCTACTAATTACTTCTTGCCGTCCAGAAAAATAACCATTTATCCTGACTCTAAGTATCCTGTTCATCAGCCAGTTACCTGTCCAAGCTAATAAATTATCCCTAATCCCATATGATCCAACCAAGAGAATTATTTTTTGGTTTAGCACCTTGTCGAATGCCTTTCAGAAGTGCAAATATATTACATCTTCCGGATCTCCATTATTCACTTTGCTTGCTATAGCTTCAAAGAACTCCAGCAAATTAGTCAAACATGATCTGCTCCTCATAAAACTGCTGACTCTGATGGTAAAGGTTTTGACTTTCCAAATGTCCTAAAATTGCTTCCTTGATAATTGATTCTAACACTTTGCCAACAACAGATGTTAAACTAACTGGTCTGTAATTTGCCACATATTGCCTCCCTCCCTTTTTGAATAAGGGTTTTTATTTAGTATTTTTCCAGTCAATTGGAATTTTACCTATGTACAGGGAATTTTGGAATATCGTAATCAATGGATCCATTACCTCCACCACCATTTCCTTTAGTACCCTAGGATGTAGGCCTTCAGGCCCCGGGGACTTGTCTGCCCTCAATCCTAATAGTTTGCTGAACACCGTTTTCCTATTGATGTTGATGGTTCTAAGTTCTTCTCTGACTTTCTCGTTCCAATAGGAATGTTACTGTTGTCTTCCACTGTGAAAACTGAGACAAAGTATTGAGTTAGCATCCCTGCCATTTCAGTGTTCCCCACTATTAACTCTCCAGTTTCATCTTCCACGGAACTAACATTCACTTTCGTGACTCTCTTCCCTTTAATCTGCCTGTAGAAGCTTTTGTTGCACTTTCTGACATTTTGTGCTAGCTTTCTTTCATAATTTACTTTAGCTCTTTGAATAATTTTTTAGTATCCCTTTGTTTATGTTTGAAAGTTTCCCAATCCTCCTGCCTGCCACTGGCCTTTGTAAAATGGTCTGCCTTAGTTTTTGACTTTATATTGTCCTTGACCTCCTTGTTTAGCCATGGACTTTTTTTACCCATCCGCTCCCCAGCTTACCATCTTTCTTCCTCACTGATATATGTATTAGTTGTGAGGAATTGGGTCGCTCCTTAAACAACTGCCACTGCTCATCCACTGTCTTACCTTTTAGCCTCCCTGCCCAATCTACACAGGCCAAATCTGTCCTCATGCCCCTGTAACTTCCTTTGTTTAATTCCAGAGCACTACTGTGGGACTGTACTATCTCACCCCCAAACTGAATTTTGAATTCTATCGTACTATCGTCACTATTCCCTAAATGATCCTTAACCATGATGTCATCAATTAATCTCTTCTCATTACACAATGCCAAATCCAGAGCAGCCTGCTCCTTGATTGGCTCCACAATGTACTGGTCCGAGAAACAATCTCTAATGCATTCAATGAACTCCGCCTTCAGCCTACCCTTGCTAATTTGATTCTTCTAATTTATATGCTTGTTAAAATCAGCCATGATTATTGCCATACTTTTGTTGCAAGCCTCTAATATTTCCTCATCTGTACTGTGCCCCACTGCGGAATTACTGTTTGGGAATCTATGAATTACTCCTACCAAGTACTTCTTCCCTTTGCTATTTCTTATCTTACCCAGGCTGATTCCATGTCTTGAACTCCTGTGCTTATGTCATTTCTCTTTGCAGCATTGATCCCTTCCTTCAACATCAAAGCTACATCACCTCCTTTTCCTTTTAATCCATCCCTCCACAGTGCCGAGTACCTTTTAAAAATTCAGTCCCCAGACCTGGCCTCCTTGTAACCATGTCTCAGTAATCACTACCAAGTTGTACTCTTTCATTTCTATTTGCTCCATTAACTCAAATTTTGTTTCGCAAGCGTTGCGCATTTAAATGCAAAGCTTTTAAATTCGTTCAACTGGTAAATTTCCCTACTCTTTCATAAATCCTTGGGTGCATAAAGAAAATCACCTGTTCTGCCCCTCACCTTATTGTTTGGTATCCAACTGTCATATCGCTAACCCTAACCCTCACCACCTCGCTTAAGTTGGGTTTTCTCATTTCTGCTACATCTGAGTCACATCATTGTGTTTTGCTATAGATTATAGTATGTTATCGCACCAGTAATTTTTTTTTGCTTTCTTTCACAAATGGAACTTTAATAGAGATGTTCAAATGTTGTCGTGCTTTGATAGAATAAATAAGAAAACGTTTTCGCTGGTGTGTGATTCAGAAGCCAAGTAACATAGATTTAAGATAATTGCCCACAGAACGATAAACCCAGAGGGCAGATGAGTTTTTACTTAATGCAAAAAATTGCCAAGATTTTTAAAAATATCGTTGGATGACAGTGTTAACAACAGAGGCAATACTTATTCCACGCCTTGACCAAAGGACCTGGCAGACCTTTTCTGAGGGCAAAATCAAGCAATTATCCATCTGTCTGCGGATAGATATAAATCAGAAAGGATATAAATGCTAAGCTTCTTGTCCCAAAAGGCATGAATGAACCCAGGCTAGTTTTAACAACAATCACAACTAGTATCAACTCTGAATTCCAGATTTACTTAGTAAATTGAATTTGAATTTCTCAGCCACCATGTTGGGGTTTGAACTCATGTCGTTAAATGATTGGTCCATGTTAAAATCTGGATGAGAACTGCAAAATCTGTAGATCAGGGACAAAAACAAAGTTGCTGGAAAAGCTCAGCAGGTCCGGCAGCATCTGTGTCAGAAGAAACAGAGATAATGTTTCGGGTCCGGAGACCCTTCTCCAGAACAGTTGTACTGCCACTTGTAGAATGTCAGAGCCTGAGGGGAGTTACAGCACAGAAAGAGGTTACTCAGCCTGTTGTCAGAGATAATGGGAACTGCAGATGCTGGAGAACCCGAGATAACAAAGTGTGGAGCTGGATGAACACAGCAGGCCAAGCAGCATCTCAGGAGCACAAAAGCTGACGTTCTGGGCCTAGACCCTTCATCAGAAAAGCTTTCTAGGCCCGAAACGTCAGCTTTTGTGCTCCTAAGATGCTGCTTGGCCTGCTGTGTTCTTCCAGCTTCACACTTTGTTACTCACCCTGTTGTGTCTGTGCTAGCCAACTAAACCAGCTGCTCATTTTTATTCAGCTTCTCAGCACTTGGCTGTTACATGTCCCATTGACATTAACACTGGTGCAAATGCCCCAAAATCTGACCGTTCTGGACAGAACAGGCACCCTCAAAATATTTTAAGAAGGCAGCCAGATCCTTACATCTTCTTATTGTAAAGGTAGACATGAAGTACTGTGTACCAGGTGTGATGCATCTGGTCAAACTACTCAACACTTAAAAAAACAATTTATTTAAACATTGTAGCCAAAATACTAACAAAGGAAAGAGGAATTTAGAATAACCTAACTATGTGAAAACTTAACTAAATACAGTATCTATTAATAATTTAACTGTTCCAATACAGTAACATATCATTCACACACACCTTGGCAAAAAGGCAATGCAGGAGGGAAATAAAAAACATCAAAAGAAAATTCAGAGAGTGTAGCGGGCAGGAGTCGCTCACTGCAGCTTCTAACTCTTTTGAGACCCCTAGCGCTTCTGATGTTACTGATAAAAACAAAACTCAGAAATCTGCATCTGTGAGAACTGGCCACATGTATTCAGGCTGTCAGACAAGCTCAAGGCTTCACAAGTTATTTACGCAAGTCATCTAAAGTAACCACATCAGCATCTTTGGTTTACAACTTCTTTTCAAAAGGAAGACAAAATAACCTTTTAAAGCTGCTGCATTGTCACACTGAGGCACGTCCCCAAACACCAGCTTACCTTTCTCTCGATGGGGTGAAGCAGTGCATCTGGTATTTAGTTCAATTATTATCATCTCCAGTATTAACTGTCCACAACCTGGCATTGTTAAAATTAATTCCAGATGCTAGCCATTCTACAAGAAATACATTCTACAAATTATGAGGAATAATATAAACTTAATCAGCCCTTTTAAAAAATCAAAGTTTACTTTCAATAACATGCAATGTTAGAAAGTCAGGAGAAGAGAGGTTCAAATACCCAGGAGTGTTGTATTTCCTATCCATTCAAACAATTATCAAAGCTACGTAAATGAACTGCCTTACTAACAGCAGTCAGATTTTTTTTCTTCTTAAGGAAACAAAACATTTTCAGTACTGATTTTTCTCTTTAATATTAGTCATAAGGCAAAACGAGCCACTTAATTGTCAAAACAACCAGCAAACATCTTTGATCAGATGGTGAAGTAATCTAATTGGGGAGCAATATCAATATGGAGTAATCTAACTGGGAAATAAACCAGTTGTCAAGTAATCCAACAGGGGAATAATGAACTTTTGCAGTAATTCAATCAGAGTGATCTAAATTAGGAAAAATCAACCAGCAGCTAATTCATTTGAAGAGCAATCGAATGGAATGTAATCCATCTGTGGGCTAATCCGACTGAAAAGTAATCTAACTGGAATAATCCATTTGAGGAATGATCAACTTTTATGTGTGTGAAAGATGCATGTTACTGCAGATGGGTTAATCAGGATTACATGTTTTGGAAATAAAAAAGGCCATAAAATTATGAGTGCAATTTATTAAAATGTATCACTGGTTTACAAAACTCACTCTCCCATTAATCTGTGGTGAAATTATTTGCTTTCAATTGCTGATGACCTTATTTTCTATATTTGAAATCAACGTTATACGTTACTGACATCTCTACTGCTTGAGAGATTTTTTAAAAATTGCATTTGAATTAATTACTGGAGGAGCTTTTATTCAATGTTGCTGCATTTTTTGGAAAGCTTAATTATCAATAAAATCCAAACACCTCATTTTAAACAAATACAGCTGAAGGCCACTTAGCAGATCTGAAATTGAGCTTGTTACAAGCAATGTTTATAAATTTACTATGTTTGAGGAAATGACCGCTGTCAAGCATCAGCCTGACAGTAAAGCTGGTTGCTTTGACTGGGAAGAGATACAAGGCACTTATACTTGGAGACAAGAGCCACAGTCTTTGAGCTTGTAATGGGTAGATGCTCGGGGATGAATTAACCCCTCTTTCTGCTTTGGTGAGAGCAATGGTGAATGAGATGACTAAACAAGGAGAGAATATGAAAACTCAGATTCTTGATGTCTACAAGACATCAAAACATTTAACGATTTTCAGTTAAATGGTGAGTTCTGAACATCGCCCTTGAGTGAAAACTAGATTACTTCCATGGTTTGTCTCTCATTGATACTGCAACCTTCTCTATTAACATCCAATTCCCAATTCTCCTCTCATTCACCGAAACAAGCGGATGGAATAAAAATGCAGCAGGTAAATGGCTTTGGAGAGGATACAGAAAAAATTGACCAGGACGTTACCTGAAATGGAGGGCATTAGCTATGAGGAGAGCTTGGAGAAACTTGGCTTGTTCTTACTGGAACGATGGAGATTGAGGGGTGGCCTGATAGAGGCCTGCAAGATTATGAAGGGCATGGACAGACTGGACAGTCAGAGACTTTTTCCCAGGGTGGAAGAGTCAGTTACCAGGGGCCATGGGCTTAAGGTGTGAAAGGCAAGGTTTAACAGTGATGTACAGAGCAAATTTTTAACACAGAGGGTGGTGGGTGCCTGAAACTCGTTGCCGGAGGAGGTAGTGGAAATAGAGACTGTAGTGACTTTCAAAGGGCGTCTTGACAAATACATGAATAATATGGGAAAAAGGGATGGAGGTAAAGGTAGGGGGTTTTAGTTATGATGGGCAGCGTGTTGGTGCAGGCTAGAAGGGCCAAAGGGCCTGTTTCTGCATTGTGATTTTCTTTGTTCTTTGTAAAACAGAGGGGGAGCTCGTACCTGTACTATGTTGAATGCCTGACCCAGCCATCGCACACTGCTTCATTCACACAACGGTCCTGCATGCTTTTTGGCCAGCACGCTCATCGACACTGTCATCCACATAACTCAGCATCAGCAAACCACCATCCATACTCCATTACCGTGCCTGCTGTCAGACCAACACAGCCAGCACTTTAGGAGTCCAACACTCTACTTTGGAGTTGCTGGGCACCTGGACCTGCGTGTTTCTGTACATGCAGTTCACCTCCGCATCACACACATCTGCATAAGATGCTTTTGTACAAGCATAGACACAGATATCGTATGGCTGTTGGATTGATTTATTGGTGCTTTCTTGGAGATTGCTAGGTTCTACATAAGTGATATTACATTTTTCACGTACGAGGTCTTCAGCACTCAGCTAAAGGCATCCAGCCCCTGTGGCTTGCGTTTCTCTTTATAAGCAAAGATAAACTGGCAGCCAGACTACAGCAACGGAGAGAACTAAACAGGCAATGTTTTAGTCTGGGCCGAGAGTCCAGAGTTCAAATCCAACCTGCACCAGAGGTGAGTAATAACATCCCTGAACAAATTAAATGGAAAAATAGCAGCACAAGTGATGTTTGCCACCAATGGGATTCTGCTATTAAGCCAAAACGACATTCTGCCATCGCACAAATGAGTGATATGTTCTTATGAACTTCAGGTTGATATTAGATATGTAAGTTGTATTGAGTCACAGAGTTGTACAGGATGGAAACAGACCCTTTGGTCCAACTCATTTATCCAACCATGTTTGCCAACGGAACTAGTCGCATTTGATCCATATCCCTCTAAATCTTTCCTAATCATGTACCTATCCAAATGTCTTTTAAATGTTGTAACTATACCTTCATTTACCACTTCCTCTGGCAGTTCATTTTAGATACAAACCACCCACTGTGTGAAAAAGTTGCCCCTTTTTTAAAATCTTTCTCCTCTCATTTTCTCATTTCCTAGTTTTGAACTTCCCCTTTGTTATTCACTTATCTGCACTTATCATGATTTTATAAATCATGATGGGGTCACTCCTCACTATCCTACACTCCAGTGAAAGAGGTCCCAGCCTATCCAGCTTCTCCTTAAAACTGAAACCCTCCATTCCCAGCAACAACCTGCTAAATCTTTTCTGAACCCTCTTCAATTTAGTAATATTCTTTCTGTAGTAAGGCAACCAGAACTATACACAGTACTCCAAAAGAGGCCTCACCAACTTCCTGTACAACCTGAACATGATATCCCAACTCCTATACTCAATGACCTGAGCAGCGAAGGCAAGCATGTTAAATGTCTTCTTAACCACCCCATCTACCCTGTGGTGCAAATTTCAGAGAACTATGTACCTGAACCACCAGGTCTCCCTGTTCTATCACACTGCCCAGGGCCCAACCATTAATTGTATAAGTCCTGTTTTTGTTTGTCTTTCCAAAATGCAATACCTTGCAATTACTCAAATTTAGATCGATCCGCCACTCCTCAGATCATTGGCCCAATTCATCGAAATCCATTTGTAATCTTAGCTAACTGTTGATAATACCACCAATTTTGGTGTCATCCACAAGTTTACTAACCATTCCTCTTAAATTTTCAACCAATTTGTTGAAATAAATGACAATCAAAGCCTGGCAAATTGGACCAAATACCAGATAACAAGTTGTGGAGCTGGATGAACACAGCAGCCAAGCAGTATCAGAGGAGCAGCATCATTTCTGAAGAAGGGTCTAAGCCTGAAACGTCAGCTTTCCTGCTCCTCTGATGCTGCTTGACCTGCTGTGTTCATCCAGCTCTACACCTTGTTATCTCAGATTCTACAGCATCTGCAGTTCCTACTATCGCTGGATCAAATAGCAGGTCCCTTTAGCTATTGACAATAAACAAGATACCAACCATGCCCAAACAGATCAGATTTGCACAATTCACAACACTGTGACCATCATCAGATGTCACACCATGATTGTACAGCTTTTGCTAAAAAAAAGCCCTGAATGTGTGAAGCTGGCAACCAATTTAAGAGTATCAGTTGAGGCTACAGCATGGTTCACTCATGTGTACTGGAAGCTACATTTATTAATACACAGGGTTCTGCTTTTTTTACAGACACAAAAAACGTGTGTATACACTCTGTTTATATCAACACAACAAAATAACTGATAAGAATTTCCTTACTACTCTCAGTTCTGAAGAAGGGTTCTCTGCTCTCAAAATGTTGACTCTGCTTTGTCTCTCCATGAATACAGCCAGACCTGCTGAGTTTTTGCAGCAATTTCTATTTTTATTGTGTGCCAGTCATTCTCTGGTTCATTTATCAGGGTGATGTCATGACAAATCAGAGTCAATCTGCCTTGTTCGAAATGTAAACAAAACTTGGCAATTAACTGTCAGTCAGCATTGACTAGTGCATTCTCTATGTAATGCCTGTGTACCAATCAGAGCAGACTTGCCTCACAGGTCAGCACTCTCTTCCAGTATAAGTGTTGATTTCCTTTACTTTGGCGTTCCCTGCAAATTGCCTGGGTGAGTGCGTTACTATAGCATCAGTTAACCAGGAATATTAGAGGCCAAAACATAGTACACATCAAAGTAAAATATTTCAGGTGCCATTCTTCTCCTAATTCCAGTGTGAAGGTTTAACTACTACTTCAAGCTCCATTCATTGGCCGAGGAAATTGCTAGCTGTCGGTGCCCAAATCACCAAGAAAATACAAGGTTTTATGATACAGCCTGTTCCCAACATCTCCACTAAATATATTCTTTGACCTTCATGCATAAACAGGATGCCTGCTTATTATATGATCTCAGAGCACTCCTGAGAGTCATAGAGTCATACAGCACAGAAACAGACCCATCGGTTCAACCTGTCCATGTTGGCCATAATCCTAAACTTATACAAATTGTTGTTGTGTACAAATTAGCTGTTGAATTTCCTACAAAAATGATTGCACTTCATAAATAAAGTTGACTATGCAGTCAGAGAGAATTCAGAAGAGATTTACCAGGATGTTGCTGGGATTGCAGGGCTTGGGTTATAAGGAGAGGATGGGTCTTTTATCACTGGAGTGCTACGGGTTGAGGGATGACCTTACAGAGGTTTTTAAAATCACGACAGGCGTAGATAAGGTGAATGGCAGGTATATTTTCCCTAGGGAGGGGGGTTTCAAGACAAGGAGGCATAGTTTTAAATGAGAGGAGAAAGATTTATAAAAGACATGAGGCTTACACAGAGAGTGGCTCGTGTGTGGAATGAACTTTCAGAGGAAGTGACGGGTGCGGGTACAGTTACAATTTTAAAAGACATTTAGGTAAGAAATGTTTGGAGGGATATGGGCCAAGCACAGGTTGGTGGGGCTGGTTCAGTTTAGGATTGGCTGACATGAACAGGTTGAACCGAAGGGTCTGTTTCTGTGCTGTGTGACTCTGTAACCCTCAGGAGTGCTCTGAGATCATGAAAGGCACTACATAAAGACAGATACTTTCCTGTTTTCTTTCCCAACTTTGCCCATTCCAAGAAAGAAGGTCTACAGCACTGAGCACTGGAAATTCTGTGTTTGCAATCCCAGTCATCTGCCGGCATCACATGCGGGACATGGTGAGAGAAGTATTAAAATATTCAAGGTCACCTCAGTTCACTTGGGACTAGGTACAGGCAGCATTTAATAAGCAGATGCCATGCTACTACCCAGGGCTACACTGCAAGGCTGTTTAAATCTAACAGTTGGTGTCAATGTAAAGGATTGTCCCTGCAGCACTTGAGAATTTTTTTTCTCTTTGAATTGATTCTGCCTCAGGTGAAAATATCGCAATGACAACCACATATCTAACTTACCCCATTTCAAGAAAAACTGGGAGGATTGCCTTTGGCCTTTTTTTTGCAGATGTTAATTAAATTCTCTTGAATTTCAGAGCAAATTTTATTTGAAAAGGGAGAGCAGTTGAGGTCGGGAAATTTCTTGAACATCAGGGTTGGAGACTTGTACAAAAAAGGTCTGAGAAAACAAAGGTGTGGCCCTTGAAATAACAGATAAACAGCTATCATCAACACTATACTACTTCAGCAGTGCCAGTCTTGACAAAATAGCAATTTTATCAAAATTTCTGCTAGGGGGTTCCTACCTTTTCATGTCATAAAGTGTTCTTCTGGGAATCGTCGCAAATCTATTTTACGAGCATCATTTACAGTTGGATCTGAAACGCTTCATTTTCAGTTCATCACTAAATGAGAATGATCAAAACGTTTAAAAAATACTTGATACTCTCCTGAAGGCATTGATTAAGATTTTTTTTGGAAGACTTTTACAAATTTTGGGAAGTACGTTTAATGATCTCACAGAAAACCTGAGCTCAGGATGTAAAATTACATCAAGAGAGAATTGGTTGGCAACAGGCAATGTGCCCATCACTCTCCCTATGGGAAGGTGCATCAGCTAGACAGAGCACATACCATTGGCTGGAAGAGAGAGTTCCTTGAAGTGCGATAAATCACTCATGGAACCCAGGTGATCCATTTTCACAATGAACTCAAGTTTTTTTATGAAAAGAAAGGCATTTCGCTCCAATGGGACAGGCCTCATCAATTTCAATGTAAACGCGATAGGTAAATTGGCCATGCTAAAAGTTGCCCCAATGTGCCCAGGAATGTGCTAGTTGAATAGGTTAGCCATGATACAAAAACCCCATGTGGAGTTGTGGGCCTTTGGTGGGCCTGGATGGGATGCTCTTCAGAGGGTCGGTGCGGACCTGATGTGCTGAATTCCCTCTTCATGCACTGTATAATGCTATGATGTATTAGCCTAAGGTAAGAAAGGGAGATCTTCTGCAGCAACACCTCCTGGCCTTGCTGAGTATCTACAGATCGTGAAACAGGGTCTTGGGTTGGAGATCTGAAGTTTTATTGTCATTGCACATCTGTCACTCAATCTACAAGAATCTTCACAATCACTGAATGGTTTTATAAGGGCAATACTTGTGCACACTGTTTGAAATGTGACTTTTATGTGCTCCTAATGGGTACATCTTCAGTGTTATTTGTTGCCTGGCTAATGCCACCCATCCAGACCCGAGCTTGCCAAATCATGCAGAGGATGGGAAGGTACTGACTTAGCTAGTCTGATCATTACTTGTAAGCAAACAGTCATTGGGCAAATGGGCTCAGTTAACCCCAATAAATCATTGTCCATACCATGGAAAATTGGGAATACAGTAGGCAGACATGTTTTTTCAAAACTGAGAGAAGGATTATTGCTATCTTTTGAGGAATCCTTTGCACATTGGTGTGAAGATATTATCCCACCATGTTCCCTTCTGTTTTGGAAACCTCACAGGCTGATCTTCTGTACCCCACATGTATCACCATAAGATTCCTAAACCCTGTGTGCATGGGCCCATATCCCAGAGCTAATTCATTCCAGGATTGATTCCTGGGCCTTCTAGCAATGCCAGGAGTACCAACTCCCGTGCACTCAGTGCTGTCAGTGCTGCAGGACCTGGCAGCTCCAAAGAGTGATACTTCCTTCCCAGACTCACGATAGGACAATGTTGTCCACCCACAGTGTGTTACAGCTGGGAGACAGGCATCCTCCTGCTCTGGCAGCCTACTACCAGCTTTCAGTGTTGGGGGTGGCCAAGCAGTCGACCCCCCTCCTCCAGCACAGGAACAACGAGAGCTGGGTGATCATAATGGCATGGGCACAGTGGCAGCTCACTGTGCAGTTGGCACCTTCATGTTTTGTCAAAGTATGATTTAGAATTATAGAATTTTACAATACAGAAAGAGGCCATTCAAACTACTGCCTCCAAAAGGGCTCCTGAAAGATCTGCCCATTCTCCAGCCCTAAGTCCATTGCCTTCTAACTACATCACTTTCCAATATCTATCCAGCTCTCTTTTGAAACCTTGTATGGAATTCTCCTCCACCACTCTCCCAGGCAGCACATTCCAAATTCTAGCAACTTTCTGAATAAAGAAAGTTCTCCTCATCTCATTTTTAGCTGTCTCGTTGACGGTCTTTTAATTGTGGAATCTAATGCTCAATCAGAACAATTCCAATCTGCAAGGGAAGCCTCCGTGTACTTTGATTAAAATATGCTGAAGCTTACATCAGAAAATATCAGTTCACTCAACCTTCTTTCCCTAAACCAGGCTTCTGGGACAGAAAGAAATGGGCATTATATTTAGCCAAAAAGGCTGTCTCCTTTTATAACAAAGCGTGGAACTGGATGAACACAGCAGGCCAAGCAGCATCTCAGGAGCACAAAAGCTGATGTTTCGGCCCCAGACCCTTTATCAGAGACGGGGATGGGGAGAGGGTTCTGAAATAAATAGGGAGAGAGGGGGAAGCGGACCGAAAATGAATAGAGGAGAAGATAGGTGGAGGGGAGAGTATGGGAGGGGAGGTAGGGAGGGGATAGGTCAGTCCGGGGAGGACGGTCAAGTCAAGGGGGCGGGATGAGGTTAGTAGGTAGGAAATAGGCGTGCAGCTTGAGGTGTGAGGAGGGGATAGGTGAGAGGAAGAACAGGTTAGGCACGCGGGAACGAGCTGGGCTGGTTTTGGGATGCAGTGGGGGGAGGGGATATTTTGAAGCTTGTGAAGTCCACATTGATACCATTGGGCTGCAGGGTTCCCAAGCGGAATGAGAGTTGCTGTTCCTACAACCTTCAGGTGGCATCATTGTGGCACTGCAGGAGGCCCAGGTTGGACGTGTCGTCTAAGGAATGAGAGGGGGTGATAAAATGGTTCGCGACTGGGAGGTGCAGTTGTTTGTTGCAAACCAAGTGGAGGTGTTCTGCAAAGCGGTCCCCAAGCCTTCACTTGGTTTCCCCAATGTAGAGGAAGCCACAACGTGTACAGTGGATGCGGTATACCATATTGGCAGATGTGCAGGTGAACATCTGCTTGATATGGAATGTCATCTTGTGCCCTGGGATGGAGGTGAGAGACGAGGTGTGGGGGCAAGTGTAGCACTTCCTGTGGTTGCTTGGGAAGGTGCCGGGTGTGGTGCGGCTGGAGGTGAGTGTTGAGCGGACAAGGGAGTCACGGAGAGAGTGGTCTCTCTGGAAGGCAGACAAGGGTGGAGATGGAAAAATGCCTTGGGTGGTGGGGTCGAACTGTAGATGGCGGAAGTATTGGAGGATGATGCGTTGTATCCGGAGGTTGGTGGGGTGGTATGGGATTCTCTTCAGGCGGTTATTGTGGGGGTGGGGTGTGAGGGATGTATTACGGGGAATGCAGGAGACACGGTCGAGGGAGTTCTCGACTACTGTGGGGGGCAAGTTGCGGTCCTTGAAGAACGTGGACATCTGGGATGCGTGGGAGTAGAATGCCTCATCCTGGGAGCAGATGCGGCGGAGGCGAAGGAATTGGGAAAAGGGGATGGAATTTATTGCAGGAGGGTGGGTGGGTGGGAGGAGGTGTATTCTTGGTAGCTGTGGGAGTCGGTGGGTTTGAAATGGACATCAGTTACTAGCTGGTTGCCTGAGATGGAGACAGAGAGGTCCAGGAAGGTGAGAGATGTGTTGGAGATGGCCCAGGTGAACTTGAGGTTGGGGTGGAAGGTGTTGGTGAATTGGGTGAACTGTTCGAGCTCCCCTTGGGAGCAAGAGGCCCTTTTGCAAGTTTTTAAAATTGAGTCCATCAACTCAACTATTCAAGTAAAATAGTTGACTCATGAGGCGTGTCAGTGTTAGGAACGGCAATGTGTTCCTGGAATTATCAAATGAACGATAGAAACAGGTCGTTCATTTGAACTGGTCTGGCCACTGTTTGTTCACATAAACCTCTTCATTCCTCATGTCTCTTCATCGACTCCAATCAAAATAACCCTAATTTGCATCTTCCTTCATGCACTTAGCCTAGTACTGGTTTAACATGTCTCTGGCAAGTTCTGGAATTCTAACCATCCAGTAGGTAAAGACATTCTGCTGAAGTACTTATTGGCTTTTTAGTGTCTTATTTTGATAACCAATAGTTTTGAACTCCCCAGCAAGTGCAAACATCACATTACCTTTGAATCTCTCCATAATTACAAAGTCCTTTATCAGATCACCAGTCAGTTCCTCGCTTCAAAAAACAAGAACTCTAGCTTTTCCTACTCAGATAGGTCACAGAGTACGATCATCAGTACTAGCTCTTGTGCATGACATTTGCTTCAGCATGGTTAGGTGCATGCCATCCACTTTGACACTGAGTCTTTTTATGGACAGATCACCCAATAGAACATGAGACTGAGTCTGTATTCTTTTGGATCTATTGCAATTAAAACTTTTTGCCCTTTATCATCTCGATCTACTCTTCCTTCTGTTAATCAAGTGCAAAATATTAGTCGATAATTTTTACACTTAAACAGGATGCTCCTCAATGTTATTTATTTCCTTTGCTGTTGCAATGACGTCTGAAAAATAAATTCTCCTTTACTCGTTCAATTGTTGAGTCCAGGGCTGACATGCAGGGAAATATAGTTTCAATTTGAACAGGCTGCTGTAAAATGAAATCCGAGTTCATAAAAAACAAACTTTTTTTTCTGAGATTTCACCGGCCTTTCTCATTTGTTTTGGACAGGTTCTCAGAGTAGTGCCTGCCATGAATATGTGACCTAGTGTGACTAACTCTCTGTATTTTATTCACCCTTTTTGTTTGCTAAGATTGGCAAGGAAATCAAACCATCAATCTCGCTGTTTTCAATGTCAAAATATTTTTGAGCCGATGAATTTCTTTACCCTGGTAGCAATCATTTGGAAGCTGTAAAATATCTGACAGACTGATAGCGCTTGACCAAACTGAGTCAGACTCAGAGAAACCAAATAAAACAAGTATGATTATGTGAACATGAATCGGAGGAATGCTGTCAGTATCATTGATACATTGGAAGTCCTGGTGCTGAACAATCATATCTTTTTGACAAGAATAATGTCCAAACTCCTCTGCATACTGATCAAAATTGACATAGGATGAGTTTAATTGTTACAAGACTTGGTTTAAAGCAATATTTGGCGTGAACATTAATTTACAAGTTAGTTTTGAATCAGAACATCATAGCTTCCCAACAAAAACAGAAATTGCTGATAAAACTCAACAGGCCTGGCAGCATCTGTGAGGCGCAGGTCGGGTTAATGTTTCGAGTCCACTGACTCTTCATTGATAGATATAAAAGATCAGGCAGTTCTCTTTGACGTTTCAGTCAACATTTTCCCTCAAACAACATCACCGGAGAAATAAGTTATGTGGAAATTGAAACAAAGTTGTAGGAGACGCCATGAGTATAAAGTGCTGCATATAATTGAAAATATCTCCAAAAGGCAGCCTACCTTTCGGACGAAAAAAACAGACAAACATGTTGGCTAAGGAGCAGGGTGGTGTATTAAAGTGGCAATGCACCACCCTGCTCCATGGCCAACATCTCTATCTCTGGCTTGCTGCTGTGTTCCAGTGAAGCCCAACGCAAGCTGGAGGAACAACCCCTCATTTTCCACTTGAGGACCCTGCAGCCCTCAGGATCCAATACTTAGTTCAGTAATTTAAGGGCCTAAACTCTCCCATGTCCCAGCCCCCCCAACACCACACACCAGGCCTTGTAACCACATAGCCTGACACAACACACCCCCGGTTGTTAGTCACTAACAGTCCCCATTAACAACTATTCACCCTCCCAACCTGATCGTTAACAACTCCTTTGTCTGTCCAACTGTCTTCCTCTCTCTTCGGGCTCTATCCTATCATTTACTCCCGACCCCACCCACCTACCTATTTTCTGCATATAAACTGACATTTTCACAGCCACCATCAGTTCTGAGGAAGGGTCACCGGACCTGAAACATTAACTCTGTTTTTCCCTTCACAGATGCTGCTGGACCTGCTGAGCTTTTCCAGCAACTTTGTTTTTGTTTCTGATTTACAGCATCTGCAGTTCTTTTGGTTTTTACTACCTTTAGGACAGTCAGGTGACATCAAAGCATGTGACCCTTCAATATAATGTCTTCCTGTTATTCTAAATTAATGAGTTAGAACACAGTCCATTGGACAGGAAGCTGATTTGATAGTCTGTCAGAAGACATTTTCAACAAAGGGGAAGCTTTTTTCCAAACAGTCACGGCAGAATTCTTGTTTGCGATCATTAATTTGCAGATTTTTAGGTGGCTCAAATCACACACATCCTCCCCCCCACCCCGCCCTGCCAAATCCCTGGTTCTGGACACTGGTCTTATTTAGGAATGTGAAATGATGAAGGCAGTGTTGATTAAATACAAAAGGTAAGTATAATACAAGAAGCAATAAACAGTGAAATTAGCACTAACAATTATACAGAGGGCAGTACCTAAACATACCATTAAATTAGACACAGGTTAAACACTACTAGAAGCTAAACAACAGCCTTTAATCACAGAAAAGTTGAATCAGGCTTCCTGCGCTGTCACACCACCCGCATTCCTCTCCCTGCTAGCTAGCTTGGAAATTTTTGGGTCTTAAAAGTTAGGCTCACCACTGGCGAAAAACATTTGAAACACAGCTGGCTGTTCCTGTGATAATGATGGGTCTAGGCCCAAAACGTCAGCTTTTGTGCTCCTGAGATGCTGCTTGGCCTGCTGTGTTCATCCAGCTCCACACTTTGTTATCTTGGCTGTTCCTGCTTGCTGTACATGGTGTCTCGATGAAGACTTCTGACGGTTGAGAGAGGGTTGAGTCAACTAATGCGATAGGACGTGTGTAGTGGATTTATCGGCTGAGTACTTGGTTTTCCTGACTTTCTGGCGGTTTTGCGAGTGAGTTTTCACCTCAGGATGTGTCTGTCAGGTTGGTGGCTTTCAGAGGTTGTCATTGATCCACTGCTCGTGGTTAGTTGCTGTTGGTTCCGCTGGTGTGCAACAGGTCTGTGTGGGTAGGTTTTGGAATTGCTGTCAGGATCCCACTTCTCGAGATAGCTGTGGAATTCTCTTTGTAGGGTTCGCTGTTCGGAACAGCTCCTTGGAATAGCTGTCAGGGGATTTCTCTCAGAGCAACAGCTGTTTGAGATCCCATTTTGGAGATAGCCCTCTCAGGTGAGATTGGGGCCTGCAATTATACTAACTGTGGGTCTCTATATTCTTGCCAAATCTGCACTTACAATTGTGTCACTGGTGTTCCCTTTGAAGTTAATTAGCTTCCTGTCAGTTAAGAGCATTTTGATTGAAGTTATATCAACGATTTCTTTGAGAATGAATATTGAGTGAAGTTGAATGCCTGGTATCTGGATAGTTTCAATATTATCTGTGTTGGGTAGCCTGAGGTTTAAAAGTTTCAGCCGAGAGTGTTAGGTCTGGTTAATTGTTCTCTTAGAGCAGAGGTGTAAATTGGAATTCCAGGCAGAACATTGGTTCCAGGCAACAAACTTTGTGTCTGTGATAATACAGTGTGGAGCTGGAGGAGCGCAGCAGGCCAGGCAGCATCAGAGGAGCAGGAAAGCTGACGTTTCAGGTTGGGACCCTTCTTCGGAAATGGGGGAGGGGAAGGGGAGTTCTGAAATAAATAGAAAGAGGAGGGGTGGGCTCGCCTCCCTCTCCCCCATTTCTGAAGAAGGGTCCCGACCTGAAACATCAGCTTTCCTGCTCCTCTGATGCTGCCTGGCCTGCTGCGCTCCTCCAGCTCTACACTGTATTATCACAGACTCCAGCATCTGCAGTTCTTGCTATCTCTGTGTCTGTGTACTTTTCCCAGAGCTCAGCCCAGTTTTTGAAAAGCCCAGGGTTTTGATCCAGTACTGTAGAATATGGGGATTTTTGCTCAATTCTACAACACCCATCATTTATCTGAGTTTAAAGCTTATGTTCACACTTAGCAACAAAGACTGAAGGTAACACTTGACTTGAGGCAAAATACTGATTTGAATACGTTCTAGTGATAATGGGAACTGCAGATGCTGGAGAATCCGAGATAACAAAGTGTGGAGCTGGATGAACACAGCAGGCCAAGCAGCATCTCAGGAGCAGGAAAGCTGACGTTTCGGGCCTCCCCCTCTCTCCCTATTTATTTGAATACATTCTATCTCACTTTAAAAGATATGGAGGCCATAACTGATCTGCTTTTAACAAAAAAACAGGAGTGTTAAAGGTACACAAAGGCAGATCCAATCTAAGAAAGTGATGCAAGAGCAAAATGTTGGAAAAAAAACTGAGGAGAAAACAACTTTCAACGTTAACAAAGCCAAACTGTGTCCAGGCCCAAGTTGATTGTGCCATCTTCCTCCTCTAAAGTGGTACAAACATTTCAAATAGTATATTTGCTGACACTATGCTCTTTTCTGGTATTTTGATACAGAGGAATTTCTACTGTTGGTCGAACAGAGTGCGCAGATATACTTATCATCATGGCCCATGAAACATGCAATGTGTCAATTCCTGCAGTTAAGATCGCAGTTTGTAGCATTGAATCTATCCAAAACTTGTAAAAGCTCCATTTGGACTGCTTTGATTTTATTGGTACCATGAAAAGCGATGCAGAATTATGTTTGAAAAATGATGCCCAAGCTACACTCAACCTTCCTCATAATTGCAGCGCTCACATTCAGGATAAACTCAAACCGGAACTGGATTCCACGGTACAGAAAAAAGACATTATCTGCAAAGTTGAGCATCACTCTGATTGGTGCAATTTGTCTTTTGAAAAAGCTGACATTCTATGTGTATGTTTAGATGCAAAGTGACTGAAAATTGTACTGTGCACTCTAATATAGCTGCTTTTGAAGAGCTTAATTCCAAGAATTGAGGCACAGGTTTGATGCTAAGATTTGATATCGATCCACACCTGGTTCTCCACAGTCACAAGAAGAGATAAGTTTTCAAACACCTTATGGTAGATAATGTTTCGCAGATTATCAATTAGCCCAGATTTATTCCAACGGTTGGATTGTATCACAGATAATCTATGAAACTGACTTTACATCAAAGATGACATTGCAGCTCTTAGAACAACTAAACATTAGCATGATACAAACCTCCGTTAGCTTATCACAGCAGCAAGAAAACACAGACTTGCATTCAACGGAAAAAAAATGTCAAATCAACTTGAAACTTTTTTTTAAATCAATATACTCTTTAACTGTTATTAGATTTTTTTTCATTCACTCATGGGACATGGACGTAGCTGAATGATCAGCATTCATTGCCCTTCAGAAGGTGGAGGTGAGCTGCCTTTTGAACTGCTGCAGTCTACGTGCTGTAGATAGATCCACATGCACTTGGGGAGGAAATTCCAGGGTTTTGACCCAGTGACAGTGAAGGAACAACAATATATTTCTAAGTCAGGTTGCTGAGTGGCTTGGAGGGGAACTTGCAGGTGGTGGTGGTGTTTCCATGTCGGTAGCTTGTCCTTCTAGATGGAAGTGGTTGTGGATTCGGAAGGTGCTGTCTAACTAACAGAGTCACCTCTCCAACTTTTCTTATTTGCCTGTAATTCCTAGACATACTGTATCCTGCAAGATTCAAATTTTCCTGCAGCTGTGTCTCTATGATTGTGACCAAAAAGTACTTTTTCAGTTTTATGTTTTTGAAGACACTCTTGGTTCATCTGTTTTATTTCAAATGTTCTGGGCTTCAGAATCATTTTTTTTTTGGCTGTGTCCAAAATGCATTGAATTTTTGGAGGGTTGTATTTGCCAGGAGGCAAAGAGTTTTATTAACTGTATCTCGCCAAACTCATCTCATCAATTACCTACGCTGTCCATCACTCCTGAATTACATGCCATTTCCTAAACTAAATAGATATTCACAACTAGGCTGACCCCTGGGCAACCATGCTGCCATGCACCTGGACAAGAGTTGGTATTCCAGTGTTGGCCCCTCGCGATAATATCATGGTACAGCATCCATAAGGACCCTTGCACATGGCATTTGGTGGCATGAGTACACCACCTCTCATATATAAACCCCATCCTTCCATCATAGTCACCTAAGAGTTTCACCTTCGAAACCCCACATGACACAGTTTACCAGCCCTTACATTAATCCTATCTGATTACTAATCTAGGACCCAAACACTCTTTCTCCAATATCTAGTGATAGCACACATCTTTATCACTGTCCACCAGGGGAACATCACAGACAGAGAAATATCCAGACAAGACCACACATGAGCTTTTATTGACAGCAGTAAAAGTTACAAGGGCAATGTTCACAGGCTGCAGATCACATCCACAGTATGCACAGAATGTTACTGCCTTGACCTGCAGTTCACTAGGGATTTTAGCACTCAGCTCTCATCTACTGGGCCTGTGCGTCAGTCAGGTCCTGACTGCCTTGGAGAGGCCAATGTACCTATGTTTGGTCAACCTCAAGCAGATCTTCCTCTCCCCCAGCTTCCTCATTTTGTCCTCGGAAGACAGCTCCCATTTGTCTGGTTCCTCAGCGTCCATCACAACACCTTATTGCCTGCTCCAACTGAGCAGATCACAGCACTCCAGGATGATGTGGCACTCTCTGCAACCCCCACCCACCCCACACCCCCCACTGCTCCCAGACTTCAACAAGCCACAGAACCATATCTTTAGGAGCACTACCATCTGTGCCAGCTCAGTTGGCTGACAAGAAAAAGCTAGACAAATGAAAGCTACAAGACAACAGTTTTGTGCTCTATATCAATTATCAGTGCATTTACAAGAATGACAATACATTCTGACAGGTATGTTTCTTCGACATTGATTTCAACCTTTGTGTATGATAACATCCCACATGTCTGGCCACTGATATTGGATTGATAATGGCAAGGAGCTGCAAGGTTGCCAAAGTAACAAAATGTATCTAATTAAGACATTAAAATATAGTGCATTTCACTTCCAGAGACCATCGACATCTTCAATGTTAACATTTTGAGGCCAAGAAAATTTCTGATAATTGTTTTTGTGATTTCAAGAGTTCTTTGGTTGACAAACACTTTTTATTCTTGCCTGAAATGTTGGTTTGACAAGCCAATTTTTGTAGACATCTGGAAAATTGACGCTGCCACTATTCAAAGCTGGAACAACCAGATCACTGCTGATCCCTGTCAAGAGGGTGATGTAATAACATCATAATTAACTCATGCTGTGCTTAAGATGTAATTACAGCATTGTTTCCATTGCAACACCCAACCCTGACAAGCACTTAGAAATGGTCTCATTATTGCCACTGTAGATTTTAACACACTTTATAGTGTTTTTATGAACACATGCAGACGTATATTTGTACACCCCCACATGTGGTCACGCCAATATTTTCCCATAGATCATTATCGCCTGCTGGGATATGTGTGCTATTCCTTTGATTCTAAATCCCAAAATCCGGTCAGGTCTCCCGAATGCTGCTGTAATATGCTGTTTTCAGTCAGCATCGAAACAAAAATCTGACCTTATTTGCTTGTTTTGTTCTTCAGTGTGAAGCTCAGTAGCAGTGCTGTTATCTCGGAGCTTTGTGTGCAGGATCAGCCCCATTACCTGAGCAAGGATGTAATTGCCAAAGAAATAAAGGTTTGGCATCTGTGGCAGGACTGTCCAATAAAAAGAGGTTGAGGAGGCTGTGCATGTATCCTCTACAGATCCAAAGAGTGAGAGGTGATTTCATTGAAGCCTACAAAATAATTAAAGGGATGAACAAAGTACATACAGTGAAAGATGTTTTCCCTGGTTCAGAAATGGAGAAACATGGGACACAACATCAACAAAAGGTGGAAGCCACTCAGGCCTGAAGTGAGGAGAAATATTTTCATTCCGGGAGTTTTAAATCTTTGGAATTCTCGACCAGAGACGGCTGTGGGAGCTCAGTCATTGAGTATGCTTAAAGTCGAGACTTGGGAAAATTTTAAATACCAACAGTGCAAGAGAGCATCTTTAATACAAGAGGAGGCGATGGTCTAGTGGTTTTATCGCTAGACCATTAATGCAGAGACCCAGATGACATTCTGGCGACTGACATTCGAATCCTGCCACAGCAGATGGAGGCATTTAAATTCAATAAAAAAATCTGGAATTAAGAGTCTAATGATGCACATGAATCCATTGCTGATTGTCATAAAAACCCATCTGGCTCAATAATGTCCTTTAGTGAAGTAAACTGCCATCCTTACCTGGTCCGGCCGACATGTGACTCCAGACCACAGCAATGTGGTTGACTCTGAACTACCCTGTGGGCAATTAGGGATGGGCAATAAATGCTGCCTAGCTAGCGATGCGCTCATCCCACTAATGAAAAGAATTTGGCAATCATGCACTAACCAGTCTGACCGTCCACCTCGGAAATTCCATCTCTTTGGTCACGACTAAGAGAACGCAGGGGTAGTGTCAGAGAAAGGAATTTAAACAGGTGAGCAATCATGATGATATTGAAATGCAGAGCAGTCTCAATGGGCTGAATCACCTACTCCAGCTCCTCCGCCCCAACTCTATTCAGACAGAGGGCTTTACGTCCAAATTTCACTCCGACAATTTGAATGCAATGTTTTGCTGAGACTCCACAATTGTGCTGAAGGAGTGCTGCTTTGTTAGGAATGCAACCTCTTGAATTAGACATTACCAATAAGGTTCTGAAAGTCCCATCAGATAAATGCAATGGATTCACCAGTTATTATTTTGAAGAAAAGAACTGAAGTCTTCCCTAAAGTTGTAGCCAGTATAGAAAGGATATCCTTTAATGTCACTTGTGCTGCAATACAGAAGTAGCGGAGTACAGTGGAAGTTTTTACAATGGCTGCCTTTGAATGGTACCACCTTAGGTACAAGTAACTCGGTACAAATCTCACAGAGCAAACAAATACATAGTGGTCTTACAAAGAGGATTGAAGGAAAGCATAAGTATTACTTAGAGGTAGTTACAACGTAGTGAAAAGGTTTTAAATTACATTCTGATAGCAGCAGCTCAGCATGTGGTGCCAGGCCCAAGTCCAGGAATTGTCCCACATCGCTCCAGCCTCCAGTCCGCTCCTCACCGGCACTCAGCAGCAACAAGGTAAGTCACGCTGTACCGGGATTCATACCTTAGCTCCTGTGGTACTCCAAGACTTGCCCCCACCCCCACACCCCATTGTTTGGACACTCAGCCCCTCAGTCACCATCTCAGGCTGCCTGCTCCCACACTCACCATCAGCTGCCTCAGGCTGCCTGCTCCTGCTCACTGTCAGCGCGGTGCTCCAGGCATGTTTCCCCACGCACTGCTGCAGGGCTCTTCCCCGCGCTGCTCTGGGGTTCACAGCCCACGCGGTGCTGCAGGGCTCTTCCCCGCGCTGCTCTGGGGCTCACAGCCCATGCACTGCTGCAGGGCTCCTCCCTGCGCTGCTCTGGTGCTCACAGCCCACGTGCTGCTGCAGGGCTCCTCCCTGCGCTGCTCTGGGGCTCACAGCCCATGCACTGCTGCAGGGTTCACTGCTCCTGGTGTTCCAGGGCATAAGGGCTCGCTGCTGTAGACTTGCTGCTGGCTTTGGTATTGTGGGGAGAAAAAAGGAAACAAAAGGAAAGAAAGGAAGAAGGAAGAAAAAGAACAGGCAGAGCAGAGGAGCTCTGACAAGAGCACCCTCCTCTGCTGCAATCTTGCCGATTAATCCAGCCAAGTGGAATTGTGATTTGTTGGTGTCAGAGTGGACATTTATTCTTTGTCTAAAACCTAAATCCAGTCAAGTTGGTCACAATCATGTTGATGTTTGTGAAAGCTTCCCATGTACAAAACTGACTGCTGTGTTTCTAATTATGACATTGACCTCAATTCAAAATTACTTCATTGACCATCTAGCACTTTCACAAGGCTTGAGTGCAATGTTCCCATTTAAATACTGTATCAAACATATTAGAGATGACTAACTTGCTAACTATACTGTTACAATAACTCATTAAATCACCCACCCGTGAATTCATTAAAAGTTGAAAACACAGTGTGGCTGAATTTCTCAGCAAATCACAAGCCTTTTCTTGCATTATCAGAAACAGCCAGCCAATCAAAGGCCAGTGGCTTCTGAGTCCTCAAGTCTGCTCGTTGAGGCCTATTCCTCACGGATTTAGTTGTGAGATGTATCATAATTTTTATACTCATCTCATTGGTGAGGGTAACATAGAAGTGGCCAGCTTTCGAGAACCAAACCATGCTCCCTCCCCAACCTTTGCCCCTCCGATTGTCCCCAGATTACAGCAATTGGAAGCAAGTCACCCAATTTGGAAACTAGCCATCTTTCTCACATCCTGAGGAGAATCTTCTTTCCAAATCATTAGTATTGTCATAAGAAAGAGGTCAATTTATCTCCTGGGCCAATTTCCTCTTCTCACCTCGTTCCTCACCATCTCC
This sequence comes from Stegostoma tigrinum, assembly GCF_030684315.1. Taxonomy (NCBI): domain Eukaryota; kingdom Metazoa; phylum Chordata; class Chondrichthyes; order Orectolobiformes; family Stegostomatidae; genus Stegostoma; species Stegostoma tigrinum. The sequence goes on along the minus strand of NC_081359.1, from coordinate 4,892,395 downwards.
ACAGCAGTGAAAAATGTATAGATGGTATAATGGGAATCAAATTCTTTTCTCTTCAAAGAAACATTTTAGATGATAAAACACAGATACATTTTGCTTGTTGCCTTTAGATCATAAGACCACAAGAAATAGGAACGGGGGTCAGCCATTCGCCCCTCAAATCTACTGTACCGTTCTGTAGGACCGTGGCTGATCTGACATTCGTCACAACCGTTTTCCTGTGTTTACTCTTGTAACCCTTGATTCCCTAACTGATCAAGATTCTATCTTTTGGCAACATGGATGATTTCTAAACATGTTCTCTGGCCATAAAGAATTATAAACATGAAAAATTGGCTCGTGGAAAAGACCAGCAACTTCATGAAACATTCTCTATACCATCATTGATGAAATAGTATGACCAAATTCTACACACCCCATTCTGCCTGTTAATCCACCACTTCCTGCCATCCAAGTCTCTCTAACGTCACTCCCCACACACACACCCTTCTCTCTAGAGTTGGGGTAAGACCCTGGAAGAGGTAGGAAATAGGGAGAAAGCTCAGGACCATTAACACATATGGATGTCTGGTGAAATTGCTCTCTGCCTCCTACAGGTGATCAAAATCAGTCTAGGAGATCACTTGAATTAAACGTTACTTAATATATTCTCCACCCCAGTCAGATGATTCTGGGAATCTATTTTTAATCAGACATCTCCATAGCATTGTCATGAAAATACTATCATGACACAAGGTTCATTGTTCAGTGAGCACATTATAGAGCCACATTATATCCTGTCAGTTCCTACAATAACATTGTTTGAACTTCAGTTCCTTGAGGTGTTAAACTGGTGTAATCTAATAGCCTTGGGAAGGTGATGATGCAGTGATCTTGTTGCTGTACAGCAGGAAGAAGAGAAGAGCTGAATATTATTTAAATGGAGAAAATCTGTAGGAAGCTGCAGTACAGAGGGATTTGGGAATACTCATGCAGGCATCACATGAAACCAACATACAAGTATGCCAGGCTCTAGGGAAGGCAAATGGAATGATGGTTTTTATTTCAAAGTATATTCAAGGCTGAGATAGATTTTTAATCAGTGAGGGAATCATGGGTCAAGGAAATAAAATGGGTAATTGGAGTTGAGGATTATAAGATTCACCCATGATTTCGTTGAACGGGAGAATGTTCCAAATGGCTGACTTCTGCTCCTACGTGATATGATCTTGTAATAATCCACAGATCCTAGTAATGTGCTATTGTCTTAGGTTTGAATCCTATCACACTGAATGTTGGATGAGTACGTCTCGAACAACACTCAAGAAAGTTGGCGTTATCCAGGACAAAGCAGCCCACCTGATTGGCACCAGATCCCCAAACACTCAGTACCTTCACTACTGTCATTCATTAGCAGCAGTGTGTACCATCAACAAAATGAACTGTGGAAATTTGTGAAGGCACCTTACATAGGACCTTCCAAACTCAAATCACCATCGTCCAGAAGCAGGTACTATTTCTAGCTGGGAATACCATCATCTACATGTTTCTCTATTCTGAGTTGGAAATATATCACATTTGCTTGACTCTCACTGGGCAAGTTCCCTAATCGCACTGTGGGAGTCCCATAGCAAATGGACTGCAGTAATTCATGAAGACAGCTCACAGTCAATTTCTCAAGGACAACTACAGTTGTGCAACAAATGCTGAATCCCATATATGAGTAAAATTAGAGGAACTTTCTAGGCCAATAATGATTTAATAGACGTCTATCAGATCACTGTTAAATCTATTCTGGAAAGATCATTATTAGTTTATTTTTGTTGGACATAAATGGGCTTAAGCTGTTGGTTTAAAATAAAATTAATTCAATGTTCATGTTTATCTTTCCAGTAAAGTGAGGGCAGGGCCCATAAGGCTGGGCTGAAGGGAAGTAATGAGATGATAGTAGTAAAGCTCCTGAAACTGGCACGGTGGTATTTAATACTTGTCGTGCTCTCCCTGCTCACATGCTGGTAAGGCTGCTCTTTTCGGATAATGCTTTTACGTCATAAGCAGCACAGGTTCATAACCACAAATCTGGATCGGTCTTCATCATGGGTAATCTTATGCACAACAAATTTCTTCTTAAAATCTCCAAATGATGGAAGCTGCTCTTGAGTTTCCGGCTGTTGGTCTAATTCTATATTATTGAGCTCCTGCAGTCCATGTGCATGGACACCCAGCGTGCTGTTAGATAAAGTATTCCAGAACTTTGTACCAGCAAAAAGTGAAATAATGGTGATGTAATTCCAAGTCCGGATGGATGGTGGCTTATCCAGCAGAGGTCACACACTTGGAAGGTGTTGACGAAGGAGCCTTGCTGAGTTTCTGCAGTATACCTTATGGAGCAGCATGGTGGCTCAGTGTTTAGGACTGCTGCTTCACAGTGCCAGGGGCCTGGATTTAATTCCACCCTTCAGATGGGGCAGTCCAAAACATTCGCTTAAGGCGAGAGGGGAAAGACAACTACAGGGAATTTTTTTCACACAGAGGGTGGTGCCTGTCTGGAATGAGCTGCTGAAGGAAGTGGCGGAGGCTGGTACAATTAAAAATTTACAAGGCATCTGGGCGAGTATATGAATAGGAACGGTTTAGAGGGTCAAAAACAAAGTTGCTGGAAAAGCTTAGCAGGTCTGGTAGCATCTGTGAAGGGAAAAAACAGAGTTAATGTTTCAGGCCCAGTGACCCTGTCTCAGACTGAAAAATGGGGCGACATTTATTTAGAATATCTGGTCGGCATGGCTAAATTGGACTGTCTGTTTCAGTGTTGTACAAATCTATGACTGTCTGTGCAGAGTTTACACATTCTCCCCATGTCTGTGTGGGTTTCCTTCATGTGCTTCAGTTTCTTCCCACAGGCCAAAGATGTGTAGGTTGGGTGGATTGGCCATGGAAAGATGCCCATAGTATCCAGGGATGGATAGGCTAGATTGATTAGCCATGGGAAATACAGGGATGTGGTGGGTCTGGGTGGAATTCTCCATTGCGGGTTGGTGTGGACCTGATGGGCCAAATGGCCTACTTCCACACTATAGGGATTCTAGATGATACGCACTGGTGCTGCTGTGCTAACCCTGTGTGAAGCTGGATGGACACAGCAGGCCAAGCAGCATCAGAGGGACAGGGAAGTTTGACGTTTCGGGTCGAGACCCTTCTTCTGAAATGGGGGAGGGGAAGGGGATTCTGAAATAAATAGTGAGATGGGGGGGGGGGGTGCGGATAGAAGATGGATAAAGGAGAAGATAGGGTGAGAGGAGACAGACAGGTCAAAGAGGCAGGGTTAGAGCCAGTGAAGGTGAATGTAGGTGGGGAGTTAGGGAGGGGATAGGTCAATCCAGGGAGGATGGATAGGTCAAGGAGGCAGGATGAGGTTAGTAGGTAGGAGATGGGAGTGGGGATTGAGGTAGGAGGAATGGTTAGGGAGGCGGGGACAAGCTGGGCTGGTTTTGAGACGTGGTCGGGGGGAGGGGAGATTTTGAAGCTTGTGAAGTCCACATTGATACCCTTGGGCTGCAGGGTTCCCAAGTGTAATATGAGGTGCTGTTTCTGCATTTTTCAGGTGGCATCATTGTGGCAATGCAGGTGGCCCAGGATGGACATGTCGTCCGAGGAGTGGGGGGGGGGGGGATTTGAAATGGTTCGCGACTGGGAGGTGTAGTTTGTTGCTAACAGAGCATAGGTGTTCCACAAAACAGCCCCCAAGCCTCCTGTTTTGCAGAACACCTACAGTCAGTTGCAAGAAACAACAGCACCTCCCATTTGCGAACTATTTCACCTCCCCCCGCCGCACAACTCCTTGGATGACGTGCCCATCCTGGCCCTCCTGCATTGCAACAATGATGCCACCTGAAAGATGCAGAAACAGCATCTCATATTTCGCTTGGGAACTCTGCAGCCCAAGGGTATCAATGTGGACTTCACAAGCTTCAAAATCTCCCCTCCCCCAACCACATCCCAAAACTAGCCCAGTTAGTCCCTGCCTCCCTAACCATTCCTCCCACCTCAAGCCCCCCCCCCAACTCCTACCCACTAACCTCATCCCACCGCTTTGGCCTGTCCGCCCTCCCTGGACTGACATATCCCCTCCCTAACTCCCCATCTACGTTCACCTTAACTGGCTCTAACTCCACCTTTTTGACCTATCTTCTCCTTTATCCATCTTCTACCAGCCTCCCCCGTCTCCTTATTTATTTCAGAATCCCCTTCCCCTCCCCAATCTCAGAAGAAGATCTCGACCTGAAATGTCAAACTTCCCTGTTCCTCTGATGCTGCTTGGCCTGCTCTACAGCTCTACACCGTGTTATCTCAGATTCTCCAGCATTGGCAGTTCCCACTAGCTCTGCTACTGTGCTTCGGTGGTGAAGGGAGTGAACATTAAAGGTGTTGGGCGAATAATTATTTACTGTCATAAGTATTCTACAATAAGCAACATAGTAAAATACAGTGAAAAGCTTCAACTGTCACCACACTCTGGCACCATTTTGAATAGTTTAAGAATGAAAAGATGTAACTGCAAGAAATTCTGCCTTCATTCTACCATGAACACTCGGTTGGCTGGCCAATGGCACGTGCACTCTCCATCAGCCCTCCAACTGCTTGTGTTAGACCCACTAATGCCAGAGTCGCCACTCTTCAAGCACCATCTCATCATTGTTAGGTCCACCAGATTGATGGGCCACTGATGCTGGATCCTCTACTGGACCCACACTCTCCCCACAAACAGGAGAGCCCCATCTCCGTTACCACCACAATGGATGAAGTTCGAGTGACGTGCATGAAGTTGAGAGCATTGTAAATTCTGTTGGTGGTTTCATCCTCCTAAATTTATTTTATCTGACTGTTTATCTTAGAGGGCTTTGGCTTATGAACACTTGAGTGGCTCACTCCTGCCTGAACCTTCAGTTTCATTGTCTCATTAAGGGAAAACATTCCAATAAAACAAAGAACTACAGATGTTGGAGATCGGAAATGGAGACCGGAATTGCCGCAGAGCTCAGCAGGTCTTGATCAGAATGTTATCAAGTCACTGGACTGGAAACATTGACTCTGTTTTCTCCCCACAGATGCTGCCTGTTCTGCTGAGATTCATCAGCAATTTCTGTTTTTAAAGGGAAACATTTGTTTTCTTCTAGTAAGCCGTTGTTTAATGATTCCTAACCTGTGGGCTACAACTCCAATTCAGAACATTTAATCATTGAATGAAATCAGGAGCTGCTCTCTGAGGAGGGACCCAGCACTGGCTCAGAGGCCCAGCTGGTGTCTAGCCTTGTGCTGCTTATTTCTCACCCTTTCTCTCTGGCCCAAGGGCTCCTTTCTGTGGCCAACTGACTGAGTCTCGAAACTTGGTCTAGCCACGAACCTTCCACAGTGCCCCTGAGCTGCAGGCTGACAGAGTCCATGCTACCACAGATTGGCCTGAGCTCCAACACCAAAAACCACAAGGTTCTTAAGCTGCATTTCCACCGCTTCCTGGACAAAGGTTGTGGACTCCAACAGCTCAGATAAAGTAAAGAACCTGTGAGTACATAAAATAATAATAAAAATAAGAATGTTGAAAATGTAGATTTTCAGGTTTACATGTTTTTATACAAAGGACGCATATTTTAACAGTTACTTACTGAATACCACTGTACTGTCTCATTGTGGCTCTATTTTAGCTGCTGGCTGAGGCTCTGTTTACATTCAAGTGTTAAAATAGGGTCACATTGGAGATTAATTTTGAAGTGTTGCATTTGATTGTCCAAAAATAAGAACTGTTCATAATTACTGTTTCCTGTTACTAAATACATTAATTTAACATTTATCCACATTAAAATACATCTGCCATTTGTCAATCTGTCTACTTAATTGGTCTAAACTCCTTTGAGTACAATCAATCTCCTTTCTACTCACTGCCTACACACATATCACTGCTTTCTCATAACTTGCTGCATGTTAATCATAAATAGTAAGAACAGCTGAAAATGGTCTTGTTTCCTGTGCTACTACAAGCTAAACCAAGATCATTAAAGGCATGTTTTTGATTTTTGAAAGGAAAATCTAATTCATATCTGACTATCAAGTTCATTTACTACTTTCTGGTTGATTATAATAAATTGCTTTTAAAACAGAATTAAGAAGAGGAATATCATGACATTTTTGACCACTTTCAAATAAAAGAATAAAACAATGGAAAATGCCCAACTGTGTAAGTTGACATCAGACTCAATTCTGCATTGATGCACAAACTTCACATTTCCCTCCATTACAAGAGACTCCCTGAGTAAATCAAGCAAGTAGACATTTGGTGAGACCCTGCAATATAAAAATGTTAGTTGATATTTATGGTGTAAATGCCTAATTAGGAATGTAAAGTCAACAGAAATGAATGCTAATTGGTCCCCTGCAATATCTCACTGTGTTTCTCTCATTACTCATTGTTCACAATTCACCAACTTAAAACAGCTGTGGCTGAGATTTTGTGCTTTGGCCTCCAGACATTTGATTCTGAGGAAAATGAGTAATGATCTACCAAAGTATCGAAAGTTCTTACTTTTTCTTTCTTTGTCCAACAAAAAGCACTTATATCTCTCAAATTGCCTACCACTATTATTCCAAACTCTTTTATAGTCATATTTAGAGCTACTGCACTTTCTTTCAAAATGTAGCTAATGTTGTAAAGATGGAAACCTCCATAGTGGCTGGGCTATCTGTGTGATGGATGGAGGTTGAGGAATGAATATTGTCATGAACACTAGGCCACCTATCACTCTCCATTTTTAAACAGGACTACGGGAGCTTTAAGGCTCTGAGAAATTCATAGTGACAGTTTTGGAAAGCACTTGTCACTTTTTCTTCAAAGTCCAAATCCAAAAAAGGGGCAGGTGTCAGTTAAGTAGAACCTTAAAAAGTTTAAAAACTGAAAGAATTACGGATGCTGTAAATCAGAAACAAAAACACAAAGTTGCTGGAAAAGTTCAGCAAGCCTGGCAGCAACTGTGGAGAGAAAGCAGAGTTAACATTTCAGGTCGAGTGACCCTTCCTCAGATCTCAAGTTTGAGGAAGGATCATTCAATCGGAAATAGTAACTCTGACTTCTCTCCCTAAAAAGTTTGGATGTGGGTATAATTTCTCTGGACTTGAGTCTCTGTCACAGATAATGTTTGGAAACAGGTCGAAACTTTCTTTTAGCGTGTGATTAAAGAGGAGGCCAATTGTTATTGAGATTTAGATAGATTAACATTTAAAAAAAGATTGATGTGCTGTGAACTTCCATTTCTTTATTTAATAACAGTAAGCAGTCTTTGAGGAAATGTCGTAGTGGCTCAAGGTAAAGTCACCATTGCCCCATGCTGTCATTAGACTGGTGGTCCTCCAACCTGAGGGTCACACTGTTAACAAAACAAACCAGTTGCCTAGCCAACTGATCTAACTAACCACCAGGTTAGCCAACTCAAGAAAAACACAATACGATCTATCAAACCAGCATTCATTCTTCAATCTGACTTGTTCAGTAGTGCCATCAGCTGGAATCATAACAATTATCTTGAGGTCAATGCTTTGAAATAATAATTTAAAAAGCAATTAATAGCATTGCTTCTATTGTTACATTAGTAAAAGGATAAAGAATTTTCAATATTATTTAATAAATCAAACTGAGGCATTAATCTGAGTTACAAGCTCATGTCTCTGAGGTGGATTCTGAATGTCATTTCCTGACTGAAAAGAGAGAGCATTACCATTGAGTCATGGATGGAGGTTGATTGGAGGTGAATGGAATTGACAGGTGGAAAATGCAATCAAGGCAGAGAAATATATAGCAGTGCATTTAGAGAAAGGAGGAACTAAAGATTGTAATGTTGTGACAGTGAGCAAAGAAAGAAAAATGCTTTGGAATGCAGGTGCTTGTGTTGTTTTCTGATTCCTATATTTTGACATAATTACATTTCAGATTCAAAATGTTAAAGTTTAATTAAGTGTATTTCTTACAGTCCTCCATGTGACTCAAGTCCCCTCTGTTTCACTGCTCCAGCAGAGTTTTTAAAGTCTAAATGTGATGATGAAAATCTGGATGAAGCATTTCATCTTCTTACCACTTGGCTGTACAGCTCGACTTCTGAGTTGCTCTGTACTCTCCTCTCGTTATGTTGTGAGATTCCATTCCAACACCTTTAAAGCCTTCATCCTTTAATCTTTGCACACCTTTATGAGGGATAATTGTGAACATCGATCCTGAATGATCGTATCATCCTTAAGATTATGGATGGCTCGGTGGTTAGCACTACTATCTCCCAGCAACAGGGGCCTGAGTTCATTTCCAGCCTTAGGCAACAGTTTCTGTAGAGCGAGTTTTGAGAAGATTTGTAGCTCAGGTTGAGGTTCTGGATGTGAGTTTGCTCGCTGAGCTGGAAAGTTAGTTTTCAGACGTTACGTCACCATTCTAGGTAACATCATCAGTGAGCCTCCGACGAAGCCTTTGTCGGAGGCTCACTGATGATGTTACCTAGAATGGTGAAGAAACGTCTGAAAACTAACCTTCCAGCTCAGCGAGCAAACTCACATCCAGACTTTCTGTAGAATTTGCACGTTCTTCCCTTGTCTATGTGGGTTTCCTCCAGGTGCCCGGGACTTTTTTTCCACAGTCCAGAGATGTGCAGGGTAGGTGGATTAACCATGGGGAGTACAGGGTTATAGGGATTAGGATGGGTCTGGGTGGGATGCTCTTTAGAGGGCCAGTGTGAACTTAATGGGCCAACTGGCCTGCTTCCCCACTGTAGGAATTCTGTGGTTTGGTATACATGGTACTTTCTAACTAATTGCAGATTTGACTTTGGCAATAGATCCAGTTGCTTAGTTCTTTTTAGGAGCATCTTTAAGTGCAGCAGAGTTGTACCACAACTTGGAGTGATGCCGAGTGGACACATGAAAGTTATTCTTGGTGAACTGACTGCCTCAGGCTGTTACTTTATTGCTTTTGACGCCTGAATGCAGCACAGCAATTAAGGTTGCACCCTGGGCAGACATTCTCATAACATCAAGATCCCAGATCTTTACAAACATTACAACAATGTGACAGTTTGGATCTTTATGTGCTCGCTTCTGAAGCACATATACTAGAATTGGAATGATATAAAGCATGGCCTCTGCACTAGGCTGACACACAAGTTCATGAAGCCTTCCATATTTTATGACAGTGCTAGTGCCCTTAACCCTGGAACTGGAGGCACGGGTTCAAGTGCCACCAGCTCCAGAGGTGTGTAATAACATCATAAAAACCAAAAGAACTGCGGATGTTGTAAATCAGGAACAAAAACGAAGTTGCTGGAAAATCTCAGCAGGTCTGGCAGCATCTGTGAAGGAGGGAACAGAGTTAACATTCTGGGTCCGGTAACCCTTCCTCAGAACTCAGATTCTGAAGAAGGGTCACTGGTCCCGAAACGTTAGCTCTGTTTTCTCCTTCACAGATGCTGCTAGACCTGCTGAGCTTTTCCAGCAACTTTGCTTTGTGTGTGTGTAATAACATTTCTGAACAGATCGATAAGGAAAATAAGTGAATTAATAAAGCACAATAGATAAAGTCAGTAAAAGGTACAAGTGAGGTTCTGGACATTATATTGAGGGACATTGACCATTAAACCAAAGTGTTTTTGACATTTAACAAAACATTACTTCCATGCCTTTGGAGTACTGCATATGGCATGGCAATGAGATATGGAAAAGATACAGGTAACCATATATAAGAATAGTGCCAGGAATGAGTCATTGTAGTTACAAAGAATGGCTTGTAAACTAGAAAAGAAAAAAATAGATGATGGTTTAATAATGGTTCTCAAATTATGTGAAATTGTAACTTGATTATTTGGTAGCATCATTAACATTGAAAGATTCGTATGGATTTGTTCACACCTTTCAATGTCCTGAATATTTTGGGTCCCATCTGTTCCCACAGTACATGTATATTCAACCCTATCTGATCCAAGCTACTACAAACAACAAATGTGATTACATCGGGTCAGACAGCATCCATGGAGAGACAGCAAGCTAACGTTTTGAGTTTCATGATGGCCTGTCCTGTAGATTCAAAACATGAGCTTGCTGTCTCTCCATTGGTGATATCAGACCCACTGTGATTTCCAGTATTTGTTGTTTGCAGTACATATTCTTGCATCTGAAGTTACTTGTTCTTACTTGTCCAAGCTACAACCCTTTTCCCTCTTGAGTGCTTTTCATTCCTCTGATCTGCCGAAGCCTTTGTACGGAAAGGCGATGGCCTAGTGGCTTTATCACTAGATTATTAATCCAGAATACCAGCTAACGTTCTGGGACAGGGTTCAAATCCCGCCATGGCAGATGGTTCAATTTGAATTCAATAAAATCTCTGGAATTAAGAATCTAATGATGACCATGAATCCATTGCTGATTGTTGGAAAAATTTATCTGGTTCACTCATGTCCTTGAGGGAAGGAAACTGCCATCCTCACCTGGTCTAGCCTACATGTGACTCCAGACCCACAGCAATGTGGTTGACTCTTAACAGCCCTCTCGGCAATTAAGGATGGGCAATAAATGCTGCCTAGCCAGCGATGCCCTCATCCTGTGAATGAATATTTTAAAAGTCCCATACATGAGGTTAGCCATGGTAGTATTATGATAGTATTGTTACCTCAAGATACAAAGGATTTGGGTTTAAACACGGCTTGACAAACATCAATCCAGAATTACGGTTGGCATTCCAAGGCAGTGGAATTGTGAATCTGCATTTCAGATGTACCATATCTTTCAGTCAGCTGGATGAAAATGTCAATGTTACACTCACACCAACTCATACAGTCACCTCTTGCTTTCCTGCTGTTTGTTTTGTCATCCACAGATGCTAACAGGCAAATCACATTGACTCCAAAATACATGCTACAAACAGGGAGAACGTTGGGATTTGAAGTGTTGTCAAAGTGTTATAACGTTCGGAAAATGCCAGAATTAATTTGGACGTTTGGTATTTCAGGACACACCAAAATTCTTTTTTATGTAAAGTATACACAATAATTTGTAGCTTGTTCTCAGTTAACCTACAAATGTGAAGAAATCTAAAGATAATAAGTGAAACAGAGTTGAAAAATGATTCAATTCAAATTAAAGGAAGTGCTCTTTCTTCGATATGGATTTCAACACAACCCACATTTTTACATTGCCTTTACGACGGTAAAACATCTCTGGGTACTTCACAAGAGTGTTAACAAATTAAAAAGGTACTAAGAAGCATAAGGAGATACTAGGGAATATCAAATATTTGTCATTTAAGCAGTTTTATAGTCATATAGCAATAAAACAGACGCTTTAGTCCAACCAGTTCACACCAACCATGTTTCCAAAGTAAACTAGTCCAAACTGCCTGGACATATCCATAGTCCTTCAGGCCTTTCCTATTCATGAGTGTATCCAAATGTCTTTTAAACTCTGTACTTGTACCTGCATCCACCACCTTCTCTGGTAGTTCACTCCATAATGAACCATTCGTGTGTAACAAAGTTGCCCCGCATGCCCTTTATAAGTCTTTCGACTCTCCCATTAAAAATATGCTCTCTGGTTTTGAACTTCTCCACCCTAGGAAAAAGATCCTTGCCAGTCACCGTATCTATGCCCTTCCCCACCACGGCTTTATAAATCTCAGTCAGGTCACCCCTCAATCTCCGACATTCCAGTGAAAAATGTCCCAGCCTGTATAGTCTATCTTTATACCTCAAACCCTCCAGTCCCAATAACATCTTTGCAAATCTTTTCTGAATCCTCTCCAGTTTAATAATATCCGTCCAATAGCAGGGCGACCAGAACTGCACACAGTATTCCAAAACAGGCCTCACTAACATCCTGTACAAAGAAGGAAAGCAAGATGAAGTGGCGGAGAAGTGTAGAGAACTACTTCTCTAAAGAACTTAGCTCCTAGGCAAATAAAGGGACCACTACCAAATAAGTTTGGTGTTGTTTTAGAGTCCAGATTTGAAGGATCGCAATGATGTTGCAGCTTGTATGTTGCTATAGAGATACAGAGGAATGAGAGTGCAGAAGGAATGGGAAGCAAAACCATGAATTTTGAAATTAAGGCATTGCTGGGCAAGGAGCTGATGGAAGCCAGTGAGCAAAATGTTAATGGATGAACAGAATTTGAAGTTTTGGGTAGTTACAGTGTATAGAGGATGAAGGATGGGCTGAACACTTTGGAATTGTGAGTCTTGTGGAGAAAAAGGTGTGAATGAGAATTTCAGCAGTAAATAAACTAAAGCAGGAACAAGTAGACACAATGACAGAAATGGTGGAGTTGGTAGTCCTGATGTTGGAGAGTTCATGTGAGCTTAGATTTTTGTTAAACTCAGATGACTTAAACATCACAATAAAACTGGCAGGCAAGATCTGGTTCTAGGATTATCATTCCCATTCCTGTTTCTGGTCATTTTTGCTAACATGGAAGAATGATGCAGGTGGTAAGATGAACCCACGCTTACTGACTCCACTGTGGTGATAGGTAGGTTAAATCATCAGTAATTTTAGTGGAATTGGACCCGTTAGTAAGTAGATGTTGTTTATGGCCTCTCATAGGAAGCATGAAGCATAGCTGGCTTTAATGCAATTAAAAATGTCAGTTTCTTCTAGAACTTTTTCACCGGCAGACTTTGAAATACAAAACATGCGTTCTTTCGAGTTTCAATAATTAGAAGTCATATTGTTAACCAGTTTTGGCTATAATTAGAATCTTTCGTGTGATAACCTGAAGGGATTTAGATATTCTGAGACCTTTTAAAAATGAGAAAAAGGTACTCAGCAACTTTTACCTACACAAAAAATAGCCCTATGTGATCTCGGTTGGTCATATATCTGATATTAACCAGAAAGAAAAGGCTATCCTTGATTGGCTTCCTGAGACTATGTTGTTTACATATTGACCCATTTGTTGTTGAGCCTAAAGAGCCCTGAACCATAATAACCGCTGGGGACTATTTCGGCAATTTGATTCACAGTTTTAAGAGGCCATTGAAGAATTCACTGTTGTTGATGTGGCTAGTGAAGTAAGTGTTTACTTTTATAATAGATTGCCAACATGAGAGGACGTTTTTTCACAAATGGGATGTTTTAAGGAGTTTTTTTTTTGTGTGTTGCATTCAAATTAGTTTATATTTTCAGAAGGTTATCTTTCCTTAATGTCAGTTTAAATATGTTCTGAGGTCAGCCCAATAGATAATGGATGAATTACTATGTAGGTTATGTGTGGTGAACAGAGCACAGAGAAATGAGGGCATATAGAGAGAATATGGGCACGAGAAGACATGGAAATGTAAAATGGGACATTGGGGCATGGATGGGCATGGTTTTATGAGCGGGCATGGACCTATAAAGGGCAAAGGCAAGCATGGAGTGGGATAAAAGGTGAATGGGGAAGGTTTGAAGACCTGATATTCACCAGTACAACCTAGTCAATGACCTAGTAATTGACATATTCTAACTTGTCGCATCACCATCCACCCAACTCTATTACCAAATGGTGGACCCATCTCAATATCTTCCCTTGCTTTCTTACAACACAACCATAATGGTCAGAGGTCATTCCAAAGGAGATAAGTCTGTTGATTTGGAGGTGCTAGAGTTGGACTGGGTTGGGCAAGGTCAAAAAACACACAACACCAGAAGAAGGAGAGAGGCTCCAAAAGCTTGAGTGTTCAAATAAGCCTATTGAACTATGTAACCTGGTGTTGTGAGGTTTTTGACTCTGTGATTTGGGAAGTTTCCTGGTTCAATACCCAGCCCCTCCCTGCGGCAAAGTGTGTCCCATGGTCTTTGTAACAGGGAAAGGGGAAAATAACAACAGTTAGAATTCATTGTTTTCATCCAGAACCCCTCATGGAATTGCACTAATTTTCACATTGTCAGTGTAAGCTGCCATTGAATTCTCTTCATATTGCAGTGCCGTAATAAATATTGTATTTTAATTCAACACACATCTCAACATGTTGCACCCAGTTGGTGCAGTAATATGCGCTCCCAAAACACACTCCAGTCTGATACTAACAACTGTTACATACACAAAAGTACAAGATGTCAGTGCATTCAGCAGCACACAAAGGAAACCAGTTAGGTAGGAGAGCAAAAGGCAATCAGTGGTTGTAAAATTACACCACTGTAAGGTGTTGACTCCTCTATGATGGGATCAAGGAGAATAAGAGAGTTCTCTTGCTTGCTTAGAAACTGTTGGAAAGCAACCTACACTAAAAAAAGTTTGAGCAAGTTCAATCTGTCTTAAACCATTTTATGTTGTGTGTAATTTGACCAAGGACAGTATATCTGGATAGGAGTGAATTATAAGGGTTCATCTCCAGGAGTTAGTTTGAAAAGTTTTCTTTTGTCTTAAGGCTTGGAAACTGTCATGAGCTTAGGACTGAAAATATATCATGGTCACAAAACTGTCTCCCATATCATCGGAAACAAAATTAGATATCTCGCGCCCATCAAATGTCTTAAAAATTGTGCCATATATATCCACACTCCATCACATTTTATCTAAATCTAACTGGATCAGATTTGCTAAAGTATTTTTAAATTTGTCTTGTCCAATGTACTCTGGCCTGGGCATCACAGATGCCCTAAGGCCAGCTGTGGTACGATAAATGTGGTGTTAGTTGATTTGTTTTCTTTTTCTTAGGCGTGGGCTTATTATTTCAAAGAGACAGGAAGTATACTGTAGGAATCTTGAGAAGAATTCTATAGACACCGCTGTGGAAATAAAAATTTCTGAACTTATTTTCTGATTCAGCTTCAATTGAAATGTTAATGATTTCTCATTGGTTAATTACTTCTGCCTGTAAATGTGCCTTGAACTATTTAGTATGCTTGTCAAAGCCAATAAGGCTATTTGGTTTCTTGAAATAGGTAATTATTCAGCTTTTGAAATATGTCAGTCTCAAAGAGGTTTAAAATAATTTTACACTATGCTTATGCTATAATACAATTTTCACATGCACCACATTGCAACATAGGAACAGCATTAATCATTCAACTCATCAGGTTTGTCCCATCGCTTTAAATCATGGCTGATTATCTCATCACTGCCACTATCTCCATTGCCCTTCATGTTATTGGTCTTTGGAAAACAATTGATTTCACCATCCTCTGAGCAAATAAATTCATAAATTCCTCCCCATGTCAGATCTAAATGGCCAGATCCTGACTCTGCAACTGTGTCTTGGTTTGTGAATCACCACCCCAGGGAAATTTGATAATGTTCAATGAGATCCCCCCTTTTCTTTGAAACTCTACAGAATGCAAAACCAGATTCCTCAATTTCTCCTCATATGAGAATCCCACCATCTCAGGGATTCATTAGATTAACCTTTGTTAGGCTCCCTCTAGTGTAACTATACCCTTCCTCTGATAAAGAGGCCAAAACTGTACACGGTAACCCAAATGATATCTCAGCAGCAAGACATCTTTCCTTCTGTATTCAAATCACCTTGAAATGAACATACCATGTACCTGAGATAATGGGAACTGCAGATGCTGGAGAATCCAACGTAACAAAGTGTGAAGCTGGATGAACACAGCAGGCCAAGCAGCATCTTAGGAGCACAAAAGCTGAAGTATCAGGCCTAGACCCTTCATCAGAGAGCAGCTCTCTGATGAAGGATCTAGGCCCGAAATGTCAGCTTTTGTGCTCCCAAGATGCTGCTCGGCCTGCTGTGTTCATCCAGCTTCACACTTTGTTATACCATGTACCTTCCTCATTGTTTACTGCAGCCACATTTCAGCTTTTGTGCCTAATGGACAAGGATACCCAGGTCCCTTTTGACACTTACATTTCCCAACCCCTCAGCATTTAAAAAATAAAATCTGCCTTTTGTTGCTCTGTTGAAGACTTCCATGTAAACATTTCTGATGGCAATTCTGACATTGAATCCCCATATTTACGTATTTGTGAATCTTACAGTCATGTTTCCTATAGCCACCTATAAGTGACAAAATAGTGGGATTTCCAGTTTATTTCTGATGACTGACTTCCCATGCTACTCTGCAAGGTAAACATGTGTTCACCCAACAATATTGTTAGCTGGTTCAACAATATGTTCGGGTTGTTCTGTGTGAGTACAGAGGTGTGGAATAACATCCCTGAACAGGTAGATTAGAAAATAAATGATAAAAAGAAGAGAATTTGGGAACTGCCTCAGGTGCCAAAATGAAACAATTGAGAAAAAGTACACAATGGCAGAACGATACTCTTAAAGACAAAAGAACAGAGATGCTTAAGCACCCGTACAAGTGTGTATAGAGAACAAGAGAGGAAAAAGGCAAAAAAGAGCCAGCCATGGATGCCTAAGGAAATAAAGGGAAGTATCAGATTGAAAAAAAAGACACTTACAAAAAAGCAAAGTGTAGTGGGCAACTAGTAGACTGGGAAATCTTTGAAGGCCAACAGAAAGCCACAAAAAAAAGTTAAAAAGAAAAGTAAGCTAGATTATGACAGTAAACTATTTCAGAATATAAAAACAGGCAGCAAAAGTTTCTTTAAATATGTAAATCGTAAAGGAGTGGCGAAGGTAAACATTGGTCCTTCAGAGGATGAGAAGGCCAATTTAATAACAGGGAATGAAGAAATAGCCGAGGCATTAAACAGTTATTTTGTGTCGGTCTTCACAGTGGAAGACACAAATAACAATGAGAAATCTAATGGCAAGAAGGTTATGGCAGGCGAGGACCTAGAAACTATCATTATCACTAAGGAAGCCGTGCTGGGCAAGCTAATGGGGCTAAAAGTAGACAAGTCTCCTGGCCCTGATGAAATGCATCCCAGGGTACTAAAAGAGGTGATGGGGGAAAACAGCAAATGCACTAGTAATTATTTACCAAAATTCACTGGACTCTGGGGTGGTTCCCACAGATTGGAAAACAGCCACTGTGACGTCTCTGTTTAAAATAGGAAGTAGACAAAAAGCAGATAACTATAGGTGAGTTAGCTTAACTTCGGTAGTGGGGAAAATGCTTGAATCTATCATTCAGGAAGAAATAACAAGGCATACGGACATAAATTGGAAACATCCAGCATGGGTTCATGAAGGGTAGGTCATGTTTGACTAATTCGGTAGAATTCTTTGAGGACATTACTTGCACAGTGGACAGTGGGGAACCTGTGGATGTAGTGTATCTGGATTTCCAGAAGACAAGGTGCCACACCAAAGGATGCTACATAAAAAAAGTTGCACAGTATTACAGGTAATGCATTGGCATGGATAGAGCATTGGTTGACCAGTAGAAAGCAAAGAGTAGGGGTAAATGAGTGTTTTTCTGGTTGGCGGTCAGTGGCTAGTGGTGTGACTCAGGGATCAGTGTTGGGACCTCAATTGTTTACAATTTACATAGATGATTTGGAGTTGGGGACTAAGTGTGGTGTGTCAAAATTTGCAGCTGACACTAAGGTGAGTTGTAGAGCAAAGTGTGCAGAAGACACTGTAAGTCTGCAGAGGGACATAGTTAGTCTAAGTGAGTGGGCAAAGGTCTGGCAGATGGAGTACAATGTGGCTGAGTGTGAGGCCATCCATTTTGGTAGAAATAACAGCAAAATGGACTATGTTTTACATGGTAAAAAATCGCAGCACGCTGATGTGCAGAGGGACTTGGATGTCCTTGTGCATGAATCGCTAAAAGCAGGATTGCAGGTGCAGCAGCTGATTAAAAAGTCAAATGGAATTTTGTCTGCCTTGGCTAGAGGGATGGAATTTAAAAACAGGGAGGCTATGCTGCAGCTGTATAGGGCCCTGGTGAGGCCACACCTGGAGTACTGTGTGCAGTTTAGGTCTCCTTATTTGAGAAGAGATATACTAGCACTGGAGGGGGTGCAGGCGAGATTCACTCGGTAAATTCTGGAGTTGAAAGGGTTGGATTATGAGGAGAGACTGAGTAGGCTGGGATTGCACTCATTGGAATTCAAAAGAATGAGGGGAGATCTTATAGAAACATATAAGATTATGAAGGGAATAGATAAGGTGGAGGCAGGGAGGTTGTTTCCGCTAGCAGGTGAAACAAGGTCTACAGGGCACTGCCTCAAAATAAAGGGAAGCAGATGGAGGGCTGAGGTCAGGAGGAACTTCTTCACCCAAAGGGTTGTGAATCTATGGAATTCCCTGCCCAGCGAAGTGGTTGAAGCTATCTTGCTGAATGTATTTAAGGCGAGACTAGATAAATTTTTGAACAGTGAAGGAACTAAGGGTTACGGTGAGTGGGCAGGTAAGTGGAGCTGAGTCTCAAAAAGATCAGCCATGATCTTATTAAATGGCGGGGCAGGCTAGAGGGGCCGGATGGCCTACTCCTGCTCCTAGTTCTTATGTTCTTACGTGTACGCACGTGTGTGCGTGTGTGTCTGTATATGATGTGTGCATGTGTGTGCCCATGTATGTGTGTACACATGTGTATGTGTGTGCATGCATGTGTGCACCAGTTTGTTTGTACACGTGTGTGTTTGCACCTGTGTATGTGTGTATGCAGGTGCATATGTGCGTGTATGCTTGTGTGTGTGTTAGGCATGCAGCTGTGTGCACATACTCGTGTGTGCGTCTGTATGTGCATGTGCATTTGTGTGTTCAGGTTGTGGAATTGGTCTGGTCTTGAAGCTGCTTGCTCGAGAAATGCAAACAGAGGCAAAAGCAGCATGACAGCAGTGAGCCATGCCAAATTCGATATGAGGTGCAAGGGCATAATACGGGTGTCTTGCTGAGGATTAATCAGTCAGGAGGTAAAAGATCAGAGAATTATGAAATTGTAGCAAGTGAAGTAACTGAGGAAATGATGGTGACAGAAGTAAGTGAAGGAAGAATAAGGATCCAGTGGAGCAAAAGTCTCTGAGCTTTTGAGCCTTGCAGTTGTTGGTTGCCAAAGTTGATTTTAAGAAGCAATGGGTGAAGAGATTATGAGATGGAAATGTGGCCTGAGATTGAATGAAACAGTGTTGCCGAAGCAAAAGGACTGATATGCAAACAAGGGCACCTGGTTCTCAGGAATTAATTAAAACAGTAGTTCGAGGACATTTGAATACCTGGCAGATAGATACAATTGTGTGATTTCCCAAAAGCAAAAGGCTGCATTTTAATTGAAATCTATGTGGGCTAGGTCAGAGTTGGGCACAGTTGCTAAGCAAGTAGATGTGGCAATGAAAGCAGGTTATAATAATTACAATCATTACTACAATATATTGTGAGTTATTTCCATCTTAACAAGGGGACTTTGTGGATCCAATAGAATCGGAAAAAGGAGTTTAAGATGACGTCAGTCATCAGTATTAACGTGAAACAGAATCACAGTGAATGAAAGCGCATTGTTTTTGCTGGAGCATCAGATGCTCAGGGGCCACCTGGTAAAACTTTATAAATTTATGAGAGGCATGGAAAGAGTGGATAGCAAAAAATCTCTTTTCCAGTTTGGAAATGTCAAATACACGGGAGCATAAGTTTAAGGCAAGAGCAGGAAGGTTTAAAGAAGATCATAGAATCCCTACAATGTGGAAGCAGGCCATTTGGCCCATCAAATCCACAGTGAATCTCTGAAGACCATCCCACCCAGACTCAAACCCCTACTCTATCCTTGTAACCCTGCACTTCCCATGGCTAATCTGCACATTATGGGCAATTTAGTATGGCCAACCTATCTAACCTGTACATCTTTGAACTGTGGGAGGAAATTGGAGCACCAGGAGGAAACCCACACAGACATGGAGAAAACACATAAACTCCACAGAAACAGTTGTCCAAGGCTGGAATCAAACCTGTGTCCCTGGCACTGTAAGGCAACATTTCTAACCACTGAGCCACCTTGCCCATGTGCCAGACATGTGTTTTACACAGAAGGTGGCAGGTGCCTGGAAAGCATTGCCAGCGGTGGTGGTAGAAGCAAATACAATAACAAGCCAACACAAGCCTATTTGTGAGCCAACACATTGGTCAGAGGTTTAGATGACATTATGCCCCAATATTTGTGTATCTGGAGACCCAGCTAATCTAAAAGGCCGTACCCATTACTGTAAAGTTTCCTGGACCTTCTCAAATTTACTATAAGATCACTGATCGGAAGCAAGCAATCGGGATGGGAGAATACTCCCACCATTACTGGGTCAGCATGAAGCCATGGGCAAATGAAACAAAGGAGACCTGAGCAGCATTCTTTTCCAGCATGATCCACAAGGGCATGCAAAATAAAATATTACAACTGACAACTGTCAATGCTTGCTTGCAGATCAAATCCCTGCTGTACCACCAGGACTCGACCTGTTTATTGTAAGACGACTCTATTGCTTTCTTGTGTGTCTGCCACTCATCCAAACAAACCAGCACATTAATATTTTGAGTCAACAGAAAGAATAGAGGGCATGTCACTACACTCGTTTTAGCTGACCCATTTCCCACAGTTAGTCATCAAGCTTTACTGATAAATACACTCTCCAACCGTCAGCCAAGATCAGGTGATGAATGAACTGTGATAAACTTGTCCACCATCCATTTTCATGTCCATCTTTATTTTGCATCTTTCAGGTGTAAATGATCAGAATCGGGGCCATACCATGCAAGTGAATACTTGTAACCTGTGCAGATCAATGAGTTACATTACAAATACAAATAAACAACTAGCATATCATAGAATATTCAGATCAGAGTTTATTGCATTAAGTTCTCTTAAGTTACAGCTTCAAATGTAATACCCTCACTATTGTGACCCTCTGGTTCAAATCTTCCATATCACAAACGATATCCTTTCTCATTGTAAGAAGGATAGATTATCTCTTTTTGTTCCTATTGACCCGTTGCTGGCCTTCTTCATGAGTGAGAAGACGTTCTCCTTCAGTACCTCTCCATTTTTGAACAGCTAAGCAGGACTGCATCCCGCCTACTTCCCTTTGTTTAATTTATTCTTCCATCCTCAGAGAATCACTTGTATTTTTTTTTCCTACACTGATCCCTGTGGCATCCCCCAAGGAATTATCTTCAATTTCTTATCTATATTCTGTTTCATGGTAACATTGCCTGGTAGCACAATGTCAGCTTTCATGTATATGCGAATGATAATGAGATCTACCTTATCGGCACTACTTACAACCCCTTCATCACCATTGATAAATTGAAGGCTGCTGTCCCAACATTCAGCTCTAAAGGAACAGAAATTTCTTGCAATTAATCAGTAAAGCCATTAGGGTAGATTGTCATCATGGTGAAGAGAATTAGGAGTCAGGTATTTTTCCAATGTTGCAATCCCACCTCATATCAAGTGTGTTAGGTTGTTGGGTTTGCATCCAGAAACTGGATCTCCTAGAATTGGAAGCTGCTGCCAATGGTGGAGGAGAGGTAGGCTGATGCTGAGGTGAACATGTTCAAAGGCCTATCCCCAGTTACAAAGACATAGGCCTAGTATGGTAGATCAGTGTGAGGCCCCTTAACCTTCACACTACGCTCCTGCCCACTTAGCAACTTAACCCCTCAACCCCGCTCAAAGCCCCATAACTCAAGCACACGCACTTGGTATCCACTACAAAAAGAAATCATAAACCTCATAATAACCAGTGAAAATCTTTTCAGAACTTCCTTGTTTGTTAAAATAAACAATTATTATGCAGTAGCCACTTCTCTGAAAATCTTTTCTGAAATTCATAAATCAAGCAAAACACAAGGCCACATTCCCTTAGATATTTCTTGTGTAAACATCTGCCATTCCTCTGATCAACTGTCTAAACAAACACCTTCAACCAGAATGCATTCAACCCTTTAAATAGCTCAGATATACATTGAACAGGATTTTATCATGGGCAAACTCATAGCTAGCGACTGAGCTGAACATGAAGTCAATGTGAAGGCAGCATAGGCATTTCACCAATCATCTGTAGAATTCAAATTGGATTTCTCTTTCAACATTGTACAATAGACAATAACACTTCTTCAATGGGTAACCCCTTCCAATGCATCTAAGGACTGTTCCACTTTCACAGTTTTGCTATTTGCTTCGCAGCCCTTCTGCTTGCTGTTGTAACAGCCTAGGAATTAATTACTTAATGGTCACAACTTATCAAATCAAAGCGCCATCATCACCTACTTTAATAAAGACACAACTTAGACAATAACATTTCACAATAATATCTAAAATGGGAAATATCTTTTGCATTGACCTTTCATATGGCTTCTGTTTCTAAACCATGGCTTGTCAACCCTTGATTCAGGGCACTTCTCCATTGGCATGGTCTATACCATCTACTAGAATCCAATGACCTCCATCAAAGTCCTGCAAATTCCAGAATGCCCCCTTTTGCAATGGATTCAGCAATTCCTGACTGACCCCTCTTGCCTCGCTGGTAGGAACTCCTTGCTACCGCTGTGGGAATCTCAGCTACCGCCACCATTTTTAATGCCCACATGACACAATTCAGCCTCACCCCAGGCAGGAAAATTTATTCCATTGTCTTCGTGCCTTGTCTTAACCAAGTTTTTCACAAACTTGCGTTCTTATTTGACCCTGAGACCAGCTTCAAACAACAAATTCACGTCACTTCTAGGATCAGCAATTTTCATCTTTGTAATAAGCAAATATTGTCTCTTCCTCAGCTGCTGCTGCAATATGCACTTATGCTTTTGATGCACCTTAACCTGGCTATTCCAGCCCAATCCTGACCACCCACAATCTTGTCCACTGCCCAACAACATAACATCAAGTACAATCTTTACTGTCAACATCTCAACTTGCCCCAAGTATGTTTACCTTTCACTGGTCTCTAACTAAGCTTCATTGACTCCAGGGTCAGCCTTGACTTTTAACATTCTCTTTGTTGAGTTTTCAAATCTCGAAATTATTTCATTTTTTCACCTATCTGTGCATTTTTTAAAAACTCCAGAACTCTTATACATCCCCAATTTTAATCATTCCATGTTTGGTGGTCGTGTCATTGGCTGCTGAGATTCTAGGCACTGGAATTCGCTCTCCAGTTCTCGCTTTTTCTGATACCTTCCATACTGTCCATCAAAATTTTCTTTAAAATATATTTCCTTATGTGGCTCACAGCCATGTTTTATTTGATAATGCAACTATGAAGCATCTTATAAAGCCTATCACCTTTTAAATCTAACCCGCAATTATTTCCAGAAGTTATGAAACTCTCTGATTTTATCCTACTGTATTCCACAGACACAGAGGGATGTGAAGTTCGTTACTGTGTTCTACAAACAGCAGTGGACACTGGATCAGCATTAATTTTAATTCTGAGGAAACATTTTGCTAGGCTTAGGTATTAAGGGTTATGGGCCAAAGGCAAGTGTATGAAGTTAGGCCAACAGATGAGTCATGATCTCATTCAATGGTGGAACAGACCCAAGGGGCTGAATGGCCTAGTCCAGTTTTTATGTTCCTAGACCACTACACTTTCCAAGCTTAGGTTTCCTTTTGGTGACAAATGCTCTACGTTCCCAAGATTCTGTGACAAAGCACTGTGGCTGCACTCATCATTCTTCCATGGGCAACTAGGAAAAGGATCTGAGCAATCAAAGTACTGAATCTATGCCCCATGTATCTCAGCACTGCACATCAGGTCTTTAATGGGTGGCTTCACCTCATCACTCTTGGAAAAGCAAATTTCATGATCTCTAAAGATCCCACAGGAATTATTTTAATTTGTACACAAAAAGTTATAGCTGAAAATGTCATTTCTGTAGTGGCGTTGTCTCAGTACCAGTCAATGTCAATCCTCCCTCAGCAGTTCCAATGCTGGGAGCTTGGAGCTATGTGGTGCGGAACACCAACTTCTCAGTAAAAATTAACCACAAAGAATAACAAGCCGCAAAAATGAACTTGTTCATTATTTAGAAAAAAATAGTAACACCACAGTTGGAACAGTTTCATCTTTACTTGAGTCTGGATGTATTTTTTTCTCTGACAATATACCAGTATTAGACACAACCACAGGTGTACAATCACATGTGAATATTTGGTGCTTACAGGAAAGGATTATAATTACTGAAGAGCAATATAAAACTTTTCGGAAGATATTCACACCTATCAGAAACAGGTGTCTGGCCAATGGCCCTTACTGCAGCTCTTTGACAGAGCTATCCAATTAAACACCCTTTGAAATTCACTATTTACCTTTTGAAACATTTCCTTTCCAAGTATGTGTTCAATTCCCTTTTGAAGGCTATTGCTAGATCTGTTTCTACTTTCAGTCAGTGTGCACAGATCATAACAAGCCTACTTGGCAAATAAAATATCCTCAAGACTCCATGGTCAGTGATTGTCATTATTGGCATCTTTAAGTTGGCACATCTACCACTTCTGCCAGTGCATGGTTCAGAGTAGAGCTATTTAACATGTTTTTCAGGCACCAATGGTCTTTTGTCTTTCTGTGGGCTGCATACATCAGAACATATCGGCTGCCATAGGCTGAGGATGTGTTAGGTCGCTGTCACAGAACAATGCGAACTACCTGCACCTCCACTGAGTGATGGTCATCAGGGTGATCATTGCGCTAAATCTTTAGCTAAGTGGCTGCTTCCAAGTTCCAAGGCTTCCTGGATCTGAAGCTCTGATGCTTCCATCAGTCTGAAGTCAAAGGGGGAGGGATGGTGGTATAAGTGCAATCCAGACAGAGTGTGCCAACTAATCCTAGCGTGTTTCACATAACTGGAGCAGGCTAAGAGAAAATGTGCTGGAATTTGAAGAGCTGAGAGAGGTACCAGCAGTCTCCCAAGCAGAAAGATGAGGACATTTTAATAGGAGAATAAGACTTTCAGCATGAGAGAATGCTGTCATGTTGGGCACAGTACTAGAATGAACTTAATTGACGCTCAGTTCCAAAAGATAGGAGCAGAGTGCCGTGATCATTCATTGGCTATAAATTGGTCATTACTTGAAGGACCAATGTATCTTTGTGTACAGCTGGATCAAGCTGTGCGTAGACCCTCAATACTCAAACACCATGTGTCACTACATACTGAGGTTCCACCCATCCCTGGGGTTGTAAAGGATGGGTCTGGCCTCACTACCATGGAACCCTTCAAGTCACTGGACTGTTCCATATCATCTGTCCTTCATGGAGAAATCTGCAAACAAAAACACCTTTGACAACAAGTCCATCAGGAGGTCGTGTACTCATGAACCTTTGGGAAAAGGAGGGGACGCATCCTGTCAAGTTGTTTCATGAACAGACTGCCAAAGTCAATCGGCAGAATTCCTCATCACTGGATGTTTCCAACAAACAACAAGACATTGCTTGGCTGGTGGTGAGAAGGGCAATTACTGGGAGATCCTTCACATACACCAGTCGCTCTGACCCACTGCATTCTGCCCTTGAAACAACTGTAGGGAGTGGGGGTTAGAGACTGTCACACATCTCATTCTGAGATGCACCTTTACAAAGGAAGTCTGATGCGTGAGATGTAACAGTTTTTGTTCAGGTTGTCCCAAGCAGCTCCATGATTCAGGACTCTGTGCTGTATGGCCTGCTTCCTGGGACGCACACTGAGACAAACAGTGACTGTGCCTATAGGACCATCAGCTCAGTGAAAGACACTCTTTAGTCTGCCTGAATCTTGTAGGTCTTGCAGATCAAGGAGTTGACCCTGACCAAGTGTTGCAGACTGGTACATTCCAAGGTCCAGGACTAGGTCCTGAGGGAGACACTAAAGCTTGGAGCAGCTGCTGCCAAAGCACAGTGGGGAAAGACCATCATCTATGGTCTTTCTGCCAAATTTAAATGGGGGTCCATTAAGTTATCGGACAATCTGGTACTTCAAACTAACAAAGATATGGCCTTGCATATGTAAGAAATGCCCTTGCTTTGTTTGTTGGATAGAGTCAAACTCCAATCTTTGTTTGTTTCTTCGTATGCTACTGTACAGAACCAAACTGCTTCAATGACTATGTATGTATATAAAGATTTAACACAGTGTGGAGCTGGAGGAACACAGCAGGCCAGGCAGAATCAGAGGAGCAGGAAAGCCAACTTTGCGGGTCAGGATCCTTCTTCAGAAAATTTCTAAAGAAGGGCCTTGACCTGAAACGTTAGCTTTCCTGCTCCTCTGATGCTGCCTGGCCTGCTGTGTTCCTCCAGCTCCACACTGTATTATCTCTGACTCCAGCATCAGCAGTTCTTACTATCTCTCTGTGTACAGAATGGTATTTTTTTAAGAATAAGGTATATTTTTGAAATTTAAAGAACCGTATCTCTGTTGTCCCCACAGGTACTGTTTGTTTTGTTTCTTTTTTGTTTGCTTTTGTTGTTGTTGAGCAAAGGTTCATGTTTTCAAACATTTGAAGGCTTTCCAGTATGCGATGCTCCCATGATGAACAATGAGAAAATGTTATGATGTGCTGTGTATAAGAAAAAGAATGACACTCTGTAACGTGGTCTGACACTGAAGACCGTTCACTTGTGTAGCTTGTAGCTGTGGTTAAAATGAGGGTCAATCCAACAGGCTATGATATAAAATAACAGCACACTTACAAATGTGACCTTGTATTTGCATCCATGCCACTTATATGCCTTCACAAATATTCTTTTTCGATCCCCTCCTACTCGCACTATAAAAAGCATCTGCAGTTGTCAGTGCTTGATTTGGTGCATGGTTATCCACAGAGAGGGGTGGAGGCCAAACCATTAAGTCTATTCAAAACAGTGGTAGAGAGGTTCTTGATTAGCGAGTTTTGAGAAGATTTGTAGCTCAGGTTGAGGTTCTGGATGTGAGTTTCTCGCTGAGCTGGAAGGTTAGTTTTCAGACGTTTCGTCACCATTCCAGGTAACATCATCAGTGAGCCTCCAATGAAGCGGTGATATTATGTCCCGCTTTAAATAGAAAGCGGGACATAACACCAGCGCTTCATCGGAGGCTCACTGACGATGTTACCTAGAATGGTGATGAAACGTCTGAAAACTAACCTTCCAGCTCAGCGAGCAAACTCACATCCAGCTTCTTGATTAGTAAAGAGATCAAGGCCTGTAGGGAGAAGGCGGGAGAACAGGGCTGAGAAACATATCAGCCATGATCAAATGGAGGAGCAGATCTGATGAGCTAAATGACCTAATTCTGTTCCTATATCTTGTGATCTTAAATAAGGAGCCTGCACAAGAAATCCCAAGAGGAGCTGGCAGTGGGGAATATTTCCACCATTGCTGAGTGGAGATGGGTTGCATACATCATTCTGTCGAGAATTGCATGGGAAAACTCGCTTGGAAAAACAAAGTGTCTTTTCCCGAGGTTGGGGGATTTGAAGAACAGGGGCAGCACAGTGGCTCAGTGGTTAGCACTGCTGCCTCACAGAGTCAGGGACCTGGATTTGATTCTGCCATCGGGTGACTGTCTGTGTATGAGATTTGTACATTCTGCCTGTGTCAGTGTGGGTTTCCTCCAGGTATCCCAGCTTCCTCCCACAGTCCAAAAGATGCACAGGCTAGGCAAATTCCCCATCATGCCCATGGATATACAGGCCAGCTGGGTTAGCTGTGGGAAATGCAGTAATAGGGTGTGTCTGTGTGGGATGCTCCTCAGAGGGTCAGTGTGGACGGGATGGGCCAAATAACCTGCTTCTACCCAACAGGGATTCTACGTTACTTTTAAGGAAAGAGGAGAAAAATTTAAAAAGGACATGAGGGTTAACTTTTTTTTACAGAGAGTGGCTCGTCTATGGAATGAACTTCCAGCGGAATTGGTGGATGAGGGTAGAGTTACAACATTTAAAAGACATTTAGATAAGACCATGTATAAGAAATGTTTGGAGGGAAATGGGCCAAAAGCAGGCAGGTGGAGCTAGTTTAGTTTGGGTTTATGGTCGGCATGAACTATGACACCCTGAAACTCTTTAATTGATATTTATCTGACTCCAGGGCCCATTGTTACTGGAGCTCAATGTAACATGAACATTAACTTATTAGGAACCATTACCTTATAAAATAGACTTCATGGTCCTTTAAGACCAGTGAAACAGTTTTTCCTTATCTACTATTTCAACGCCCCTCATATTGGAACACCTCTACAAAATTTACCCTGAAGGTTCATTACTTTGAGTCTTTCCACATAAATTAAGATATAATTGCATGCAGTCTATTCACTAGTGAACAAATACAAATCCCTCACTGCTAAGGTGCAGTTTTGTTTAAATAAAGCAACACATCAAATTTTTGAGTTCTATTTACATGATAATTTGAGTTTTGCTTTTGGAGACAATCTGCTCTTAAACAGACTGAGACATAATAAATAAATTTGTACCTGAAGTTCAAGGCTTCAATTTGAAAGGGAAAGCAGTATGTCATAGAAATAACGACATAAAGAAAACAAAGGCAATTGAAAATGATTCAAAAAACTTTCCCTGAAACATATCCATTTTAGTCATGCCCTAAAGACTATGTGGAGTCTAACATAAAGCACTAGTATCACTTTGATGTAATTGGTATATATTCAAATATTTGCCATATGCCGGTTTTCAACATGTTACAGAATCTTATATCCCCAGCCCTGATTTTTTTTTTAGCAAGGACTCTTTTCCCCCGAGAAAATCTAGGTGAAAAGTGGATCAAAAAAGGCTTTTTTTTTGTTTCACATTGTCTCTATTTGCAGCCAAGATGTGATGGATTTGCAAATATTGGAATCATGCAGAAAAGAGGTGAAACCATTTGGGAAACAGCCAGTGGAATGCTATGAGATAACAGATGCTAATACATGCCAAATGTGTAAAAAAAAACAGATGCTAATGCATGCTAATAACCCCTGCTACCATTTTTAAAAGGCATCACTGTCGAATTGCACGCAGCGTACTAAATAAACTATCTCAGGAGAAAGGAAATAAAAAAGATGAGACATAAATTTTAAAGACCAAAAGCAAACTGCTAATCTACAAGAGTTCAAATCAGAACTGTTGAGTAAAGGGCAACTGATAAGTCATTTTAGCTGTCATTTAAGAAATGCTCTGAGAAACCTAATTCAAATGCATGATATTCCAACATAATTCTAGCACACACACAGCAACATTAATCAGCATTGTTTCAGTGAATTGAACAGCAACAGATTATGGTGCAGCACTTCAGCAGACTGAATGCATGGCAGGACTCCTACACAGGCCGAGGCCCGAAACGTCAGCTTCCCTGCTCCTAAGATACTGTTTGGCCTGCTGTGTTCATCCAGCTCCACACTTTGTTATCCAGGACTTCTACACGCCTGGGTCAGGCCAGGAATTTGAGCAGACTTGTGAGTATTTGTGAGTTTTTCATCACCGCATCACCCTGCGCCATTTTTAACACGGTCAGTTTGGGGACAGAATAGTCATACACACACATTTGACAGTTGAATAGGAGATAGGAAGTGCTGGGAAATGGTTAACAGGCTCGCAGGAGAGGAGCTCTCCCTCTGTGATCAGGGCTGGGCAGCTGCAGCCTTTTATAATTAGACTTTTTCCATATGGTCTACAAAGAGTTTCTGTGTTGTTAGGCACACTCTCAGTCTCTGTGCAGGAATTCCCAACTCCCAACTCAAAGGATAGGGTTGCTAACTTGCCATAGTTAGATAAACCTTCAGTTGCCTCTCCAGCCTTGTCTACCCACCGATCAGCCTTCACTGAGAGGTGTGTGTATCACCTGGTCACTAACTGG
Source organism: Stegostoma tigrinum (assembly GCF_030684315.1). NCBI lineage: Eukaryota > Metazoa > Chordata > Chondrichthyes > Orectolobiformes > Stegostomatidae > Stegostoma > Stegostoma tigrinum. The sequence goes on along the minus strand of NC_081359.1, from coordinate 4,862,769 downwards.
CCAATTCAGCAAAAGCTGGGTGTGGGGTGAGGACCTGACCCCAAATAGGAAACCTGCCAAGTATTACACTGAGTGCCTCAGACTAATCCAGTCATCAATGGGGAGCAGGAAATATAATCCTATACTTTACTAATCTTGGGATGATTACACACTGTTGTAAGTTATTCCTGGGAGATAGAACGGAAGTTTAGCCGTCTGTCTCTGAACAAAAGCAGGAAAAAAGTAAATTACGTTGCAATGACATTTTGCCAGGATGAGTAAGTGAGAAGGGAAATCATGGCCCTAGGATGTGATAAACATCTGAAAATTCAGCTCTTTGTGCAGTGTTAGGTTGTTCCAAAAATTATTTTTATCACATCTTCCTGATTTATTTTGCAAAGATGCCAGACTTATACAACCACATCATTTGAGGTCAGAAAGCGCTTCTGGTTTGTCATGTGGCTTGTAAAATGAGAAGGTTCTACGCAATGATAATTTACTGACAACATCTGCAGCATTCGTAACATGCATCAGAAATGCCTGGTGCCAATTTTTTTAAACAGATTGTGTTTATTGTCATTGCAATTGCAGGAGGTGCCCTCACACGTGTTCAGTCATTGTATTTGTGATACCACTCTGCCAGCAGCTCTGCAGGACTGTTTAAAATGGATTTGTACTTAACGTTAATTTCATGGAGCAGCCTGGAGACTACTGAAATGAACTGGAAAACAATTAAATGAAAGGAGCACATAGAAAGAGCTCTCTGGGTCTCACCCATCACCTTAAAAATTGGCCCAAACCCTGTGTGAAGTAGCAGAGGGTGTGGTCAGTGGGACAGCAAGGTGGTGGCCAGCAGTGTGGGACTGGCCAGTGGAACAACAAGGCGATTAGCGACGAGTGTAGCCAGCAATGAGGGGATGGTCTGGAGGGGTGGCCGAGTGTGAGGGGGCAGCAATTGCAGGGGAGACGGTGGCAGCTGAACAGTGAGTGGAGGAGAAAGTGGGATTGACAGCTCACCGGTAAGTGAGTGGCAATAACAATAGATACACCACTTCCATTTCCCTCCCCCCGCTGAGTGTGAAAGCACACTGATCATCTCAATGGCTCAGGCTTTCTGTTCATTCGCATTAGCAGGAGTTACACCAGTTTAAAAAAATAATAGGCTTCAAATATTAAATAACTGAGGTACCTGTAAATGGTTTGGAATTGCCTCACTTTGTTTCTCTTGGATGGCCTGAATATAGATGGGAAGGCAAGTGTTGAGAATGACAAAGAGTTTGTGGATGGATAGGGATAATGGGAACTGCAGATGCTGGAGAATCCAAGATAACAAAGTGTGGGGCTGGATGAACACAGCAGGCCAAGCAGCATCTCAGGAGCACAAAAGCTGACGTTTCGGGCCTCGGGCTCTGATGAAGGGTTTAGGCCCGAAACGGGAGCTTTTGTGCTCCTGAGACGCTGCTTAGCCTGCTGTGTTCATCCAGCTTCACACTTAGTTATCTGTGGATGGATAGAGACAGGTTAAGCAAGTCAGCAAAACTTTAGCAGGTGGACTATAACGTGGGGAAATGTGAAGTTCGACACTTTAGCAGGAAGCGTTAAAGGCAGGTAATGTTGCAATTGTTCCAGAGGATGTTAAGACCACTGTCTCAGAGTGAGGTGACTGGCAGTGAGTTTAATCTGACGGTCACCACACCACAGGTGAGGGGTGAAGTTGAGAAGGGCAGACTTTCATTGTAACCTCAGCCAGTGCGGTAATCGAATCCATGGAGATGGCATTAGCTGGAAGAATAAAGCAGCTGAGTATTATTTACACAGAAAAAAGATTGCAGAAAGCTGCAGATCAGAGGGCTTTGGGAGTGCTTAGGCATGAGCCAAGAAAAGCTCATGTCCAGGTTATAGGGAAGGCAAAACAAATGTTGGCCTTTCTTTCAAAGGGAATGGAATGTAAAAGTAGGAAGATAACAAAGTGTGGAGCTGGATGAACACTTTTGTGCTCCTAAGATGCTGCTTGGCCTGCTGTGTTCATCCAGCTCCACACTTTGTTATCTTGGATTCTCCGGCATCTGCAGTTCCCATTATCTCTGATATAAAAGTAGGAAGATTTAGTTAAATCTACGCAAGGCACTAGTCAGACCACAGCCCGAAACCTGGGAAATATTTTGGGCCTCTTACCTAAGGAAAGATATTCCAGGATAGTAGGAATGCTGGAGGACCTGAGATAACAAGGTGTAGAGCTGGATGAACACAGCAGGCCAAGCAGCAATCAGAGGACCAGATTTCTAAAGAAGGGTCTAGGCCCGAAACGTCAGCTTTAGACCATAAGACCATAAGACATAGGAGTAAAGGTAAGGCCATTCGGCCCATCAAGTCCACTCCACCAGTTAAATCATGGCTGATGGGCATTTCAACTCCACTTCCCTGCACTCTCCCCGTAGCCCTTGATTCCTTCTGAGATCAAGAATTTGTTGATCTCTGCCTTGAAGCCATCCAACATCCCAGCCTCCACTGCACTCCGTGGCAATGAATTCCACAAGCCCACCACTCTCTGGCTGAAGAAATGTCATCTCATTTCAGTTTTAAATTTACCCCCTCTAATTTTAAGGCTGTGCCCACGGGTCCTAGTCTCCCTGCCTAACGGAAACAACTTCCCAGCGTCCATCCCTTCTAAACCATACTTTATTTTTTAAGTTTCTATTAGATCTCCCCTCAACCTTCCAATCTCTAATGAGTACAATCCCAGGATCCTTAGCCGTTCATCATACTTTAAACCTACGATTCCAGGGATCATCCGTGTGAAAGCTTTCCTGCTCTTCGGATGTTGCTTGGCCTGCTGCCTTCATCCAGCTCTATACTTTGTTATCGATGAAAGATATTCTAACATCGGAGGCAGTCCAAAGAAGGTTCATTAAGCTGAAACCAGGTATGGAATGACTGTCTTATGACGAGAAGTTGAGTAGATTGACTTTGTACTCATTGGAATATAGCAGAATGAGAGGTGACCTTCTGAAACGTACAGCCTTAGGGGGCTCAACAGGTTAGACGTGGAAAAGTTGTTTCCCCTGTGGGAGGGTCTAGGACCAGAGGGAATAATCTCAGAAGAAGGGATTGCTCATTTGAAACAGAGAAAAGGAGGAATTTCTTCTCTTAGAAAGTAGTGAATCTATGAAATTATTTTACACAGGGTGCTGTTAAGGTTAATTCATAAAGTCTATTCAAGGCTGAGATATATACATTTTTAATCAATATGGAAATCAAAGATTACAGTGAAAAGGCAAGAATGTGGAGTTCAGAGTTTTCACTGGGGCAGCACAGTGGCTCAGTGGTTAGCATTGCTGCCTCACAGTGCCAGGGTCCTGGGTTCAGCTCCACCCTCCAGTGACAGTCTGTGTGGAGCTTGTACATTCTCCCTGTGTCTGTGCGGGTTTCCTCCTGCAGTCGCATGATGTGTAGGTTAGGTGGATTGACCATGCTAAATTACCTATGATGTCCAGAGAGGAGCTAGCTAGGTCAATTAGCTATGGGAAATGCAGGGTTCCAGAGGCAGTGAGTGGGTCTGAGTGGGATGCTGTTCAAGGAGTTGGTGTGGACTTGGTGGGCCAAATGGCCTGCTTCCATACTGTAGGGATTCCATGATGTTAGATTAGCCATGATCTGACTGAAGGTAGAGTAGACTCATTGGTCTGAACGACCTACATCTGCTCTTATATCTTATGGTCTTGTGGAAATAAGCATACATTCCTGCTGGAAACCCCTGTTTAAAGACTGGAAATAATGATTCTATTTTTGGAAGGAATATATTAGCGCAAAGGATCAAACGAAGATTACTCTGCCCTTTGAGTTAACTTCAAAACTCATTTAACTTTATCTAAAACCCACAATGGTTCTATTACACAAGTACTTTAATGAAACTAAAATCAAATCATCTTAGTTTGGAATTTTCAAGTGACGCAGCCTCGACAGCCTCTTTGTTCAATTTGCTCCAACCTTTTGTGCAGAGTCACTTTTTCCCATTACATCTGAATGACTGACTCTAATGTTATTACTATTTTTCTTGTTGTACAATTGCAACAAAACTTTTACTCCTGGGTGAAATAATTTCTCTCTGTCTACCCTTTAACTCTTTTTTTAATCAATGTAACACCTCAAGTAAATCATTTCTTAATTTTCTATAGATGGAGGAAAACCATCTTAAATCATAGAGTTTTATAGCACAGAAACAGACATTTTGCTCCAACTCATCCAATGCTCCTTGCAATTAAACCTGTTTCAGTCCCAGCATCATTCATTGCTTGAGATTAAGTCTAAATGGAATTCTACGCAGCTTTTGTGCTGTTTGCTCACAGTTTGTGAGCATCACCACCAAGACCAGTGTTGTTGATTTTCTGGATTATTTTTATTTCTTCAGAAGATGAGATGTCACTGGCTAGGTCAGCATTTATTCTCCATCACTAATTGCCGTTGAGAAGTTGGTGGCGAGCAGTCTCCTTGGATCTGCTGTAATCTTTGGGCCATAGGCGCAGTCACAGTGTTGCTGGGATGGGAGGTCCAGGATTTTTATACAGCTGCAGTGAAGGTAGGGTGATATATTTCCAAGAAGAAGGGTCTAGGCCCGAAACGTCAGCTTTTGTGCCCCTGAGATGCTGCTTGGCCTGCTGTGTTCATCCAGCTCCACACTTTGTTATCTCTGATCTATTTCCAGGACAGGTTAGTGTGAATTTGCAGGTGGTGGTGTTCCCACATATCTGCTGTCTTTTTCATTCTAGAGTCCCAGGTCAGAAGAGAATCCCAACACTGCAGGTAAAATCTCAACGATTTGCTGCGCTTTGTAAGCATAAATGTCATTTTCTACTGTCTGCTACCTAGCAATCACTACTCACTCAAATTTTACCAATTCACACACATTTCATCAAAGGTTATGAACTATAACACTCACTGTTATGTGCACCATTTCTAGTCAATATCTCTCACCCACCTCATCCTCTCAAGCAATTAACCATTCCTGCCTCCTGGGGCATCCTGTTGGACCTACTGCTCAAGCATTATGTGTAATGTCTTTCCCATGCACTGCTATCATATTCAATCCCTCCCCTTGTCTCATTAGAATTAGAGCTGGCTCACAATGAGGCAGAGAAGTCAAAAAGCTGCAGAGCCAGGAGGACATCACAGGCATCTAGCCCCTCACTTTGTACATGAAGAAAGTTCTCAAAACAACCAGAGAAGTGTTTAGTTGCTTATGTTGGTGCAGGGAGACGTCAATGGCCTAACAACCAGGTAAGCTACATTGTACTGTCTTGCACCAGTCTCTCACTAACACCAGTGCTAACTCACTCTAAATCTGCACAAACTTTAATTGCTCTTAGGTAACTAATTTCCTCTCTTCAATATGTAGATCTTAGCATCACTCAGTGAAGCTCCATCACTGAGGCCAGACCTCAGACCCTTCACTTCCCCCCTATGTCTCAGCAGCAAGGCATTGAACGCGCAGAGGATGCCTCAGTCTTTCCACCAGCTCTGTGTCTTGTAGCTTGGAGACTTCTCTATCTACATTAGAGGTGGGAACAGAATCCAGTCCAATTCCAAAAGAGTTACATGGACTCCAAAGGAAAAAAAATAGGAGTTTACTCTACCCAGTTTGTGTCAACCAATTTGTAATTATTGAGCAGTGGGATGTTACTTCAACACGACAAGATTCTAACTTCAAGTTCTCTTAGCAAGTTGTACCATGAATAGGACCAAAAGATGTCGGAGTAAAACTAGGCCATTCGGCCCATTAAGTCTGCTCTGCCATTCATTGAGATCACAGCTGATCTGATAATCCTCAACACCACTTTCCTGGCTTTTCCCCGTAACCCTTGATTCCTTTACTGATTAAAAATCTGTCCACCTTCGCCTTGAACATAATTAACCCAGCCTTGACATCACATGTAATGAAGAATTGAAAAAGGTGAGAGAAGAATGTTTTAAAAAGGAGCAACTTTTCACACAGTGAGTGGCTCATGTGCGGAATGAACTGCCAGAGGAAGCGATGGATCTAGGTACAGTTACAACATTTAAAAGACATTTGGATAAGTACATGAACAGGAAAGGCTTGGAGGGATATGGGACAACACATGCAAGTAGGATTAATTGAATTTGAGAATATGTTTAGCGGGGACTAGTTGGACTGAAGGGTCAGTTTCCATGCTATATAACATTATGACCCATGAGAAAATAAAGTCCGACTCGTTTCTGTTTTAAATGTGCAACCCCTCATTCTGAGATTAGGCCATCTGATCCCAGACTGTCTCACAAAGTGCAACAATCTTCCTGCATCTACCCTTCAGAATCTTGCAAGTTTCAATGATGCTTCCATATTTCAATAAGCACAGACGAAACCTGCTTAGCTTCTCCTCATAAGACTGTCCCTCCATACTTGGTTTCAGCCGAGAGAACTTTCTCTAGATTACCTCCAATACCAGCATATTCCTTTCCTCACTAAGGGGATCAAAATGGTATACATTACTCTAAATGTGATGTAACAAGTATATTTTCAGCAAGATCACCCTGCCCACATTTATACTCCATTCCCTTTGAACAAAGGCCAACATTTCATTTGATCTTCCCATTACCTGTTGAACCTAGGTGCCAGCTTTCTATGATTTATGGAAGAGGACTCCCAAAGCCCTCTGAACTGCTGCTTTTTGCAATTTTTCTCCATTTATACAATACTCATATCCTCTAATCTTCCTGACAGAGTGCATGACTTCATCTTTTCCCCATTACAACAATTCACCAAGTTTTATCCATTTACATAACATGTCAGTATCATACTGCAGACTCTTTGCATCATCGTTACCATTAGCCTTCCCACTTAGCTCATTATATCCCTAGTACCTTTTCTCCAATGAATTTGGAGCCTCGATTGTTCATTAATTTTGGAATGCTGTTAGTGTCTTTTACCATGAAGACTGATGAGAAGGATTTATTCCTCTGCCATTTCCTGAATCTCCCTTAGTATTTCTGCAACCTCATTCTCTAAGTGGCCCATGTTCACTTTTGCTTTTCTCTTCACTTCTTTATATTTAACAAGCTCTTGCTGTTAGTCTTGATATTACTTACAAATTAACCCTCAATGTTTATTTTTCCCTTTGTTTTATTTTTATTTTGGCTTTAAAGCTTTCAGAGTTCTTGGGTTTTCCACTAATCTTTGCCACGCCATATATCTTTTCTTTCAGTTTGATGATATCCTGAACTTCCCATGGTTGAGCAGTGCCTTTGTTGTAGGAATTTTCTCTTATACTCATGTTCCCTTTTGCATTAGTCTCCCAGTGCTCCATGACACTTTAGCCAGTTCCTCTTTCCATCGGGTTCCTTGAAATTTCAATTAATGAGCCCATTTTATCTCCAGAGCCACACCATTGATTGGCTAATATCCTTCCTGTGCAGAGACTAGAATTTCCATAATCAACAACAACAAAAACAGAAGTTGCTGGAAAATTTCAGTAGGTCTGGCAGCATCTGTGGAGAGAAATCAGTGTTAACATTTCAGTTCCAGTTATCCTTCCTTAGAGCAGCTAGAATTCCCATGACCCATAAAAATCTCCAGACCCAGAGCTCCCTGTCCTTTTCTATCAGGTCCCACCAGTGTATCTACAACTACTCCAAGTCACAGTAACCATCCTATTACTAAGTATAGTGAAGCCCATTCCCAGATTTGATTTAAGATAATAAAATGTGAGGCTGGATGAACACAGCAGGCCAAGCAGCATCTCAGGAGCACAAAAGCTGACGTTTCGGGCCTAGACCCTTCATCAGAGAGGGTGATGAAGGGTCTAGGCCCGAAACGTCAGCTTTTGTGCTCCTGAGATGCTGCTTGGCCTGCTGTGTTCATCCAGCCTCACATTTTATTATCTTGGATTCTCCAGCATCTGCAGTTCCCATTATCTCCCAGATTTGATTTGCCTGCTTTTCTGAGGATTCAAGCAGCTGCCCTGATTGAGACCCCTAACCATTACTAATCAAATCTTCAAGTCAGCCTGTAACCCATCACTGTATTGACTTGGCTGCATTGATCTCTTTAGAGCATTACCACGGACCTACTTACAATCCCCAGCCTGGTTAGGCTTGACCTACAGATTTGACAATGGCCCAATCTCTGGTCACAGGGCCCTGGTAGGATTCTGGTGAAACTGGTAGGCCCCTGACTAACTACGGCCTACCTCCTGAGCTGGAATCAGATGAGACCTTACTGGCAGTGGTAGGACCCTTTGACTGACTGCATGCTGTCTCCATCTGAAAAAGAGCTATTCTATAAGCTCCCACGCTTTCTTGAAGCACATATAGTGCTTTTGATTTGTTATGTTGGTGATAGCTCAAGATGTGGATATAACTTTGCTGTAACATTGTGTTGTACAACATGAGCCACTCCTTTAACCATTCGCCACTCCAAACAGGGTCTGTACAGACCAGCACAGGGGCACAATTCCCACAGGTTGAAACCCAAATCAACAGAGCAATAAAAAGCCAACTGAGAGCCATCATGTACATCCTGAGCAAATATTTATTAAACACGTGAGTCCTTACGTGCAAAGTGAACTGGCAAATGCAATCTAATACCTAAACAGTCCTTGAGTACCTATGTAAAATCTGGGAGGCCTGAAGGAGTATTTGAGCTGCCCTGAGAGTAGGCCTATTCATTTGGGAAGGCTGGCACGTTGCCTGTGAGGACTTGAGATGTTGATGTGTCAGAAAGTTTTTGAAGCAACACTTAGGTGATAACTGGCATAAGCAAATAGCAAGCGACATCCATGATATACATGTGGAGAATTAGAACCATCAAGTTTCTTGGAGAAGGGGTGAATTGGAAGTGATGCATCCATTAAGCAGGTTGGGGTATGAAGGAGATGTAAATGCATTAACACCAGGTAGCTTACTGTTCAATCAGGAGATTCTGAAGTTGCCATTTAAAGCTTAATTGGAAAAATTGCAAACCCATTTTTTGATAACAAGGCTCTGACATTTTCATTCTCCTTCTATTGCCCCAGGTTTCTTGTTTTTGCTCTTAGCACTCTAGGATGAGACAATTCCACCCAAAGGTTCAAGTCACAGGCTTTTCATTTGGACGTTTATTCATTTTTGAGAAAGTGAAAAGGCGGCGTGTGGGAAGAACAAAAGGAAATATCTGCGTTATTTGGAGGAAGGAGAGGCATCTTGACAAAGCGTGTCATGATTCAATGCCAAAAGGACACAGGGCAATTAAAAATATCCAAAGATTTGTCGTGAAGTGATGTGAATGGCAGGAAGAGAAGGTGAGAAGAAGAAAAAGGAAAGAAGTATGAAACAAACTGGGGCCGACACTAAGGATCAAAATACAACGCTCTGTTGAAATATGCAGTGGTGTTCCTTGAGCTTGAGTTGAACTCCGTTGGAACACAAAACACCTTTAAGGGCAAAATGTTGTGGTGGGAATAAGGTGCAGAATTAAAATAACAGGTGACTGGAAATTTGGGATCATACTAGACAGTAGCGTTTTGCTTAGTGGCCACCCCGACCGCCTGTAATCTCCCTGCTGTCGAGGAGATGACATTGCATATTTTATGCAGACTAAATATCTTTACCAATAAAACTAAATTCTCTCATTCCTTTTTGTACTTGCATTTAGCTCGTTGCAAAACATGAAAACGTTCCTATTTCTATAAGAACTTGTTTCCCAACAGCAACATATTTTAAAAGTGATATGTGACCACAAATACAATTCTTATTTTTGCATTTATTTCCCTCATGGTTTCTATGTTTGGAGTTCCTGCAATTCTTTTCATTCTCAGAGTAACCTCATTTATATGACAACAGCTCAAAGCAATGTCAATGTCATGCAGATTTAATTTTGATGACTGTCTACCCTTTAAGACCAGGATTACATGCCCAATTCTCTAGTGATAAAAATTAATGAAACCTGTCACTCTGAATAGCTTCTTTGTGAATAATTGAACACTGGGTTCACAACTACATTTCAGTTGTTGCTATTTCCCCTTTGTATTTAAACTGATGTACACTTTAGTGAGTCAATTGAAGAAACTGGTACCACAGAAACAACAGGACTATTTCCAATTAGGCATCCATGTAAATAGTTTGTGGACATTGCTGAGGATTTTTCTTATGAACATGCCATCAAGGACTCCATGCAAAGGGATTCTGAAACTATTTGTGATTGTGCGGGGCATTAAGTTTATAAGTTGGAAGGAGGGAACTGGTACAGAATGGGCCAGCACAGTGACTCAGTTGTGAGAACTGCAGCTTCACAGCGCCAGGGATGCGGTCTTGATTCTAGCATCAGGCGACTGCCTGCGTGGAGTTTGCGCATTCTCCCCGTGTCGGCACAGGTTTCCGCTGCACGCAAAGATGTGCAGATTAGGTGGATTGGCCACGTTAAATTGCCCATAGTGTCCAGAGGTGCATTCGTTAGGCAGGTTAGCCATGGCGAATGCAGGATTATGGGGTAAAGTGTTGGATCTGGGTGGGGATGCTCTTCACTTGGTTGGTGTGGATTTGATGGACCAAGTGGCCTGGTTCCGTTCTGTCGCGGTTTTATGAATGAAGCCAAACATGGAAGGCTGCCCCATCCCTCATGGCCTCTCAGAGTCATCCCTGAAAAGTGATCTTGAATGCAGTGAGAATGAACAGACATGTGCTCATCAATGGTATGGGAGGAATTGTCACTCAGTTCCACCAGGCAGCAAAATGGCTTCTCAGCAGAAGCATGGGGTACACATGGGTTAATGGCCAATGAGTTGAGTGCCCTGTTACTCTCAGCTGGCAGCCATCACTGCGTAACCACCCTGGCATTCTCCCATACAACATTTCTCCTCTGAATCAACCCCAGCTAGGGCCTGGCATCAAAATCATGTTTGCAGCTAACCAGCAGCTTGCTGAACAATTGTGCATGTGGTGACGTGGATCTTGTTGTACCTCATGGTCTATCATTGGCAGGCCTAATCATTTGTGTGTTCCATCAGCCAGTTCCTGAGAGGGTAGGCCTGGTCTCCAAGGAGGCATCTCTCATTCTGCGTGCAGAGGAAAACACCTGCGACACAATTCATTGGTGCAGGATGTATGAGTCACGGCAACTTCCAGAAACATCTAGCATACAGTGCGGAATGAGCTTGTGGTAGTCACAGATGAGCTACACATCGAGGGAATGAAATCCCTTTGATCAGTGTGAGCTGACAGTCTATTGATTGTCCCACGTGTGCAGCCGATGATTCCTGAACATCTAGAAACCCAGCCAGTGTAGTAAATGCAAGAGCTGTCTCTGTGTGACTGGTCTCATCTGTTAAAGTAGGTAGTTCAGGCATGTTTGGCAAATTTGGCATCTATAACTGGGCAACGGATGGCAGATTGTGAAATTTGTCCCCAGCTGATGCCTGAACAAATTCAGATGCAAAAATAAACCTAGTTTGTGGCATCGGTAATGGCCATGTGCTCTCAAGTGGCCTTCAGAGGAGGAGCCCCTGTTCCAAGAGTCCACAATGGACTGCCACAGGAACTTAAGTTTCCTGGTCCACTGCTGCTTATTCACATCAAAAAAGTTGATCTTCCATTTGTACACACTGCCTTCACATTCCTTTTCAAAGATTGATATAATAATTGCACCAGCTTCCCATTTTGCAGCAAAGTCGGAGAACTGATATACTTGCAGTAAATAAAAGCAAACTAAAGATGCAAGAAAGTTGAAATGAAATAAAACAAAACAAAAATACTGTTGGAGGATTGTGACAGGTCTGGCAATATCTGTGAAGACAGAAGTAGAGTTAACGTTTTGAGTCCAGTATGACTCTTCTTCAGAGAACAGAATGGAGCTGGAAAATTGTGTTGCTTATGCTTCAGACAGAGGGCGAGAGAGTGTGAGCAGATTGTGAGAGTGCTCAGAGCAAAAGACAAAGGCAGTGATTATGGTGGTAAGAGAGGGATAGACAGGTAAGACGTCACCTGTGAGAAAGGAGGAAATGAGTCTACTTCGCTGAGAATAAAGCCAACAAGACATAGGTGGGGAAGATGGAGAATGTAAGAAAAATGGAGTACACAGGCTTTATGCTCAATATTGAGCTGCACAACAGCACTTCACAGTCTGTAAGACTCAATTTATGTGATCAATGAAAAACTATTGTCCAGTTTTTGTTGAGGAAGATTTATTAAAATCAGTTTGACAGCAGCTTTAGTTAGTCAATCCAAACAGACAGAGTGGTAAACAAAAGTATAACCTTGTCTGAAATCCACCAGCAGCAGAAAACTTACATTAGCTTGTATCTACTGATTCGAAAAACAAACCAAATCCCTCCTACTAGGGCTTGACTACACCTCAACAGAAGGGATGACAAATCTCCATTTCCTAAGTAAACCAGACAGATATTGTCAGGCAGAAAACATTTCCAGCTTTGATCTGGGAGACTTGGATATAATAGTTTATTTTCATACTTTTAAGCCTTAAGTAGGTATTACCTCTTACCTCATTGTCTTTCTTGTGTTCATGTTTGCTTGTAAGAGGGTGCTGTTGTGTATGCATTTTCAAATTAAATTTAAAAAGTGGATAAATTATTTATTGTAGGAAAATCTGTCTTTTTACTGCTCCTGAAATTTCTGGCATTCAGAAGCTTAAAGCACTGTTTGCCTTCAAAAGCACATTTCTCTGCAGTCAGTCAACAGGTTTATAATCAGAATACTAGTCTGGACTATCTTTCCCTAACCATAACACCGCGACATTGATATCTGCACTGCGTAAGATCGAATGGTTGCCCAAATTAACTATCAATGAATATTAATGCAAGCCTTGTGAAAATCAATTCAGGATCTTTCTATCCAGCTGAAAGTTGAGAACATGTGCCTGTTATTTCTGCAATAAATGTTGAATTTTCTTTTGACACAACTATTTTATTCTCCTCTTTTGCTTCAGTCAGGTTTTCTGAGATGTGTTGAATATTATTCAACTGTAGCATTTTTTAAAATGTACCCCCACAGTTACACAGCGTCTGTTTTATAAAGGATTTGTTCTCATAAACACAGGATTTCTCAAAACTGATTCTGATGGCAATTCAGCTGAAACTATGCAGGATATATGTGCTGTAAGTTTCATTTGCCAATCACCTGCATGTACGGCTCTCACACGTTACACTTTGATTTGCATCCTGATAAATGTAACCAATATCATGCACATTCAAAGTTCCTTAATGTGGTTACCATGCATTACTCGGCTGTCCCAAACTGCACAACTCTCCCCGCAACCATAACATTGCTGCAGAAGTTTCACTGAAGTTTCCAGCAGCTGACAAAGATCAATCCCACAGAGAAACACTTTGTTTGACTGGTATTTCTCTGCTGCTAAAGTCTTTCTTTTGGACTTAAATATAAGAGCAGGGATGTACTTCTGAGGCTTTATAAGACACTGGTCAGGCCACATCTGGAGTATTGCATGCAGTTTTGGGCCCCATATCTCAGGAAGGATGTACAGGTCCTGGAGCGGGTTCAGAGGGTGTTCACAAGAATGGAAAAGCTTAATATGTGAGGAATGTTTGAGGACTATACTCATTAGAGTACAGAAGGATGAGGGGGGATCTAATTGAAACTTACATGGTCTGGACAAAGTGGATGTTGGGAAGATGCTTCCATTGGTAGGAGAGACTAGGACCCAACAGCACAGCCGCAGATTAAAGGGAAGACCTTTTAGAATAGAGATAAGGAGAAACTTCTTCAGTCAGAGAGTGGTGAATCTATGGAATTCACTGCCACAGAAGGCTGTGGAGGCCAGGTCATTGAGTACATTTAAGACTGAGATAGATAGGTCCTTGATTATCAAGAGGATCAAGGGTCACGGGGAGAAAGCAGGAGACTGGGGTTGAGAAACTTATCAGCCATGATTGAATGATGGAGCCGACTCGATGGGCCGAATGGGCTAATTTCTGCTCCTGTGTCTTACAGTCTTATGGTATAGATATCTTTACTTTTTTTCATGGATGTGGACATTGGTGACAAGGGCTGCATTTGTAGCCCATCATTAGTTTTCCTAGAACTAAGGGATTTACATCTAAGCCTCAATAATATTGTGATGTAACTGGAGTCACATGCAGGTCAGACAAGGTATGGATGGCAGATTTCCTTCCTTTAGTGAGCTAGATGTGGTTTGATGACAATTAGTCATTCTTTCATGGACACCTTTACTGAGACCTGATCTTAGTTCCAGTTTTAATTGAATTTAAATTTCACCAGCTGTTGTGGTGGGATTTTGACAAAAATCCCCACGGTATCATTCTGGGCCTTGGGATTGCTGATCCAGCGACATGTCTGGTTCAGAATTGGAAGATACGAACGGTATTCTGAGAGAAAGTGATTGTTCAGGGCTGGCAAGAGGATTGACAACAGTGACAGAAACAGCCTGGCTTTTGAAATCCAAACATGCTCTTTGGGCATCAGAAGCTGCAAATTCCAGCACTTTGTTCTATAATACAGGTGACTTAATCAATGGTTAAAGTCATTGTAAGAGCAATAGGAATGATCTTAAATTCAATTCCATAAGAATTCCATGAAGGGTGGCATGGTGGCACAATGCCTCACAGTACTGCTGAACAATGCCAAGGACCTGAGTTCAATTCCGCCCTTAGGTGACTAGCTGTTTGGAGCTTGCACATTCCCCCATGTCTGCATGAGTTTCTCCCGGGTACTCCAGTTTCCTCTCAAAGTCTAAAGGTGTGCAGGTTACGTGGATTGGCTATGCTATTTGCCCATAGACTCCAGGGATGTCCAACCTCGGTGTATTAGCCTTAGGAAATGCAGGGTTATGGGGATAGGATGGGTCTGGTGGGCTGCTGTTTGGACTGTTGATGTGAACTGAACGGGATTCAATGGCCTGCTGTAGGGATTCAATGTTTCTTTGTGGATGTTATGAAAACTATCACTCAGAGATAGTAGGAACTACCGATGCTGGAGTCTGTGATAACAAGATGTAGAGCTGGATGAATAATGCAGTCAACACGGCTTTGTGAGGGGCGGGTCATGCCTCACAAACCTTATCAAGTTCTTTGAGGATGTCACTAGAAAAGTTGATGAGGGTCGAGCTGTGGATGTGGTATATATAGACTTCAGTAAGGCATTTGATAAGGTTCCCCATGGTAGGCTCATTCAGAAGGTCAGGAGGAATGGGATACAGGGGAACTTAGCTGCCTGGATACAGAATTGGCTGGCCAACAGAATACAGCGAGTGATAGCAGAAGGAAAATATTCTGCCTGGAAGTCAGTGGTGAGTGGGGTTCCACAGGGCTCCGTCCTTGGGCCTCTACTGTTTGTAATTTTTATTAATGACTTGGATGAGGGGATTGAAGGATGGGTCAGCAAGTTTGCAGACGACACAAAGGTTGGAGGTGTCGTTGACAGTATAGAGGGCTGTTGTAGGCTGCAGCGGGACATTGACAGGATGCAGAGATGGGCTGAGAGGTGGCAGATGGAGTTCAACCTGAATAAATGAGAGGTGATGCATTTTGGAAGGTCGAATTTGAAAGCTGAGTACAGGATTTAGGATAGGATTCTTGGCAGTGTGGAGGAACAGAGGGATCTTGGCGTGCAGATACATAGATCCCTTAAAATGGCCACCCATGTGGACAGGGTTGTTAAGAAAGCATATGGTGTTTTGGCTTTCATTAACAGGGGGATTGAGTTTAAGAGTCGTGAGATCTTGTTGCAGCTCTATAAAACTTTGTTTAGACCGCACTTGGAATACTGTGTCCAGTTCTGGTCGCCCTATTATAGGAAAGATGTGGATGCTTTGGAGAGGGTTCAGAGGAGGTTTACCAGGATGCTGCCTGGACTGGAGGGCTTATCTTATGAAGAGAGGTTGACTGAGCTCGGTCTCTTTTCATTGGAGAAAAGGAGGAGGAGAGGGGACCTAATTGAGGTATACAAGATAATGAGAGGCATAGATAGAGTTGATAGCCAGAGACTATTTCCCAGGTCAGAAATGGCTAGCACGAGGGGTCATAGTTTTAAGCTGGTTGGAGGAAAGTATAGAGGGGATGTCAGAGGCAGGTTCTTTACACAGAGAGCTGTGAGAGCATGGAATGCGTTGCCAGCAGCAGTTGTGGAAGTAAGGTCATTGGGGTCATTTAAGAGACTGCTGGACACGCATATGGTCACGGAAATTTGAGGGTGCATACATGAGGATCAATGGTCGGCACAACATTGTGGGCTGAAGGGCCTGTTCTGTGCTGTACTGTTCTATGTTCTATGAATACAGCAGGCCAGGCAGCATCAGAAGAGCAGAAAAGCCAATGTTTCAGGTCTAACCAGATCCGAAACGTCAGAATTCCTACTCCTCTGATGCTACCTGACCTACTGTGTTCATTCAGCTCCATGTCTTGTTATGTATGAAAAATGTGTTCTCCACAAGGTTCAGAAGGCCATAAGTGAAGCAGTTACTATGAAACAAAATGGTACAAACCTATATGAAAGGTGAATTTCAAATATATAAAAAGAAATTTGCTCTGGAACACCAGTATCCACCTGTACCAAAATTCCTATGTTTTTGATTCAATTGGTGAACATATTTACTTTAGAATGGACTGTGGCAGAATTGCATCAGGAAAGGCTTTTCTTCCAGAACCTTGGAAAGTTATTCTGTGAACAAAATGAACAAGTGTCAGATCGCAGTGGTGTTAAATAATGCATTGCTCTGTAAGGAGCTGCATGTGTTACCTAGCACATTGAATTAACCTGAACAGACTGAGCATGCCTTGTTAGCCTTGTCCACAAATCAGTTCTCAATGTCAATCAGACTGACACACTGTGCCATGGATGTGAGTTTGCTCACTGAGCTGGAAGGTTAGTTTTCAGAAGTTTCGTCACCATTCTAGGTAACATCATCAGTGAGCCTCTGATGAAGCACTGGTGTTATGCCCCACTTTCTATTTATCTGTTTAGGTTTCCTTGGACAAACAGGCAGAAAGCTAGCCACCAGGATACATGAACATCAACTAGCCACAAAACGACATGACCCGCTATCACTAGTATCCTTACATATAGATGAGGAAGGACACCACTTCGATTGGGACAACACATCCATCCTAGGACAAGCCAAACAGAGACATGCACGAGAATTCCTAGAAGTATGGCATTCCAACCGGAACTCCATCAACAAACAGATTGATTTGGAGCCCATCTACCACGCTCTGAGAAAAAGAACAGGAAATGACATCACCAACCCAAGGAAACCTAAACAGATAAATAGAAAGTGGGACATAACACCAGCGCTTCGTCGGAGGCTCACTAATGATGTTACCTAGAATGGTGACGAAACGTCTGGGAGCAAACCGGCAAGCTCAGTGAACTAGTTTACATCTCGAACACAATAAAGACCCACTCTCTTGTGGACCGAGAGGAGGAGAGTGCTATCTTGGAGGTGAAAGGAGGACGTCGGGTTGGCTGTGCACCCTTGCGACCAGTGGATCTTAATGCTGGCTTCGGCCTAACGCTGGTTCAGGGGAGCAGCCAACCTGCAACGATGGCTGCGGCAAGTGCTCGTGCCCCAGGTCAGGGGGTCCGGAACACCATCCGTGTTTCCGTAAAGAAGGTGGATGAAGGTGCACCTGTGGACTGCACCTTCTTCGTGAAGAGGGTCCTGTTGGACTGTTGTGGGTTCGCTGCTGCGGACATTTACTGCCTGCAGGATTTCCCCGGAGGAGGTTTTTACGATGTGACCTTCAGGAGTGCCAAGGTTTGCGAGCGCTGCCTGGAGGTTTTCAAGGAGAAAGGAGGTGAGGGCCCCCTCTCTGTATTGACCGCTGTCCCACTGTTTGTGATGCCAGCGCAGAGGAGCCGTATGGTGACTGTACACATGTACAACCCACATGTGCCAGCAGTTGATGTCCTGACCTTCCTTGGAAGGTATGTGAAGGTGGAAGGGGACCTAACTGACATTGTGGACCCCTTTGGCATCTGGACGAGTAAGAGGCAGGTCAAGCTGACGCTGAGGATGGGCGCAGACGGGAATGTCACACACCCACCGTCCAGCTTCGCGATCGGCGGGAGCAGGGGCTACCTGACCTATGCAGGGCAACCTAAAGTCTGCCATGCCTGTGGTAGGTCAGGTCACGTGGCGGCCGACTGCAAAGCCACCATCTGCAGGAACTGCAGGGAGGAGGGACACCTTGCAAAGGATTGCCCCCAAGAGAAAAGCTGCAACCTTTGCGGGGAAGCGGGCCACTTCTATAGGGCAGGGGAAATGCAGGGCCAGCCCCCCCGGAGGAGAGGAAGGCACCAGGGCCCAGCAAGGACCCCACTAATGTGCAGGAGGGCCAGGCCGTGCAGGAGGTCCCAGCCCTGCAGGATGGGCCCGAGGCCAGCAAAGCACCCCTGCAGGCTCCGATCCCCCCCGACAACCCGGAGCCAATGGAGGCGGCGACAGGCGACCCAGGGGAGTGGACAACAGTCCGGAAAGCGAGGAGGAAGGTGCGTCGACGGGCCCAGGAACCGCAACCATCAGGCGGGAAGAGGCAGCTACAGGGGGGCTATAAGAGCTCCTCTGACGAGGAGGATTCGGAGAGGGCCCACCCGAAGCAGAAGTTAAAGGTCTCGAGGGGGAAGGAAAGCAGCACCCCGCTTCCTGGTGACGGGGGGCGTCCTGAGGCTCACTCCGACACCCAGTCAAGTGCCGCTGGAGCACTGGAGGGCCCCCCCGGAACTTCCAGGCGGGAAGGAGGAAACAGCGCGTCCCCAGCCTGACCCGGAGCCGGACCCTCCTGCCTCCGCCCCCCTGACGGGGGGATGCCACCCGGAAGGCAGCACGGACTGTTTCCTGAGCCCGGAGAGCGTCCAGCAGTTAGCCCGGGCAATGGGCATGAAGGGACAGATGGAGGGGCTGGACCTTGGACTTGGGGAGGGTACTGCGGTCACTGCCCACAATGGGGGTACGAGTTGCAAGCATTAATGTGTGCAGCGTCAAGTCAACCGCGAGATGTGTGTCCACGTTGGCCTACCTGACCACCATCAAGGCGGACCTCCAGTTTCTGCAGGAGTGCGGGATACCGCACCTCGGCAGGTACGGGAAATGGTCCGGCGCCTGGACCTGTGGGCCTTCGATCTGGTCGGGGGGTAACAACTGTCGCTCCTCGGGCCTGGCTATTCTGCTGCGGGGGCACAACTTCACCATCTCTCAAGTTCAGGAGGTGGTGGGGGGGGCGCCTCCTAGTGGCTGACATCTCCTACAGGAACGCTCCCCTGAGGCTGATCAATGTGTTCGCCTCAGCGGTACGGAGTGAGCGGTTGGCCCTCCTGTAGCGGCTTCCACTCCTGCTGGCTACGTCCAGGCCGGTCATCCTAGGCAGAGACTTCAACTGCATCATTGATGCAGATGGAAGATCCGGCGTGGGGACAGCGGGTGGGGGGAGTCAACTGGACGTCACGTCCAGATTCCTGATGGGCACGGTGAAGGACGCCAAGCTGCTCGACGTCTTCAGCACCCCTGCAGACGGAGCGCAGCAGAGGTACACCTGGTCGCGGCCAGACGGATCTATCCGCTCAAGGATAGACTTCCTGTTTGTGTCACGGACGTTCTCGGTCAGGCCCACCGGCGTCGAGCCGGTGTTCTTCTCTGACCACTGCCTCCTGCTGGCCGACTGTCACTTACAGGACGACCAGCCGGCCGGCAAGGGGACGTGGAAGCTCAACACGACTCTGTTGACCCCAGAGAACGTCGAGGAGCTTAAGAGGGAGTACGCCGGTTGGAGACCCGTGAAACCCCTCTTTGAGTCTCCGAGTGACTGGTGGGAGACGGTGAAGGAGAACATCAAGAGGTTCTTTGTCCTCAAGGGTGTTCAGAAGGCAAGAGAGAGGCGGGGAAAGCTGTCGCGACTCCAGAAAAGGGTGCAGAACCTGCTCCTTCTGCAGTTGATGGGGGTCGATGTCACAGAGGACCTCCGCGAGGTGAGGGGCCAGCAAGCCTCGCTCTTCGCCACGGAGGCCTCCAGGATAATCTCCCGGTCCAGGGTCCGCTCCGTGGAGCAAGACGAGACGTGCTCGCGTTTCTTCTTTCAGAAGGTGCACAAAGAGAGCTCTGTGCTTAGCCGGCTGAAGGAGGACGACGGCTCGGTGACGTCGTCTCGGCCCGACATTTTGAGGATCAGCAGATCCTTCTATGCCAGACTGTACGACACGAAGCCCACGGACAGCACGGCCTCCGAGTCGTTCCTGTTGTCTATCACTGAGGTCTTAGACGACGGCACAAGGGAGTGGCTGGACCGGCCGATATCCCTGGACGAGCTGGCCAGAGCCCTCAAGTCCTTGCAGAGGAATAGGACTCCCGGAAGCAATGGCTTACCGTTCGAGCTGTATTCCGCTCTGTGGGACCTGGTCGGCCAGGACCTGCTGGAGGTGTACGATAGTGCGCTTCGGGCAGGGGAAATGTGCAAGTCCATGAGGAAGGGCATCATCACCCTCATTTACAAGAGGAAGGGGAAGAGGGAAGAAATTAGGAATTGGCGTCCCATTTCACTTTTGAACGTGGACTAAAACATCCTCGCCAAGGTCATTGCCAACTGGGTCAGGTCTGTCCTGGAGTCAGTGATTCACCCTGACCAAACCTGTGCTGTGCCGGGCAGGAAGATCGCTGAGAGCCTCGCGCTCATCAGGGATACAATCGCCTACGTACAGGACAGGCGGGTGGACACCTGCCTCGTCAGCCTGGACCAGGAGAAGGCCTTCGACAGGGTCTCTCATGCTTACATGAGGGACGTCCTCTCCAAATTGGGGTTCAGGGAGGGCATCCGCAATTGGATCCGGCTGCTCTACGCCAACATTGTTAGCGCAGTCTCGATCAACGGGTGGGAATCAGACAGTTTTCCTGTCAGATCTGGAGTCAGGCAGGGCTGTCCACTCTCTCCTGCCTTGTTCATGTGCTGTGTGGAGCCCTTCGCCGCCTCCATCAGGAAGGACATGAGCCTGAAGGGCGTGACTACCCCAGGCAGCGGAGGCCTTCAGGTCAAGACCTCCCTGTACATGGACGATGTCGCCGTCTTCTGCACCGATCGTCGGTCGGTGAGTAGACTATTGGACATCTGCGGCCAGTTTGAACTGGCCTCGGGTGCCAAAGTCAATAGGGGTAAGAGCGAGGTCATGTTCTTCGGGAACTGGGACGACCGCTCCTTCATCCCCTTCACTGTCAGGACAGACTACCTGAAGGTGCTGGGTGTTTGGTTTGGTGGAGCTGGGGCATGCACTAAGGTTTAGGAGGAGCATATCGCCAAATTGAAGCAGAAGCTGGGCAGGTGGACGCTCCGGTCCCTCTCCATCGCGGGTAAGAACCTGGTTGTCAGGTGCGAGGGGCTTTCGGTACTGTTGTATGTGGCGCAGGCCTGGCCTATTCCCTGGACCTGCACCGCTGCGGTCACCCGGGCCATCTTCCACTTCATTTGGGGGTCGAGGATGGACCGGGTCCGCAGAGACACCATGTACAAAGACCTGGAAAATGGGGGAAAGGGCGTACTGAACGCCACCCCCGCCTTGACGGCTACCTTTGTGTGCGGCTGCATCAAGCTGTGCGTAGATCCTCAGTACGCAAACACCAAGTGTCACTACTTACTGAGGTTCTACCTGTCCCCGGTGTTGCGAAGGATGGGCCTGGCCTCGTTGCCGCGGAACGCTCCGAGTAGTTGGACTGTTCCGTACCACCTGTCCTTCGTGGAGAAATTTTTGAAAGGAAACACCTTTGACCACAAGGCCATCAGGCAGTGGTCAGCACGTAGTATCCTCGGGACCCTTCGGGAGAAGGAGAGGGTGGATCCCGTCGTGTGGTTCCCCACGCAGACTGCCAAAGTCGTTTGGCAGAATGCCTCATTGCCAGAACTTTCAAACAAGCACAAGGACATTGCTTGGCTGGCAGTGAGAGGGGCTCTGCCAGTGAGATCCTTTATGCATGCCCGGAATCTCTGCACCACCGCACACTGCCCTCGAGGTGGCTGCGGGGGGGGACGAGACTGTCGATCACCTCCTTCTGGAGTGTGCCTATGCGCAGGAGGTCTGGAGGGGGATGCAGTGGTATTTGTCGAGGTTCGTCCCGAGCAGCTCCGTGACGCGGGACTCCGTGCTCTACGGGCTGTTTCCGGGGACGCACACTGAGACCAACATCAACTGCGCCTGGAGGACCATCAATGCGGTGAAAGACGCTCTTTGGTCTGCCCGCAAATTGCTGGTCTGCCAGCTGAAAGAACTGACCCCGACCGAGTGTTGCAGACTGGCGCACTCCAAGGTCCAGGACTACGTGCTGAGGGACGCGCTAAAGCTTGGGGCAGCCGCCGCCAAGGCGCGGTGGGGAAAGACCACCGTATGAGCCCCCTCGTCCAGAATAGAAAAAAGAACCCTATCTGGTAACTGGGCCCAGCTGGCGCCTTCCCCAACTGGTCAGGGGGCCAACGGGGACTGTGTGGGGTGACGACTGCTGGGGTATTTCCTTTGCTTCATTTTTTTTTCTCTCTTTTGTATTTTTCCTTTAGTTGGTGTACGTACCCCCGGGTAACCCGGAGTGGCTTGCATGACTGGGTAGGTGTATAAATGTTTTATTTTTTGTACATTCTATGAATAAAGTATATTTTTTCAAATAAAAAAAAGTGGCGAAACGTCTGAAAAAAAAGTGACGAAACGTCTGAAAACTAACCTTCCAGCTCAGCGAGCAAACTCACATCCAAAAACTCAACCTGAGCTACAAATCTTCTCAAAACTCACTAACACTGTGCCATGTTCAGAAGGACATAAGGAGATAAGAATGCATACTTTATTTTGTTCATTTCCCTTGTGGCCATGTTACTTATAGAGAAGTGATCTCAGATTTGTGAGGACATTGAGGAGACCTGAAACTCATTCAGAAAAAACAAACACATAATAATAAAATTATCAAATGAATTTCACAACCTAACAAAAAAATCTGTTTGTTTCTTTTAGAACACAGTCAAATAGTTATTATTATTAAGGAAACCCATGTTGAATTATCTGGTCCTGGAGAGATGACACAACCTGATGACGAGAAACTATAGAAAACAATGGAGCTTATGAAATGTTTCCTTCATTGTCCTACTGTGTTTCATTGCAAAGCATCAGCAAGCCACATCGGCTAGTAACTGCGCCAAACACACTGTCAAGCTCAAAGGTCTCAGTTTGGGGCTTGTGACACACAGCCTGCTGCCTGCCACGCTGTCCATCATGCTGCGGGCAGTAGATATTAAGGTAAAATTATTAGATTATGCTACTTATTTCTTTTACAGGTCACTTCACATGAAGGTAGCCAGATTTAAAATGACAATGTGGTGACAACAGAGCTGGTGAATAAAAGCTTGGTCAATGAGATAAGTTCCAAGGAGCTTTCAAAAGGAAAAATGTGGAGAGGCAGACATCAGTAATCCAGAACACAGATCATAGAACAATACAGTACAGGAACAGGCCCTTCAGCCCACAAAGTTGTGCCAAACATGATGCCAAAATTATCTAATCCCTTCTGTCTGCTCTTGGTCCATGCCTTTCCATTCCTTTCCATTCAATGTGCTTATCTAAACTTCCTTTAAACACGTCTATCACATCTGCCTCCACCACCAGCCTTGGCAACATGTTCCATACTCCTACCACTCTCTGTGTAAAATCCTTGCCCCTCACATCTTTTTTGAACTTTCCGCCTCTCACTTTAAATGCATTCCCCCGTAGTATTAGACATTTCAACTCTGTGACAAAGATTCTGATTATCAACCCTATCTAGACATTTCATAATTTGATAGATTTCTATCCATTCTCCCCTCATCCTGACACACTCAAGAGAGAACAACCCGAGTTTTTCTAACCTCTCCTCATAGCTCATACCCTCTATTCCAGGCAGTATTCTGGTAAACCTCTTAAGCACCCTCTCCAAAGCCTCCACATCCTTCCTGTAATGTGGCGACCAGAATTAAATGCAATATTCTAAGTGTGGCCTAACCAAAGCATCCTGGCTCTTATGCTCACTTCCCTGGCCAATAAAGGCATATGCCTTCTTTACCACTCTATCTATGTGAGTGGCTACTTTCAGAGAGCAATGGACTTGAACCCCAAGGTCCCTCTGCACATCTATGCTGCTCAGGGTCTTGTCATTAACTATATTCTTTTCCTTAACACTTGATCTCTCAAAGAGCAGCATCTCACACTTACACGGATTAAGCTCTATCTGCCATATCTTCAACCATATGTGCAGCTGATCTATATCCTGCCATATTCTTTGACAATCTTCTACACTATCCACAACTCCACTGATCTTCATGTCATCTGCAAACATACTAACCCACCCATCTACATTTTCATCCAAGTCATTTATATATCACAAAAAAAGGTCCCAGTATGGATCCCTGACGAATGCCACTGGTGACAGACCTCCAGCCAGAAAAAAAACACCCTTCCACTGCTAGATAATAAAATGTGAGGCTGGATGAACACAGCAGGCCAAGCAGCATCTCAGGAGCACAAAAGCTGACGTTTCGGGCCTAGACCCTTCATCAGAGAGGGGGATGGGGGGAGGGAACTGGAATAAATAGGGAGAGAGGGGGAGGCGGACCGAAGATGGAGAGTAAAGAAGATAGGTGGAGAGGGTGTAGGTGGGGAGGTAGGGAGGGGATAGGTCAGTCCAGGGAAGACGGACAGGTCAAGGAGGTGGGATGAGGTTAGTAGGTAGCTGGGGGTGCGGCTTGGGGTGGGAGGAAGGGATGGGTGAGAGGAAGAACCAGTTAGGGAGGCAGAGACAGGTTGGACTGGTTTTGGGATGCAGTGGGTGGGGGGGAAGAGCTGGGCTGGTTGTGTGGTGCAGTGGGGGGAGGGGATGAACTGGGCTGGTTGAGGGATGCAGTGGGGGAAGGGGAGATTTTGAAACTGGTGAAGTCCACATTGATACCATATGGCTGCAGGGTTCCCAGGCGGAATATGAGTTGCTGTTCCTGCAACCTTCGGGTGGCATCATTGTGGCAGTGCAGGAGGCCCATGATGGACATGTCATCAAGAGAATGGGAGGGGGAGTGGAAATGGTTTGCGACTGGGAGGTGCAGTTGTTTGTTGCGAACTGAGCGGAGGTGTTCTGCAAAGCGGTCCCCAAGCGGAGGCTTGGGGACCGCTTTGCAGAACACCTCCGCTCAGTTCGCAACAAACAACTGCACCTCCCAGTCGCAAACCATTTCCACTCCCCCTCCCATTCTCTTGATGACATGTCCATCATGGGCCTCCTGCACTGCCACAATGATGCCACCCGAAGGTTGCAGGAACAGCAACTCATATTCCGCCTGGGAACCCTGCAGCCATATGGTATCAATGTGGACTTCACCAGTTTCAAAATCTCCCCTTCCCCCACTGCATCCCTCAACCAGCCCAGTTCATCCCCTCCCCCCACTGCACCACACAACCAGCCCAGCTCTTCCCCCCCACCCACTGCATCCCAAAACCAGTCCAACCTGTCTCTGCCTCCCTAACCGGTTCTTCCTCTCACCCATCCCTTCCTCCCACCCCAAGCCGCACCCCCAGCTACCTACTAACCTCATCCCACCTCCTTGACCTGTCCGTCTTCCCTGGACTGACCTATCCCCTCCCTACCTCCCCACCTACACCCTCTCCACCTATCTTCTTTACTCTCCATCTTCGGTCCGCCTCCCCCTCTCTCCCTATTTATTCCAGTTCCCTCCCCCCATCCCCCTCTCTGATGAAGGGTCTAGGCCCGAAACGTCAGCTTTTGTGCTCCTGAGATGCTGCTTGGCCTGCTGTGTTCATCCAGCCTCACATTTTATTATCTTGGAATCTCCAGCATCTGCAGGTCCCATTATCTCTGATACTATTTTAACCCTTCCACTGCTACCTTCTGCCTTCTCTGGGCAAGCCAATTCTGAATCCATGTGGCCAAGTCACCATCAATCCTGTTCATCTCAATCTTCTGGTGAACCTACTATGAGGGATCTCATTGAAAGTCTTGAGAAAATCCATGTAGACAACATCCACTGCTCAACCTTCATTGATCATCTTCATTGCTTCCTTAAAAAATTCAATCAGATTAGTATCACATGGCCTGCCCCACACAAAGCCATGCTGACTGTCCCAAATTAGGCTATGCATTTCCAAATGCATGCAAATTCTATCCCGAATAATTCTCTCCAGGAGCTTCCCAACCTTTGATTTGAGACTTGCCGATCTAAGTTATCCTGAATTATCCCTATTGCCCTTCTTGAACAGAGCAGCAACATTAATTACTTTCTAGCCCTCCAGGGCCTTTCCAGTGGCTAACAAGGATACAAAGGTCTTGGTCAAGGCCCCACCAATCATCCTCTTTCCTCTCTCAATAATCTGGGGTAGATACCATTGGGTCCTGGGGTTTTATCCACCTTAATTCACCTGAAGATTAGAGTTTTGGCAGGTGAAGACATAACTGCTATTAGTGAATGAAAAGAACAGAAAAGCATGAAACCCAGGGCTGGAGAATTGCAAATTTCTCAAATTTGGCTAGGAAACAATGGCACCTTTCCTGTTAACAAAGTATCCTCTCTTAACTATATCTTCTACCATTTGCCATCAAGATTAGTATGGTAGACACCTGGCTGTTAATACCAACTCACACCTATCCCTTTGACCTTGTCATATCACAGATCCTTGCTATTCCCTTCATATCAGTCACAGATCTGATCACCTCCTGGTATCGTTCTTTATCCACCTCGTATTTTATGCTAAATTTTAGTACAGTACTGCTACTTATGCAGTGATACATCAGCCTTGAAAGCACTGGGCCATTGATTTTATTGATACACTTTCCATGAAGCTGCTTGTTTCTTATCACTAAACCATTCTCATTAACTCTTTAAATTTTGTAACAGTTCTAAATTTTCATCCCTGCATTGATGGAAGGAGCAGAGCTATATCATTGGCCTTTCAAGCTGCATATCAACGAAGTGAAATTAGGTAATAATAAGATGTTAATACATGCAAATGTGTATGAATAGGTTCCTCATCTCTTACGAGTGAGGTTCTTGTGTCAATGTTCAACAATTCCTGGGAGAGTCCAATGTTTTTACTCTCAACATTGGGATTGCATGGTTACTGGTTTCACCCCCTCTCTGATGAAGGGTCTGGGCCCGAAATGTCAGCTTCTGTGCTCCTGAGATGCTGCTTGGCCTGCTGTGTTCATCCAGCTCCACACTTCGTTATCACCTTCTCTTCCCCATCTTTCCTGCCAATGCCCATGCTGTTCAGGGCTAAAACGATTCCACACTTCGCCTCGGCTTTCAACACCTGCTGAGAACAGAATTCCAAAGACCAACAACCCTTTCAGAGAAAAAAAAGTACCTTATCTCTGTTTTAAATCTGTGACCATTTTGTTTTTGAACAGTGACCCATGGTTCTAAATTCTCCCATAAAAGGGAATTTTCTCTCCATGCCCACCCTGCCAGGATCTTATATGTTTCAATCAAATCATGTCTTACTTTTCAAACTCCAAAACATCTGAACTTCGCCGAACATTTCCTCATAAGATAGATTACTGTCTCAGCTACTTCTATCCTTACTTAAGTAAGGAGATAAATGCTGTCGCACTAGTGCTCTCTATAACTGGAGTGTAACATCTCTACCTTTGTTTTCACTACCCCTCACAATAATTGATAAGATTTGTTTCACTCACCTAATTACTGGTTATATCCATACCCTAACCCTTTGTAATTTGTACACAAGGACACCCAGATCCCTGTGCATCTCAGAGCTCTATCATCTCTCACCATTTAGAGAATTTGCTTCATTCTTATTTTTCATGCCAAAATGGACAATTGCATATTTTTGTACTCCATATGACGGGTCTTTATTCACTTACTTAACCGACCAAATTCTTTTGTCACAAAAACAGAAATTGCTGGCAAAGCTCAGCAGGTCTGGCGGCATCGATGGGAAGAAAGCAATGTTAATGTTTTGTGTCTGGTGACTGTTGATTGATTTAATTTATTAACTCATGTACTGAAATGCAGCAAAAAGCTTTATTCACAAGCCATACAGGCAGATCACAGCAAGCAAAGGATGTACAGACCAAAAAGACTTAGAGGCATACAGGTTACATTGCAGATTACATTGTTTGAGACTAGAGTCCATTCATCAGTCTGATAACAGCCAGAAAATAGCTGTTCCTGAACTTCTGGTGTGTGTGTTCAGGCTTCTGTATCTTTTGCCTGGCTGAAGAGGTTGTAGTAGATCGTTACCAGGGTGCGATGGGTCTTTGATGATGTTGGCAGCCTTTCTGTGGCAGTGAGCCATATAAATGGAGTCCATGGATGGAGGGTTGACTTCTGTGATGATCTGGGCTGTGCACATCACCTTCTGTAGTTTCTCATGGTCCTGGGCAAAGCAGTTGCCATACCAGGCCGTTATACAGCCGGGCAGTATGTTTTCCAGTGTCTCTGAGAAAAGGTCACCAGACCCGAAATGTTAACTCTGTTTCCTCCTCCACAGATGCTGCCAGACCTGGTGAGCTTTTCCAGCAACTTTGTCTTTGTTCCTGATTTACAGCATCCACAGTTCTTTTGGTTTTTATTTAGTGTGTTTTCCATGGTGTAGCTGTAGAATTTGGGCGTACCAAATTTCCTGAGCTGCCTGAGGAAGAGGGAGCATGGTTGTGCTTAGTTGACTGTTGCATTTGTGAGGGAAGTCCCAGACAGTTCGTTGGCTATCGTCACTCTGAGGAACATGATGCTCTTCAGTCTCATCGGAACAGATGCTGCCAGGCATACCAAGTTTCACTTGCAATTTCTATTTCTGTTTCAGAATTCTGGCATTTGCAGTTCTTTGTTTCATTATATCTTTTTCTAGCCTTCTTATGTCATTTTATAATTTATTTTCATAATATATTTGTTCTGAATATTTGGCAAACATATCTTCAGTTCCTTCAGCAAAGATATTTGCATAAATTGTGAGCAGTTGAGGTCACAGAACTGCACCCTGTCACAGCCTGTCTGAGACTCATTTATTCTAATTTCTACATTTGATTAGTCAGCAAAACTTGTATTCATGAAAATGTATGACCTATGCTATGAGATTTTAATTGCCACAATAACCTTTTCTGTATATCTTTATCAAATGCGTTTTGGAAATCTTAGTACAGTACATCCCCTTTATGTACAGCACATCAATTCCTCAAAAAACTCCAGTAGATTGGTGAAACATGAATTCCTTTTCATTAAACCTCTTTAGCCAAACTATCAGAGCTCTTTAAGAAGCGGAAGATTGAGCTAATGTTGATTTTGTAGCGTCATGGAGTAATACAACACGGAAACTGACCCTTTGTTCCAACCAATCCATGCCAACCATAATCCCAAACTAAGCTAGTCCCACCTGCCCATTGTTGGTCCACATTCCTCCAAATATTCCTTGTTTGTGCCCTTATCTAAATGTCTTTTAAACATTGCAATTGTACCAGCATCCATCACATCCTCTAGAAGTTCATCCCACACACAAACCTCTCTCTATTTTCAAATAGTTGCCGGTCATGATTTGTTAAAATCTTTCTCCTCTCACCTTAAAAAATGCCCCCTTGTCTTGAAATTCCCCACCCAAGGGAAAAGAAACCTGCCACTCACCTTATCTTTACCCCTCATGATTTTATAAACATCTATAAGGTCGCACTTCTACATCCTACACTCCAGTGAAAAATGTTCCAGCCTGTCCTGCTTGTGCCCATAACTCAGATCCTCCATTCCTGGCAGCATCCTGGTAAACATCTTCTGTATGCTCTCAAGCTTAATAATATCCTTCCTATAACAGAGAGACTAGAATTGAATCCAGTATTCAAGAAGAGTCCTACAACATTCCAAAAATCTATACTCAAATGTCTAAGCAACGAAGGCAAACATGCTGAACACATTCTTAACCAACCTGTCTATATGTGATGCCAACTTCAAAGAACTATGTACCTGAACCCCTAGATCTCCCTGCTCTACTACACTCCCCAAGGTTCTATG
Source organism: Stegostoma tigrinum (assembly GCF_030684315.1). Classification (NCBI taxonomy): domain Eukaryota; kingdom Metazoa; phylum Chordata; class Chondrichthyes; order Orectolobiformes; family Stegostomatidae; genus Stegostoma; species Stegostoma tigrinum. Next base: position 4,832,806 of record NC_081359.1, on the reverse strand, counting down.
TTTAATTGTATAAGTCTTGCCCTTGTTTATTTTACCAAAATGCACTACCTCACATTTATCCAAATTAAATCTGTCAATCTTCATCCCATTTGGCCCAATTGAGCAAGATCTCTTTATAGTCTTAGATCACTTCCTTCACCGTCCATTAGACCACCAATTTCGGTGTCATCATCAAACTTACTAACCATGCCTTCTATATTCTCATCTAAATCATTTATATAAATGACAAACAAAAATGGATCCAACACCAATCCCTTTGGAACACCACTGGTCACAGGCCTCCAGTGCTGAAAACCACCCTCTCCCACCACCTTCTGTCTCCTGCCGTTAGGCTAATTTTGAATCCAATTTGTAAGCTCACCCTGAATCCCACACGATCTAAATGTACTAATGAGTCTACCATGGGGAAACTTGCTAAGGGCTTTACTAAAATCAAAATTAACAATGTCTACCACTCTGCCTTCATCAGTCTGCTTGATTACTTCCTCAAAAAAATTCAAACAAGTTTGTGAGGCACGATTTCCTTCACACAAAACCATGCTGACTATCCCTATTCAATCCTCGCCTCTCCAAGTGTATAGAAATCCTATCTTTCAGAGTCACTTTCCAACAACTTATCCAGCACTGAAATCAGACTCACAGGTTGAGAGTTCCCAGGATTCTCCTTACACCATTCTTAAAGAAAGGCACATTTGCCATTCACCTGGCATCTGACTTGTAGTTATAGATGATATAAGCATTTTTGCAAGGGGCCCCACACTTTCCTCCCTAACTTCTCACAAAGTCCTGGGGTATACCAGATCAGGTTATTATCTGCTGTTTGTTTTTAATATTTTTGAACTTCTTATCTCCTTCTGTATTTCTGTCTACCTGTTTCTTTTCCCCTCCTTCTTAACGGCGCTACCTTTTAAAAATAAATCTGTCTAATTTTTTGCTCAGCACAATTTTATGTTTTTTTCTTGAAGTTTAACACTACCATTAACCTCAGAGAATATAAGAACTGCCGATACTGGAGTCAGAGATAACACAGCGTGGAGGTGGAGGAACACAGCAGACCAGGCAGCATCAGAGGAGCAGGGAAGTCAACATTTCGAGTCGGGACCCTTCTTCTGTGTTATCACTATCATTAACCCTTCTAGTTAGCCATGGATAGTGGTCCCATCCTTTGGAATTTGTCTTACTCATTGGAAAATATCTTTTTTGTTTATTTTGAAATATCCCCTTAAATGTTTGCCACTGCATCTCTACTGCCATATCCTTTTATCTAATTTCCTGATTTACTTTAATCAACTGTGTGTTCACCTTTTCTCAATTGCTCAAGTTTAAGAACAACAGTACTGGAACTCTCCTCTCTCACTGAAACTGAATGTAAAATTCAATCATGTGATCCTTTGGGGAACTGTACTATGGAGATCATTAATTCTACCTTGTTACACAATCTCAGGTCTAGTATAGGCTGCATTTCAGTCAGATCCAGAACGTGATCTTCTAAGAAACTATCCCAAAAACTTTCAAAAAAACACTTTATCCAGGCTACCTTTGCTCATCTGACTTCTCCAGAATATAGGTAAATTAAAATCTCCCATGATTATTCTTGTGCCTTTCTGACAAGTTAGCATTGCTTCTTCCCATTATCTGTGTAGGCTTGCTCCCACAGTCCAAAGATGCGCAGGTTAGGTGGATTGAAATTGCGAAATTGTCCATAGTGCATAGTGAGGTATAGGCTAGATGGATTAGCTATAGGAAATGTAGGGTGACGGGAATAAGGTGGGATCCGGGTCTGGGCAGGATGATCTTTGGAGAGTTGGTATGGACTCGATGGGCTTAATGGCTTACTACCACACAGTAGGGATTTGTATGACCAGACATCCTACTATGTGTTTATTGTGAGGGAATCTGTGGTGAACTGCTATAAATAATTTCATGATACCACACTTCCCACTACCACATCTGAATTGTTTTTCTTCAGAATTGTTTCATTAGATGTGCGCTCGCTGACATGTTTGGTATTTATAGCCCAATCCATAATTGCCCTTAAATTGAGTGGCTTGCCAGACCATTTCAGAGAGCAGTTAATAGTCAATTACATTGCTATGGGTCTGGAGTCCAGACCAAGCAAGGATGACATGAATCAGCCTGGTTTTAAAGGAATTGCTTATCTTTGACAGGTTCACCACTACCCAAACTAATTTCGGGCCTCTGGGTAGTAAAAGGAATTCAAGTTCCAACCAGCTCTGAGGGACAGCACGGTGGCTCAGTGGTTAACACTGCAGCCTCATAGTGCCAGGGATCCAGGTTCGATTCCAGCCTTGGGCAATTGAATATGTGGAGTTTGCACATTCTTCCCGTGTCTGCGTGGGTTTCCTCCCACAGTCCAAAGATGTGCAGGCTAGGTGGATTAGCCATGCTAAATTGCCTGTAGTGTTCAGAGGTGTGTGGGTTACAGGGGGAATGGGTCTGGGAGGGATGCTTCCAGGGGTGGTGTGGACTTGTTGGGCTGAAGGGTCTGTTTTCACACTTTAGGGAATCTAATCTACCCACCCTACTGTGTCACTGGTCTCAAAGCACTATTTCTGTCTTTCTGTCCACAGGCACTGCAAGACAGGCTGAGTTTCTCCAGAAATTTCTGTTTTTATAACCTTTCGGTTTCTTGTTATCACCATCCTGTTTCTAAATTCTCCTCAAACTGACATTCATTTCCTCTTGTGATACTGCATTTGAATCCCACTATTCAGGTTTCTATCCCTCCCAATATTGAAAGATCCTTTATTGAAGTAACAAAAGGCTTTCTGTGTCATGATGACAAAGGTCAACTTTCCCTCTTCATCCTTTTCAAGCTGTTTGCAGCTTTTCACACAGTTGATCACACCGCCCTCATCCACCATCTGCAAATTGACATCCAACTGGATGGGGAAGCCCTTATCTGCCACTCTAATTAATGATATACTCATACCATCATAACAAAGCCAACAGTTTCTCTTCCTCCTCCCATTTCATTACAATGATGTCATGCAAAATTCTCTCCTTGATGCCCTCTGTTTCTTATTCACATGCTGTCTGGTCATATGAGTCCCTACAGTGTGAAAACCGGCTATTCAGCCCCTTGAGTCCACACCAACCCTCCGAAGAGCATCCTGCCCAGACCCAAATCCCACCCTATCCCCGTCACCCTACATTTCCTATTGTTAGTCCACCTAGCCTATACATCCCGATACACTATAGGACAGTTTAGCACGGACAATCCACCTAACCTGTGCATCTTTGGACTGTGGGAGCAAAACCCACACAGATAATGGGAAAAATGTGCATTGCTCCAAACAGTCAGCCATCTAGGGGTGGCATCAATCCCGGGTCCCTGGTGCTGTGAGGCAGCGGTGCTAACCACTGAGCCACTGGGCCATGCACCATGTGAAATATCTGTAGATGTAAAGAATTTTGAAAAAAGCAACAACAGGGTTATCGGTGATAATGGGAACTGCAGATGCTGGAGAATTCCAAGATAACAAAGTGTGAGGCTGGATGAACACAGCAGGCCAAGCAGCATCTCAGGATACCTTCTAATATGTTTATAATTTGCTAATGACATGTCGGTAGTTACTGGTCAATGTTGTTGATAGTTATGCAGATATGAGAAGTTACAAAAACTGTACACCGGTTATTTCTTGAGCTATGGCTGTTCAGCTACTATAATTGGAATTTCTAGAGATTAAGCCAGTTAAATTTTGAAGTTGAAGACACAACACTCACAAACTTTTGCTTTTCCTTCAATTAATCCCTGAACCAATCGCACTAAAACAAATTATCTGGTCATTATCTTTCTGATTGACGTTGCTGTGTGCAAAATGGCTGCGAAGGTTTCAACATTACAATATTGACTACACATAAGAAAGTTTCATGGTTGCAAAGTGTTGAGAGACATTGAGTTCATTAAAATACTTAATAAATGCAAGGTTTTTTCATTTTCTTTAACAAGGACAATACAATAGTGCATAAATAAAAGTTAATTACAAAAGAAAAGCTTATTCCACTTGACAAATAACTATTGTTAATTTTTCCAATAGCTGATCGATTTACTACCAGCTGTAAATACATTTGTGAATTATATTACTGTTATATATTCACTTGTTAATCTTGTGTTGAGTAATTTTGCATATTAGTTAAAGTCTAAAACAAGGTCCAATATTATTACTCTTTGTCCTGTAACTAAGATAGTAGAGGAATCCTATGGGGCTGAAGAATATATCCAGTCAATAAAAAACAATTTAAAGCAAGCTTTTATGTTCTTTAGCAGAAACCTATTCAAATATCCAGGTCAGCAAAACTAATCTCATGGTGATGAGGGAGCTAAGACTCACCAGTAAGGGAAAACTAAATTTCAGATGTTAAAGCATCCAGGGAGAAAGGGCTTATAAACATCCAAAAAGTTAGAGTATCTGCTTCCTAATCATAAAAAAGGTTATGCATAACCAAAAGTAATGGATCTTAAAGAGTGGCTTGCAGTTATGTCACACTTTTCACAACTACTGGACATCTCAAAGCACTTCCCAGCAAAATTACTATTTTATGAAGTGTAATCATTGTTGCAATGTAACAAATGAGACTGCAAACTTGCACACAGTGATCTCCTAAAACTGTAAACTGAGGATGATCAGATAATCTTCTCTGTGTGTGTGTGTGTGTGTGTCTGTGTGTGTGTGTGTGTGTGTGAGTGTGTGTGCGTGTGTGCGCATGTGTGAGTGTGTGTGCGTGTGTGTGCGCATGTGTGAGTGTGTGTGTGTGTCTGTGAGTGTGTGTGTGAGTGAGACAAAGTTATGTTTAGCACAAGACCGATAACCCCATTATAACAAAGTGTGAAGCTGGATGAACACAGCAGGCCAAGCAGCATCTCAGAACCACAAAAGCTGACGTTTCGGGCCTAGACCCTTCATCAGAGAGGGGGATGGGGAGAGGGTTCTGGAATAAATAGGGAGAGAGGGGGAGGTGGACCGAAGATGGAGAGAAAAGATGATAGGTGGAGAGGAGAGTATAGTGGGGAGGTAGGGATGGGATAGGTCAGTCCAGGGAAGACGGACAGGTCAAGGAAGTGGGATGAGGTAGTAGGTAGGAAATGGAGGTGCGGCTTGAGGTGGGAGGAAAGGATGGGTGAGAGGAAGAACAGGTTAGGGAAGCGGAGACAGGCTGGGCAGGTTTTGGGATGCAGTCGGGGAGGGGATGAGCTGGGCTGGTTTTGTGATGCGGTGGGGGGAGGGTAAGAACTGGGCTGGTTTTGGGATGCGGTGGGGGAAGGGAAGATTTTGAAGCTTCCGCCATCTACAATCAGACCCCACAACCCAAGGCATTTTTCCATCCCCACCCTTGTCTGCCTTCCGGAGAAACCACTCTCTCCGTGACTCCCTTGTCTGCACCACACTCCCCTCCAACCCCACCACACCCAGCACCTTCCCCTGCAACCGCAGGAAGTGCTACACTTGCCCCCACACCTCTTCCCTCATATTAGAAGGTTGACTTAACCTAAACCACCCAATACGCAACTGAGGAGAATTGCTGGAGAACCTTCGCAGGTCTGGCAGCATCTGTGGAGAGAAAATGCGCACCATCCAGAACAAAGCAGCCCGCTTGATTGGCACTACATGCACAGGCATCTACTCCCTCCAGCAACGATGCTCAGTATCAGCATTGTGTACAATCTACAAGATGCACTGCAGAAATTCACGAAAGGTCTTCAGACAGCACCTTCCAAATCCATGACCAATCTAGAAGAATGAGGGCGGCAGATGCCTGGAAACACCCACACCACCTGCCAGTTCCCCTCCAAGCTGCTCGTCATCCTGATTTGGAAATATATCGCCATTCTTTCACTGTCGCTGAGTCAAGATCCTGGAATTCCATCCATAAGCGCATTGTGGGTCTATCTGCAGCACATGCATTATAGCCAGCAAATGGAAACACCAACAAAATACACAGGGCCTGCATTTCACTTCCACAATGCAAACCAAATGCAGGCATGATAATCATTGACTATTTAACAGTGCATGACTTTCTGCTGCACCCAGCCCCCAAGTACTGGAACTGAGTGTCAGTTGGGTCCTGTTTAACTTGTAGTGTCTGATCTTGCTGAGATCCACCATAAAGGAGGACACTTTACTCCACCCCATAATCCCTGTCCTCCTCCTCGTTCTCCTTGGGCAAATGTTCCCACTCCCCCATTTCTTCAACATTCAGCACATCACCAGCTTCAGTTGTGAATCAAAGCAGCCCACGATGATACAGCACGCTCTGCCCAAATTACACTGGAGGGCCTTCTCCTCAGACCAATCCGAGCAGTGGAACTACATCTTCAGCAACCCCTACCAGCTGCTCCTCAACAGCCCTGGCTGAAGCATGGACAGCTTTGCGTCTGCATCAGTTTTTGCATCAGCAACAATTGGAGGGTTATGCAATGGTGTCAGAAGTCATTTTCATAGTGGGTCACCCCTGTCGACCTGTCACCAGTTATCTAATTCTCCCAAACCCTCACAATGCAACAGGTACCTGTGAGTGCTCCAGAATGTAGGAGTTGTGTCAATTTCCAGACCTCCAGGAAGTGGTAACCGTGACCTCAGGTCACCCGGACATGAATGGAATGGAGTTCTTTCCTCTTGATGAATTCAATGTGATGCAGTCCTCTTAGTGCTAAATGTGCATGTCAATGGTACACCGCATCTGGAGGTAGCCAGCTATGTTCCTGACCCTGACTCCCTGGGCTGCAGCACTGGCCTGGTCACTGAGAAATGAATAAAAGTGATGTGGTCTTGAGTGATAGTATCAGTCACTGCTCTGATGTAACAATGATGACGGGTACAAAACTGGGCAATATGGAGATTATTCACAGGCAGTGGTGAGCTGAAGTCCCAGATACCTGCTCCAACATCCGTGCTTGCTTGGCATGTTTGGTACAATAGACAGCTACATATTACTAGAGTGGGTATACATCTGTAATTCCTGCTTCAGTACCAACTTGCTCCTCCCAGGAGAAAAATGCAGTGTGTGCCTGGCCGAAGCATAAAAGATGCAGTGAGCTGATCCCAACATCAAGATAGATCACACCGGCTTCTCACACAATTCTCTCATAAACCAGGCCATAGCCCACATGTTCAGGTCTCTCTAAAATTCTGCCCCATCATGATAGAGTTTAAAACCCATCTGTCTTAGCTGGGCACAGAAATGTACTCACATACCCTTGTGAGGCTTCCTGACTAAAATGGAGCAATTTTCATAATTCTCTATCTCCTCTATTCATTGCCTAGTCTGCACTTAGAATATTCAGGCAGCATACTCAGATTACATTAATGAGTTGACCCTACTGAATCCAAGAGGTCAAACTTGGCTCTCTGGCGGAATCACTGAATTGGCCCTGCATTTTGTGTCTCATTCTGCTTGCCTTGTAGCACTGCCTGCTCAGCTGTTTGCAACAGCCTCTGTCTGATGGAGGACATTAAAGAGAATGTGTCTTGGTTCCGAGGAGCTCTACTTTCTATTTAAATCACAATTATAATTCTAAATACATTTCCAAACTATATTATCAAAATGGTGTGATGGAATCCATGTTACAATTTTATTTGACATCAGTTTCAATGAATATTAAAAATATCAACATAGAATTGACATTTTTGTAAGTCATCCATTGCCTCACTCAATAAATATAAAATGATTGTTAGGATCTGATAAATGTGTTTCACTCAATGTTGTACAGCAAAGTAAAGAGAAATGATTCCTTTATTGAGTGATTCTTGTTTTGGAGAGCAGTTTAGCCCTTCAGCTTAGTGGATATGTTGCTTACCACACTCAGTTATCTGTGCAGATGTGTTTTCTTTCACTCATACACTTCTCATATTACAAGGTTAATTCAATCTGCTGGACAGGTAAAATTCAATGAAACCAGTTGCCAACAGAACTAACTAGAAGGAGGTGTAATCTAGTGCAGTGAAATAAAAGGACTCCTGAAAATAATATACATACAATGCTGAAACTATTATGCAAAATGTATGTAACATGCCTCTCAAATATGTGGCTTTTTTTTAGCAATCTGCAGGATACATCCATCTAGTCGCTTTTGCATAAAAAGACACGTGTAGACCACTGCAGTACAAAAAATATTTTAAGCAAAGTCAGGTTTACAATGGCATTTATGAAACAATGTGGGGGTAGAAGTGCCAATCTAAATACTTTACACAGGCTGAAACCTGAAAATCAGTAAATAATGAGGAAAGCTTAGACAAGTAAGCAACAGATTCATGGCTGACTGATGTGGAAATGTTGACAGTTCATTCTGCTGCTGCATAAGTGAGCACTGTGTACATGAATTGTTAAACTGTGGCTGAAATTTAAACAACTCTATATTGTATATTTAAGAAAATGCTTCTAGCAGCCCCAGCAGTCAAGTGCCTGATTCACTGATAGAAAGGCTGCTGGCAACTCAAGGTAACCTGTTTAGTGAAGGAATTTTGTCAGTCTTGCACTGGATAGAACTCAAGGCAAAATTCTGAGATGTTGACTTTCAAAATTAAAAAAGAAAGCAGAAATCAAGATTGGAAAAAGCTCCAAATTGGATCAAATAATATTGCCCTCACCCTGCCTCCCAACTCTGACTAATCTGAGCTTCAAGCCCTATGCTGTTGCTTGATTATTGTGACAGCAAAATGAACTTAAAATGAAGTATGGATTTGAAAACCAAAACGTCAGCTTTCCTGCTCCTAAAATGCTGCTTGGCCTGCTGTGTTCATCCAGCTCCACACCTTATTATCCTGGATTTAAAAACCTGTTCTTTTTCTGAACCTAAAGCTTGAATCCTGAAAGCCACTGATTAACAGGTTTTGCCCATCTCACCTCCTCCTGATCAATAACACAGCAGGGCTGGAGTGCTGGATTTATCTAAACCCTGGACAAATCTGCCTCCTGAGCCGAAGGAGTAAGTGCATTATGAAAAGCCATGCATAAAAAGAGAGATCACTTTAGCTGCAGAAATTAATTGAGGCAAATGTTTAAAAAAAAGTGCACTGCGTGTGCAGACATAAATGGAATTTCTGTGTGTATATGTCTCAATGTTCCGATTACTGAATAAATTGCTAGGAACTAACTTGCATATTACATGGGGCACAAATGTAACAAGACACTTAAATCTTTAGCCTGCAGTCAATCTATTAGCAGGCTAATGGCGTAGAGGTAGCACTGTGAACCTCAATTATATAGGCAGTACAGCCAACATACTCTAGGGACTTTTTCAGATCTGCCTTCATCAATCCTCAATATGAGTCTTGAACACCTAAATTTAGCCATTTTTTTAAAAAATGACTTACGTGCGTTTGCTGTCAAAATCTCCCAAGTATGGCTTCATACCAAATAACAAGGAAACACATGCTGTACAATGTGGCTTAAATCCCATACCATGATGTTGAAAAATGACCTACATTTTGCAAACTTTAATAGAAGAAGCAAAGAAATAGGGAAAATATAATAGCTACTCGTCTCTACAATATACCTGACCTCCGTTACGCTGTGCATAAATGGCAAGCTGTCGTTGTTCTCTTTTCTAGTAATTACACATGTTAGGATCATCTCTGAAAAAAACTCACTGTTTCCTGATGTCACTGATATAATACTTGCATGTTGGTTGCCACATATTCCAACAGTTTGAGATTTACATCTGCTATGAACAGAATAAATGGAGTTGAATTGTGCTCAGACTATTCCACTAAAGAAATTCTCAGCAGTTTGTCAATTTCCCTGAATAACCAATGAATCATCCTAATGTGACCATTCAACATTATTGGATTAGATATTAGTCAAACTTTCTTTTTGTGCTTGCTAGTTAAACTTCATGACCTGCCCGCTGCTTCTCATGATAGTTATGGAGTGGGATTCAGGGACATGGCATAAATTTGTTTCAGAGATAATCGGAACTGCAGATGTTGGAGAATCTGAGATAACAAGGTGTAGAGCTGGATGAACACGGCAGGCCAAGCAGCATCAGAAGAGCAGGAAAGCTGATGTTTCAGGTCTAGACCCTTCTTCAGAAAGTTTCAGGATTTCCTTCACTGCAGAAGATTGAAGGAATGGCAACATAGTTTGTACCATGGAGGGCAACTTGCAGCTGGTGGTGTTCCTGTGCACCTACTGTACATGTCCTGCTTGAATATAGGAGCCATGGATTTGGAAGGAGTTTTGACAAGATTTCTGAAGAAGGGCCTAGACCTGAAACGTCAGCTCTCCTGCTCCTTTGATGCTGCTTGGCCTGCTTTGTTCATCTGGCTCTACACCTTGTTATCTCACGACATCAATTTGTTGTTCCAGCTCATTGTAGCAATGGAGCAGGTGCATTCTCCTACATCACTACATGCAATATCAGTTGTCAGTAGGTCTCATCAAGTGTTGAGCCAACAGGATATTGTGCAGATAATCTTCCCTTCATAAAAAGTGCAAGCTTCATGAAAGGGCAGCACCACCAATGTGATGAATAGTGCTGTTCAGTGATTTCAAAAGCCCCAGCCTGAGGGAAGTGCTGAAGCAGACAGGGTCTCAGATGCAGTGTTATGGCCTTTGAGGAATTTGCTATCCAGCTGGAGGGCTTGTATAATCCAGTATGACCTCAAGAAACACTTTAGAGGCCAAGAGAACAGATGGTAGCATATTTGCTTTGATTTATTATTGCTGCATGTACTGAGATACGGTGAAAATCATTGTTTTATGTGCTATCCAGGCAAATCATGCCTTATAAAATTAGATCAGAGTAAAGAACAGAAGAAAGGTGAATGTATAGTCTGGCCTTCTTAGAAGTTATTACAAATGTCTTCTGCAGGATGTGGTTGTCACTGGCAAGGTCAGCATTTATTGGCCATTCCTACTTTCCATTCAGAAGGTGGTGATGAGCCCTTTTATAAAACATTGCAGTCCATGAAGGCCAGTACACCCACAGAGCTGTGGAGAGCACTTTCAGGATTTCCTTCATTATTCTGATGCAATGTGGTCGCAACATAGTTTATACCATGGAGGGGAACTTGCAGGTGGGGATAGTGTTCCTGTACACCTACTGCTCTTGTCGTGCTTGATTATAGGAGTCATGGATTTGGAAGGAGTTTTGAAAAGTTTCTGCAGTGAACTTTGTTCATGACACACATTGTTACCAATGATTGAACATATATTTGATATTGAATATCAGAAGACTGAAATGAATGGGATGATCGGTAATGATAAATCCATATTAGGTTGGAGAAGTTGTCTGAGTGGAAGTAAAGATCTCAAGCCTGACTTGCCATTTAATAAGATCACAGCTGATCTGCTTGAGTTTCATATTCTTTGCCCCCCATCTACCCCTTGTAACCTTTTGTTCTTTGCATAATGAAAGTTTCATTCTCCAATTTGTCAGTAACTTACTTACTTCAATCAAGCCACCCATCATTCTGTTAAGTTTTAAGCAGTGTGTTGAATCCTTTACTTGATGCCAACAGTAGGGTGAGGGACGAGGGTTGCAGATTGTGTTGGAGTGCGTTTCTGCTGCTGATGGTCCACAGTGGCTCATGGATGCCCAGTGCTGATTTGTTCAATCTGTTCAAAGTCTGTCCCATTTAGTACAGTGATAGTGCCACAGGACACAAAACAAAGTATTCTCAGTGTAAGGTTGGGATTTGTTTCTTCAATGCCTGTGTGGTAGTCACACTTACTGAGACTATCATCGTCAGAAGATATAGGAGTTGCATTCCGAAAGCTTGTGATTTCAAATAACCCTGTTGGACTATACCCTGGAGTGTCAGAACCAAGGGTCACAGTCTGAGGATTCGGGATAGGCCATTAGGACAGAGATGGGAAGACATTTCTTCACCCAAAGAGCGGTGAGCCCCTGGAATTCATTGCCACAGGAAGTAGTTGTTGCAAAAAAAAAGAAAAAAAAATGGATGGAGTAAACGAGCTCCAGCTTAGGAACCCTACTCTATTGTCATCTCAAAGGGGTCAGATATATGTAATTTGATCAGATTTCCAGAGGTCCCACTGGGCAGAATGGCATTAATACAGATTTTCCTCCCCTCTAAAGACCAGCATCAGAGACCACATCAGGAGAACACGCCAGTCTGATCCCATGGTTACCAATTCATTTTCATCACTATTGCTACTTTTATCAAGTGTACTGTGCACAACTCTGATTAAACTGATAATTGGTTTTATTAAAAAGAATTGTTTAAAAGTATGACAATACTAGTAAAGCAACACATTCACTGGTGAATAATTTATCATAATCTATAATCAGTGCACAATTCCTCAATGTTTCTTTGAGGTTATAGCTGATTAGAATATGTCAGGAAATGTATGGATCCTGGCATCGATCAGAGCTGTGCATGACGTATCTTTATAAACTCAATGTGACACAGTAAGAGCAGACTGGACCTTCTGATAGCCTTGCCACTTTACGTATCCGATTTGTTCTGTTCTCTACATAATTGATTACCAACTTCAGCATGACAACACAGTAAGGGTTTCAATTACTGCTTTCAATACACCAAGATTGTCATTGTTTTAAACCTGCTTTGGAGAATGTTAAGCATATAAGCATGGTAGGCATATGAAGGCAGGCACAAGCTTAATATCGCATGTGTAGCTTTACTCCCATCAGTATAGACACATTACTGATGAATGACTGAAATTACCGACAAGCAGATAATCATCTCGACTGTCACTTGGAGATTTTGAACATATATGTTGCTACTTGGTATGGATTCTTCTTTCAAAAGCTATCAGTTCCCACAGGGCAGTTTCCAATGAGGGGACAGTGGTTTCATTGTAATGTCATTGCATTAGTACACCAGCAATACAAACAAATGTCTTGGGCACACTAGTTCAAATCTGACCATAGCAGCTGGTCAAATTAGGTTCAATTATTATAATATGTAAGTAAAATGTCAGTCCAATGGTGGCCACAAAATCATTATTGTCAAAGTCTGTGTTCACTGATGCCCTCTAGGAAAGGAAATCTGCTGTCCTGGTTTGGCAGACTTGTAGCTCCAGGCCTGCTATGCACTCTGAAATGACCCAACAAAACATTCAGTTGCAAACAAAACCAGACCGACCACCAGTATTAACCTGGGCACCAGCCTCAGCTACAGTGAATTTTGTCCTTTTTGCCTTTGAATATTCTTCATTCAAACATTAGCTTGTGTCAAAACAGGGAGAGGGGATTCACGCACTGATCAGTTGAGTCATACCTTACAATGTCTCCATCACTACCATCAACCTCACTGAGTACATCCAACCTCACCGGCAACACTGACCTGCCAGAGTACGCTGCTCTGTGCCCTTTTAATTTGCAGGCAGTCACCCTGGGAGGTCCTCAACATTGACTTTAAATCATCTGAATTCTCATGTCGGCCAGTCAAAGAGTCCTACTGTTTACCACTTACTGCATTTTTCTCAGGCATTGAAGCAGCACACTTCCACGTTAAACACAAATTGGGAGAATAACTGAGCATGGCACAGGCACAAAATGTAGCGTGTGGAAAGGGGCTTTCAATACTCACTACAAACAGTGGCTTGGTGTCATCACTAAATGACCAAACTGCTTGGGGTTTAAAGGACAAGGTTGTTCAACTGGATCTGTAACTGATGTTGAAGGAACTAATAAAGCAAAAAGAAAACCTTATTTGGCTTCATCCTTCCCAATCTATCTGTCACAGATGTATTTGTAATGACAGTACAGGCACGTGCTGGATTTCAAGCTGGAGATATCCTCCGTCATATCACTAAATGGTAAAGATGTCAAATAAATCTAACAACGCAAGGCTGGGCATTTGTGAGGCACTGTGAGCCATCAGTAGCGGAATTGTATTCAACCATAAACTGTCATCTCATTAGATGTTATTTACCCGATCCTGTCATTATCATCAAGCAGGGATATCAGCCCTAGTTCAATGAAGACTGCAGGAGATCATGATGGGAGCAGCATGTGGCATCTATAAAGTGCCAATCTGACTAACCTACAAGACAGGACTACCTTAATGCTAAACAACAGAACTTGCATGTGATCAACGAAGCTAAGCAATCTCATTACAAAAAGTTCAAACATAAGCTTTGCATTTTTGCCATGTCTGCTGGAGGACTATGAAACAATTGACAAGGGGAAGATCAACAAATATCCCTGTTCTCTCAACGTTAGGGGAATCATGATTATCAGTGCAAAAGACAAGGCTAAAGCATTTGCATCTATCTTAACCAGAAGTGTAGGGTGGATAATCCATTTTAGCCTCTTCGTTAAGTCCCAGCATTGCAGATTACGGACTTAAGTCAAATCATTTCCCACCAGAAACAGCTGAAGATACTAAATACTATAAAGGCTACGATACCAGAAAACATCCCAGAAATAATGCTGAAGACCTAAGCTCAAAAATTAGCAGGGCTACTAGCCAAACTGGCCCAGAACAGCAACAACATAGTTATCTAATGAGCAATGTGGAATCTTATTGTTGTGTGGCCTGTCCATAAAAAGCAGGACATTTGGTTGATTACTGGGCCATTAGCCTGCACTCAATCATCAACAGATAGAAGGGGTTGTGAACAATGCTATAAAGCAGCACTAACTCAACAGTAACTGGCTCACTGACACTAAGTTTGGACTCAAACAGTACCCTGTAACGCCAGGCCTCATTACACTCTTTCTCCAAATGTGGACGAAAGAGCAAAAGGAGAGGTAAGAGTGACTTGCAAGTTCACCTCCAAGTTCCACACCATGTCGACTTGGAGTCATCAGACTCCATTTCTGGCAGAGCCGTGGATGTACCTGCTGCTGTTTGAGTAGGCACCTTCTGAGGGATAATTTGGGAGAATTGTCAGTGACACACAAATCATGAATTAACAAAACGTTTCTGGCTTGAAACTCTGATGGGAATGCAGCCTGGTCAGAATTGAGGATCTTGTTTGGTTGTGATGAAGCTGTACGTAGTGAGGAAGTAACAGTTTCTGTGACCATTGAAGAGCAGCACCCACCAATAAGATGGAAGTCTCAACAGAACAAAAGTGAGCCTAAATGCAGAACAAGACCAAAATCAGGCCAGAAATCACTCTTCACAAGCTAGAACTTTCTGATGATTGGAGGCATTTCACTTATTTACAGTTTTGCTTATTTTGTTGGGGTTTTCACACTCTGTACTTTCTGTGGAATTGGAAAAACTATTAGTTATTTGAGTTTCAGGTCAGTTGATCCTGCTCTGCAAATCAGTTCATTGCTGAGGATCCTTTGTTTTTTGGCTATCGTTCATAGAAAATGAAACTGTTGGGAGACCCAGTCCATCCCTGGTGATATACCCTGTCAGGACCTGACATCCTCTATCTTCCCCGGCCCCAACATCTGACAAATCCTCCCTTCCTTGAGTCAATATCCTCCATCAAACACAATCTACCCTGGATACTCAGTCTGTTAGCTGACCCTCTTGATATCTTGGACCATATTATCCTGCTTACCTGGCACCCTCCCACTCCCTCTCACCAAGCTGGGGCCTGAATCTCTGGAAGCCTACCCACCTGAATCTCACCCTGCTGGCATGCTAACCTCACATTTGCCCAAACTGGCTGTCCGTCATTCTAAACCTTCAAATTTCAGAACGTGGCAACTAATGGGGCAAGTGACTGCTTTGAAAAAAGGGAACAGAGTTTACCTTCCCCAACATGATGGAGGGAGCTGCCAGAGTGGAATTATAATTCTGCACTTCTGAAGGAGCCTTAACCATATATGATCTTCTTACAAAATGCAGAGCTCTTTCATGGCATAAAAGTAGAGTGACAATCTTTCTGAAAAGCCAACCCATCATTTCTGTTTCCAACATGCCCAATGCCCAATTTTCAATGCTTATACTGAGAAGCTATTTAACCGCTGTGTTGTTTCAGAATAAGTTGTAACCTGCTCCTGTTTCAGTTTATGCTCTTGCATTCTTCGGTGTAGATTTAAATTCTGTTGCTACAAAGTTTGCTGTATTCTGAACAAATAACTGTTGTAGTAATTTATTTGTCCACCAGCCTTATGACTCTGTACGCTGTAATACAGTTCTAAATCCATCCAATAAAGCTTGACATTCTATTAACTGGCTGTTCTGCAGTGATTTACTACTTTGAATCTTTTAAATTCTCTGTCACTGCATTACGGTACTTCAGTACGCTGGGTTTTCCTGCATTTTGTAAGGATCAAAGGTGGCTTTCCACCTTTCCCAGTGTTTTTCCAACCAAGATTGAGTTTTGGTACTTCTTTGCCATCAAAGTAGACATTTTCCTGTCTTTAAAAATGTTCAAAACACAACATGCTTTCATCTGCACCATATTTTTAAACTAATGTTCTTTGGCTGCAGCCGTCACAAATATTCCCGTTGAAATTTTGTTTACTTATTGAGGCTGGATTCTTTTACATTTTTCATTGCTTTTGATCAAACAATAATCCAGTAAAATGAAATAGAACAAGAGTTTAGTCTAATTAATCAAGGAAAAGCCAGCGTGGTTTTGTTAAAGGCATGTGTATTTCACTTCCTTGAACACGTCTTTGACGGTGCAACAGGTTGTAAGGTTGACAGTGACAATACAGTTGATGTGGTGTGCACAAGCTCCCAAAAGTGTCAGCAAAGCTCAAAAGTAAGGAATAAAGGAGAAAACAGCTGCAAGGATATAAGGTTACCTGGATTGGCAGGAAAAGAAAATGCAGTGAACTAATTTTGTTTTAAGCTGGAGGAAGGCTGTCGAGTAGGGATCCCCGGCAATTGGAACTAGGAGAAATGTTTTCATCGATTTGCATGAAATGACTTAGAATTGAATGTGTAGGTCAGAACTTTAAACTTTCAGATGACAATACATGGAATGGCATAGAGGATACTGAACTGAACTGCGAGGAGGTTAATGATGGACTTTAAGTGGACATATGTTGGTAGAATGGGTGGGCATGAGGCACGTGAAATTTAACATGTAACAGTAAAGAGATTCATCTTTTTCCAAAGTGCAAGAATGAGTCATATGTAACATTAGGGTATTCTTCTGAAAGGAATTACAGGAATAGACAGACCTGATGGGAACATGGGCACAAAAGCATCGAAGGTGACAAGGAGATTGTGGCCGTCCTTAATAAAAGACTAAGATCCATAAATGGAGGTAACACAGTGTGAAGCTGGAGGAACACAGCAGACCAAGCAGCACCAGAGGAGCAGAGGCGTTGACATTTCGGGTCGGGGCCCTTCTTCAGAAATGGCGGAGTTGGGAGGAAGCTTAGAAATAAATAGCGAGAGGACAGGTGGGGTTGGGGAAGGTAGGTGGGATAGTGATAGGTGAGTGCAGGTAGGCAGTGGTGGGGATTGGCCAGTGAGGTGGGAGCAACAGATAGGTGGGAGAGAAGATGGACAGGTTGTGTCAGGTTGTGTCAGGTCAAGGAGGCGGGGATGAATTGGAGGGTTGGTCATGGGATGAGGCCAGGGATGGGGAGATTTTGAAACTAGTAAAACGACAACACCTTCCCATCACAAACCATTTCAACTCCTCCTCCCACTCCCAGGGCGACATGTCCATCCTGGGCCTCCTCCAGTGTCATAATGACGCCACCAGGAAACTGGAGGAGCAGCATGTCATATTCCGCCTCAGAAGCCTTCAATTCAATGGTCTCAATGTGGACTTTACTAGCTTCAAAATCTCCCCATCCCTGGCCTTATTCCATGTCCAACCCTCCCTCTTTTCCCTGCCTACTTGGTGTGACACAACCTGTCCATCTTCTCTCCCACCTATCCGCTTCTCCCACCTCACTGACCAATCCCCGCCAGTCCCTACCTGCACTCACCTATCACCATCCCACCTACCTTCCACAGCCCCACCTCTCCTCTCCCTATTTATTTCTGAGCTCCCTTTCCCCATTCCTCTTTCTGAAGAAGGGTCCAGGCGTGGAACATCAGCTTTCCTGCTCCTCTGATGCTGTGTTCCATCAGCTCCACACTGTGTTATCTCTGAGTCCAGCATCAGCAGTTCTTACCATCTCTCCATAAATGGAGGCTTGTGTCTGGAAATGACATGACCCTCCACTAGGTGCGTTTTTGACAGGGAGAATGTAGTATCAGTTAGGAGGCAACTTCACCACCCTCTCAACTACCCTTGATCTCACACCCATTATTGAAAGGGTTGGAGGTGCAGACAGCAATGTCAGTGCTTATAAATAAATAATCAAGATGCAACTGAGTGTCTTGGAAGTTCAATTAACCGGAATATAAGCTCCCCAAGCCCTAAAACAGGAAGAGCTCAGGTGGCACACTGGTAACGTGGTCCAGAGATTCTGGGTTCAAACCGCACCAACTCTAGAGGTGTGTCACAATATGTTGGAACGGGCGGTTTTAAAAATATCGACAGAAGAAGATTATGTGGACTGGCAGGAGTGGGATTCCCTTTTTAAAATGGCAGGAATGGGGATACCATCGCCAGGTGCTGCCTTAAGGGAACTCACCACAGAAAAGACAGCACCCTTTTCCTTCCTACCCATCCACACTTTAAAACCCACCTCCCCTGCCCCTGCCCCTGAAGCTGCTGGACTACCTTGCTCTGGAATCCATTGGGCCTCATCCATGGGCCAGCTATAGTCTGCAAAGGTTGAGTGAGGCTGGGAGTCTTGCAGTTGCCGGTGATTCCAGCAGATGGGCAGCTTCACGGAACAGTGGGAATGCCAGTTTGTTTCACTTTAACTCACACAAGGCAGCACATAGTGGCTACAGAGCAAGTAGCACTGGAACTGAAACATTGACTCTGCTTTCTCTCTGCACAGACGCTGTCTGACCTGCTGAGTTTCCCCTGCAATTTCTCTGAGTTCATTTCAGGGCTAATTATGGTTGGCCTGTCAGCCCACTGCCAACTTTTCTTAAAAACTGAAAAAAACTGCAGAGGCTATAAATCAGAAACAAAACAGAAATTGCTGGAAAAGCTCAGCAGGTCTGGCAGTATCTGTGGAGACAAAGCAGAGTTAACATTTTGGGCCCAGTGGCCCTTTCTCAGAACTGACTTCTCTTCCTGATGTGGGACTCATCCCCTGTAGTTCTGTTCGTACAGAGTAAAGAAGAAGGACACTGTGATGAACTTTTGATGAAGCTATGACTTCAACAGCTCCCTGATGAAAGGCCCAGACTGTTCTCAATAACAGAGAGCTACGAAGCCTTTGATTGGCCAGCAGTCCTGAAGGGTAAGGGCTCTGGTTGTGTGGGAGGGCTATTGCTGGCCACATAAGTGCCTGACTGCGTTTAGATCTTCTGACCATTGGTTCTACAACCAGTTAGGAGCAGGTTGTTGTGCTGAGAACAGCCATTGCATGAACTCAATTTCCAACCATTAGGTGCAATTCTGGCCACTGCACCTTTGGCAGGATGTCAAGGCTTTGATGAGGATTCAGAAAACAGAATTGTGGGAACGGCTCAGATTCACAGATAGACTCAGAGTGCTTGGTTGTTCTCCTTAGAGGAGAGAGCATTAAGAGATCATTTGAAAGGAGGTTTTCAAAGTCATGAGGAGTCTGGACAAAGTCGATAATGATAAGTTAGTCTTATTGGCAGAAAACTTGAAAACAAATGGCACAGATTGAGAGGTATTGACAAAAGATCCACAGGTAGTATCATGGAAAAGAATTTTTTCTTGAATGAGCAGTTGCAAGCTGGAATGTACTCACTGAAACAAAGTGGAGGTTGGTTCATTCAGGCTTTCAAAAGGGAAATGACTAAGTACTTGGAGGAAGATAAGATCAAGGCAAGGGATTCGATGAGGAGCAGAATTATCTAATTCCTCTTTGCAGCGAATTTGCACAAGCCCTGAGTCAAATATCTTACTTCCATGTTGTAATCATTCCCTGATCCTATGATCTGCTCTTTCCTTGGCAGTATGATGTGTAAACTATGAGGTTCAGCTTCTTTCTACATGTGGAGAACACCTAGCTTTTCATAGAGTTGTAGAACTGTACAGCATGAAAATGGACCATTCTGTCCAGCTCGTCCAAACTGATCAGGTACCCGAAACAAATCTGGTCCCATTTTCCAGCATTTGGCTTAGATCACTCTAAACTCTTTCTATTCATGTACCCATCCAGATGCCTTTTAACTGCTGGCATTGTACCAGCCTCCATCGCCTCCTCTGGCAGTTCATTCCATACATACACCGTCTTCTGATGAAAAGTTATCCCTTCGATCCCTTTCCACTCTCACCTCAAACCTATGCCCTCTTGTTTTGGACTCGTCTACCCAGGGAAAGACCCTTGTTTATCTAACTTATCCAAGCCCCTTGTGATTTTTTAAACATCAAGAAAGTCAACCCTCAGCCGACAACACTTCAAGGAAAACAGCCCCAGCGTATTCGGCCTCTCCCTTTAGCTTAAACCCGCCAACCCTGCCAACATCCTTGTAAATCTTTTCTGAACCCTTTCAAGTTTCACCACATCTTTCCTGCAGCAGAGAGACCAGAATTAAGAAAAATAATTCCAAAAGTGGCCTAACCAATATCCTGCCTCTTTGCAACTTGCATCAACCAGCTGCTGCTCAATAGTTTCACCGCCTTGGAGGTGTGGAGGAACTAGAGCATCTTCCAACTTTTATGTGACCATTCTGTTTCGCTCTTATCAGAAACATGGCACCACATGCCCTCTGTTCCACATCCCTCATTAATCATCTTGCTCAATCTAAATCTGGCAATGTATAACTTTGTTGTCCCTCAACTCAGCTGCCTCATTGATTCTGTCCTATTTAGCTCAGTTTCAACTTGTCAACGTGACCTTCAGTGCCATCGTACACACGTCGCCAGCTAATCTCCTGGGTGAACCAAGGCAGTTCTTTAAAAATTCAATTAATGGAAAATATAACTTGTTGAAACTCCTGTCCATTCTTTCAAAGCTATGGAATTCTTTATTTTCTTTTATTTCTTTATTTTAATTAATCTTTCTTCATTCGACGTTCCTTTGGCTTTTAGAGCATACGTTTTGCATATACAATCTGTTCCATAAAATGTAAGTTCAAGCATCCTCCAGAACATACAATGACTGCACTTGAAAATAATTCACTCCATGAAGCATTTGTACAATTCCTAAGATAAGGCATTATAGAAATGTCAAGCAGTTTTTCTGATTCGTGTCATTTAATTTAATCTTCTCAGCCTTGATTACGGTGGGCTTTTAGCAAAGAGTTCATCAAACAAATTACATACACATCATAACTGCTAAAAGTAGAGATCAAGGGCTATGTTTTATAAGGGTCTGAATGTAGGGGCTGTGGCGAGAAAGCTGAGATTCATGCGAGAAAGTCAGGCAAGCCCCAGCTGATATCGGAAGCAACTGGCTGCATTTTTAAACACAGATTCTCACGAGGAAACAGTGAGATATCTATCAAAGGGGCTTATCACTGGTTAACAGCCTCATTAACAGAAAGTTTCACCACATTACAGTGTAGCTTCTGAATCTACCATCTGCTGTGAGGGAACAAGATGTCAACAATCATCGGCATGAAAATGACCTGATGGCATCAGCTTGCTGCCTGCTCCTCCAGACCTTCACCTCAGACGATACCACAGTAATATCTCCAGGTATAACGAGGGGTGCCAGCCAAATGCACCACTCATCTGAGGATATTGGCAGCTGGCAGCTGCCAGCCTCTCACCACCTTCATGGCACCTCTCTGATCCACTTGGAGGACGCATCTACACTTTAAAGCTGCACCTTGGAGCACACTGAGAGCTAGTGTTGACTGGTGCTGCAGGAATGTTTAGTGCACAGGGACAAGCACGCAGTTCACAGAGTAAACCAGGCTCTCAGGGCACTCAGTTCATACTCATTCAGGAAACACCTGGACGCTCATAATGACAGCACAGTAGCTCAGTGGTTAACGCTCACAGTGCCAGGGACCTGGGTTTGATTCCAGCCTTGGGTGACAGTCTGCCTGGAGTATGGGCATTCTGCCCATGTCTGTATGGGTTTCTGCCGGGTGCTCCGTTTTTATCCCACAGCACAAAGGTGCACTGACTGCGTGGATTAGCCATGAGCAATGCATAAGCAAACATAGAACTACAAAGTAACCAATGACGTGTGTTTTGACTAATTTTGTTCATGCAATCATGGAATTATAGTGTGGAGAGAAATAAATGAATCTATAGAGTGGAAACAGGTCAGAAGGCCCACTGGGTCCACACTGACACTCCGAACATGAACAAAATTAATCAAAACACACCTCATTGGTTACTTTGTAATTCTATGTTTGCTTATGCAAACTTATCACTCTCATAGCAGCACAGATAACTATACCGATGCTCTATTTATTAGAGGATGTGCTGTAGGTGTTATGAAGACAGATTTATGCCATGAGGTTGGGCTCCTAGTTGTTTACAAGCACAGAAGGAGGCCATTCATTGCGTTGTACCCAGACTAGTCTACGAAGATGTGAGTATCCAATTCTATTTTCCAGATTTTGGGTACAGCTCTTGAGAGTGTGGCAATGTAAGTGAATCTCTCAATGCTGTCTTAAATGCTGTAAGAGTTTCTGACTCAACCAACCTTTCGGGCTGTGAGTTTCAGATTCATGTTTTGCTCAATATTCTTCTTAACCTCAGAGATAATGGGGACTGCAGATGCTGGAGAATCCAAGACAACAAAGCATGAAGTTGGATGAACACAGCAGGCCAAGCAGCACCTCAGGAGCACAAAAGCTGATGTTTTTAACCTAGGCCTCTGATGAAAGGTCTAGGCCCGACACGTCAGCTTTTGTGTCCCTGAGGTGCTGCTTGGCCTGCTTTGTTCATCCAGCTTTACGCTTTGTTGTCTTGTATTCTTCTTAACCTTCTGCTTCTTTATGTAAATCCATGCTTACAGGTTATTAATCTCTTCTGTAAATTTAATTTTAGTCCTAAAAAAGAGTGATTTTAGTGAAAAAGGTCAACTCTTTTTCTCAATCCACAATGCTGTCGAACTTATTGAGTTTCTCCATCCAGCACCTGTTTTTATTTCATTTCTGCCAGTGCGACAATATCATATACAGAATGGTTGAGGACTCGGTCTGTACGCTAAGGAGTTTAGAAGGAAGAGGGGAAACTTACAGTATACTAATAGGCCTGGATAGCATGGGCATGGAGATGATGTTTCCATGAGTAGCAGCCTCAGACTGAAGGGATGACCCTTTATAATTGAGATGAGGAGGAACTTCTACAGCCAGAAGATGGTGAATCTGTGGAACACATGAGTGTATTTATGACGAGACAGATTGATTCTCTTGCTAATCAAGAATCTAAGATTGTGGGGGAGTGGCAAGAGAATGGAGTTGAGAAACATATCAGCCATGATCAAATGGTGGAACAGACGCGATGGGCTGAATGGCCTAATTCTGCTCCTTTATCCGATGGCCTTCTGGTATAATGCTTTTGCAAATTAGCTGCCATGCTTTTCTTTTAGAACAGTATCTTACACTTCAAAACTAAACAATTGGCGAAAACATTTTTGGGATACTTGGAGATCATTATAAAAATGTAAGTTATTTCTTGTATGATGTACTACAGGTCGCTAACTCTATCAGAATACTTTGTTGAAGCTAGATGTATTAACAGATTGTAATTAACCAGAGTCATTTTTTCTTTAAAAATTCTATTACTCAACTTGTTTCCCATTGAACCACCTATATTTGGAATCAATATTACCAGCTTACAGAAAGTAATGTTTAATTCAAAATCATGTGAGTAATTATAATGTGATATACTCAAATAGTACAAACTAGCAGAGCAAATTTCTATAAAGATAGAAAGCCTAACTCCAGCTCATTAAAACTATATTTTCTGCCTTTCATCTACATATTAATGACTGCTCCTTACTCAATATTCCAATCTAATATTGGCTTCCAGTCTCCCATCACTCATTAAGATACAAATGATTAAAGAAAACCATATGCACCACTTTCTGCCATTGTACAATACATGAAATATGCTGCAACAGCTTTATCAGATTAAATTTAATAAATGCACTAAGTTTTTCCAGAAGACTATATTGATCATATATTTATCAATCCTGGTGTCATATGAAGGATTTCATAGTGGATCTAGAACATTTATAATAATGAGACTTGATAAGAGGCTGAATAAATGTCTAGTACTTTGACAAATATAATCCCAGCGCTATTTCTGTCAAACATAATTTATAATAAGGAAAAGAAAACCCCTCAAAAATAGCTCAGAGTCTGCAACCTGCACACAGATTTACTTGAGGCCTCACCTTGAACAAATTTTTGAAAATATATACAAGTAAATGATTAGAGGTGAGAAACTACAAAGTGAATTTTGGCAACAATGCAGAATAAAGAGATCTAATTGCTAGAGACCCATCATGACATTCAATGCAAATTCAAGGCTTTCTTTCTGTTTTAAAACCTCCAGAATGTAACAGTGGGATTCAAATGATTCTACGTAACATTAGCAAATAGGTTTACAGCTTTTCATATATACTAAAAGGTGGAACTGCCATTTTTGAGCACATTGTTTTAGACAATGTCCTTTATTAAACACAAAAGAGCTGCTCCCATGAGCATTTAAAGACATCATCCTCATGCAGACAAATTGCTTTCTTGACTGTCTACTTGCTGTTGCAGAGTTGTTGGTGCTCTGGGTGCTGTGGGAGCTGTGAAAGGTTAGTCAAGTTATCAGGGAAACAGATTTCAAAAGAGGCCTGTGCTTCTGACAGGTCATTGTCACAGCTCTTTCTCCCAAGTAGGGTGTAAATATTACATTACACCTTTGGGTGCAGCACTTAAGGGAGCAGAGATAGCAATAAAGACAAGATGGTCAAAAAAGGACAAGGGGGGGATCTCCGTGGGAGCACACATCCATAAACAAAATGGATTTTTGGGGAAAACTTCTCCAAAGCCTGGTTTGTGTGTGTGTGTGTGTGTGTGTGTGTGTCTGTGTGTGTGTGTGTGTGTGTGTGAGACAAGTGCTACAGTTTTTAAAACTTGGCATATGACACATTTACCAAAATTTAACTCCTTCTGCAATGTCAGTTAGCATCTTGCAGAACTACACCCCGGTTCTCCATGCCAAACAGTTGTTACTTACTACCACTGCTAACAGCACTCACTGGCTTTTTGGACGGAGTGCCTCTTGACCCTAAAGAGAAAAGGACTTTCTACTCTCGCCAACCACCAACACCATCAGCATTAGCTTGCTGTCAGAAAATCCGACAGCAAGCCCTCTAGCCCGTTACAATATTAGGTCCTTCCTGGGGCCCTTTTCCAATGTTAGCCAGCCACATCCCACTCCTTGCTGAAGCCAGAATGTACCCCATTGTTAATGGGTACAGTTTGACTTTGATCGATGCAAGCTAGCTTGAAGTGGCACTAGCATGGATCCCCTGCTATGGGTATTCATCTTGTGCCCAAATTCAGTGGTCTGTCCAACTTAGACTCTGATGATCTCTTAGAAAAATTCAAACATTGATTTTTTTGTGCCCAAGACACATTTGTGTAATAGAGATAGTAAGAATGCCAATGCTGGAGAATCTGAGATAACTCAGTGTGGAGCTGGAAGAACACAACAGGCCAAGCAGCATCAGAGGAGCAGGAATGCTGATGGTTCAGGTCTGGGCCCTTCTTCAGAAGTCCCATCTGCCTTTCCTGTCTAACATGACTTGGTAATTATAGACCGGTAAGCCTGATGTCAGTGGTGGGGAAACTGCTGGAGAAGACACTGAGGGATAGGATCTATTTATATTTGGAAGAAAATGGGTTTGTTGGTGATATGCAGCATGGTTTTGTGTAGGGAAGGTCATGTCTTAGTAACTTGATAGAATTCTTTGAGGAAGTGGCAAAGTTGGTAGATGAGGGAAGGGCCGTGGATGTCATAGACATGGATTTCAGTAAGGCATTTGATAATGTACCCCTTGGTAGGCTGATGGAGAAAGTGAAGTCACATGGTGTCCAGGGTATACTAGCTAGATGGATAGAGAACTGGCTGGGCAACAGGAGACAGAGCGTCGTAGTGGAAGGGAGTTTCTCAAATTGGAGACCTGTGACCAGTGGTGTTCCACGGGGATCTGTGCTGGGACCACTGTTGTTTGTCATAGACATAAATGACATGGAGGAAGGCACAGATGGTCTGATTAGCAAGTTTGCAGATGACACAAAGATTGGTGGAGTAGCAGATGGTGAAGGGGACTGTCGGAGAATACTGCAGATTATAGATAGATTGGAGAGTTGGGCAGAGAAATGGCAGGTGGAGTTTAACCCAGGTAAATGCAAGGTGATGCATTTTGGAAGATCCAATTCAAGAGCGAACTAGAAGGTAAATGGAAAAGGCCGGGAGAAACTTGATGCACAGAGAGATCTGGGTGCTAAGGTCCATTGTGACCTGAAGGTGGCAACGCAAGTCGATAGAGTGGTCAAGAAGGCATATGGCATGCTTTCATTAAACGGGCGGGGTATTGAGTACAAGAGTTAGCAGGTCATGTTACAGAGATAATGGGAACTGCAGATGCTGGAGATTCCAAGATAATAAAATGTGAGGCTGGACGAACACAGCAGGCCAAGCAGCATCTCAGGAGCACAAAAGCTGACATTTCGGGCCCAGACCCTTCATCAGAGAGGGGGATGGGGAGAGGGAACTGGAATAAATAGAGAGAGAGGGGGAGGCGGACCGAAGATGGAGAGAAAAGAAGATAGGTGGAGAGGAGAGTATAGGTGAGGAGGTAGGGAGGGGATAGGTCAGTCCAGGGAAGACGGACAGGTCAAGGAGGTGGGATGAGGTTAGTAGGTAGATGGGGGTGCAGCTTGGGGTGGGAGGAAGGGATGGGTGAGAGGAAGAACAGGTAGGGAGGCAGAGACAGGTTGGACTGGTTTTGGGATGCAGTGGGTGGAGGGGAAGAGCTGGGCTGGTTGTGTGGTGCAGTGGGAGGAGGGGACGAACTGGGCTGGTTTAGGTATGCAGTTGGGGAAGGGGAGATTTTGAAACTGGTGAAGTCCACATTGATACCATTAGGCTGCAGGGTTCCCAGGCGGAATATGAGTTGCTGTTCCTGCAACCTTCGGGTGGCATCATTGTGGCACTGCAGGAGGCCCATGATGGACATGCCGTCAGAGGAATGGGAGGGGGAGTGGAAATGGTTTGCGACTGGGAGGTGCAGTTGTTTGTTGCGACCTGAGCGGAGGTGTTCTGCAAAGCGGTCTCCAAGCCTCCGCTTGGTTTCCCCAATGTAGAGGAAGCCACACCGGGTACAGTGGATGCAGTATACCACATTGGCAGATGTGCAGGTGAACCTCTGCTTAATGTGGAATGTCATCTTGGGGCCCGGGATAGGGGTGAGGGAGGAGGTGTGGGGGCAAGTGTAGCATTTCCTGCGGTTGCACCCCAGCCTTCAGTTCACCTGGGCCATCTCCAGCACATCCCTCACCTTCCTGGACCTCTCAGTCTCCATCTCAGGCAACCAGCTTGTAACTGATGTCCATTTCAAGCCCACCGACTCCCACAGCTACCTAGAATACACCTCCTCCCACCCACCCTCCTGCAAAAATTCCATCCCCTATTCCCAATTCCTCCGCCTCCGCCGCATCTGCTCCCACGATAAGATATTCCACTCCCGCACATCCCGGATGTCCAAGTTCTTCAAGGACCGCAACTTTCCCCCCACGGTGATTGAGAACGCCCTTGACCGCACCTCCCGTATTTCCCGCAACATATCCCTCACACCCCGCCCCCGCCACAACCGCCCAAAGAGGATCCCCCTCGTTCTTACACACCACCCCACCAACCTCCGGATACAACGCATCATCCTCCGACACTTCCGCCATCTACAATCCGACCCCACCACCCAAGACATTTTTCCATCCCCACCCCTGTCTGCTTTCTGAGAGAGACCACTCTCTCCGTGACTCCCTTGTTCGCTCCACACTGCCCTCCAACCCCACCACACCCGGCACCTTCCCCTGCAACCGTAGGAAATGCTACACTTGCCCCCACACCTCCTCCCTCACCCCCATCCCAGGCCCCAAGATGACATTCCACATTAAGCAGAGGTTCACCTGCACATCTGCCAATGTGGTATACTGCATCCACTGTACCCGGTGCGGCATCCTCTACATTGGGGAAACCAAGCGGAGGCTTGGAGACCGCTTTGCAGAACACCTCTGCTCAGTTCGCAACAAACAACTGCACCTCCCAGTCGCAAACCATTTCCACTCCCCCTCCCATTCCTCTGACGGCATGTCCATCATGGGCCTCCTGCAGTGCCACAATGATGCCACCCGAAGGTTGCAGGAACAGCAACTCATATTCCGCCTGGGAACCCTGCAGTCTAATGGTATCAATGTGGACTTCACCAGTTTCAAAATCTCCCCTTCCCCAACTGCATCCCTAAACCAGCCTAGTTCGTCCCCTCCCCCCACTGCACCACACAACCAGCCCAGCTCTTCCCCCCCACCCACTGCATCCCAAAACCAGTCCAACCTGTCTCTGCCTCCCTAGCCTGTTCTTCCTCTCACCCATCCCTTCCTCCCACCCCAAGCCGCACCCCCATCTACCTACTAACCTCATCCCACCTCCTTGACCTGTCCGTCTTCTCTGGACTGACCTATCCCCTCCCCACCTCCCCCACCTATACTCTCTCCACCTATCTTCTTTTCTCTCCATCTTCGGTCTGCCTCCCCCTCTCTCCCTATTTATTCCAGAACCCTCACCCCACCCCCCTCTCTGATGAAGGGTCTAGGCCCGAAACGTCAGGTCATGTTGCAGTTGTTTGGGACTTTAGTTCAACATATTTGGAATACTGTGTACCGTTCTGGTCGCCACATTACCAAAAGGATGTGGATGCTTTGGAGAGGGTGCAGAGGAGGTTCACCAGGATGTTGCCTGGTATGGAGGGTGCTAGCTATGAAGAGAGGTTGAGTAGATTAGGATTATTTTCATTAGAAAGACGGAGATTGAGGGGGGACCTGATTGAGGTCTACAATGTCAAGAGGGGTATAGACCAGGGTAGATAGCAAAAAGCTTTTTCCCAGAGTGGGGGACTCAATTACTAAGGATCACGACTTCAAGGTGAGAGGGGAAAAGTTCACGGGAGATATATGTGGAAAGTTCTTTACGCAGAGTGTGGTGGGTGCTTGGAACGTGCTGCCAGTGGAGGTGGTAGAGGTAGGCACGATAACATCATTTAAAATGTATCTAGATAAATACATGAATGGACATGGAGCAGAGGGATACAGATCCTTGGAAAATAGGTGACAGGTTTAGATAGAGGATAACAAAGTGTGGGGCTGGACAACACAGCAGGCTAAGCAGCATCTTAGGAGCACAAAAGCTGACGAAACATCAGCTTTTGTGCTCCTGAGATGCTGCTTGGACTGCTGTGTTCATCCAGCCCCACACTTTGTTATCTTGGATTCTCCAGCATCTGCAGTTCCCATTATCTCTGATCACAAATTTAGATCGAGGATCTGGATTGGCGTAGGCTTGGATGGACAAAGGCCCTGTTCCTGTGCTGTAATTTTCTTTGTTACTTTTGGTATGGCAACTGCTCTGCCCAGGACCATAAGAAACTGCAGAAGGTTGTGTACACAGTCCAGACCATCACAAAAGCCAATATCGCATCTATGGAGTCTATTTTCACTGCTCACTGCCATGAAAAGGTGGCCAACATCATTAAAGACCCATCACACCCCATTAATGATCTCCTACAACCTCATCCATCAGGCCGAAGATACAGAAACCTGAACACATGCACCAGCAGGATCAGAGGCAGCCTCTTTCTGGCCATTATCAAACTGTTGAATGGACTCTAGCCTCAAATGGTGTAACCTGCAAAATGTAACCTGTATGCCTCTAAGTCTTTTTGATCTGTAGATCCTTTGCTTGCTGTGATCTGCCTGTACGGCTTGTAAACAAAGCTTTTCACTGTATTTCAGTACACATGACAATAAAATCAATCAATCAATTAATCAACCTACCTTCCCCTCGTATACTGGATACAGGGACTGGAGGCCTTTCTCACATGGGAAGGCATTTTCATTTGGTAACACAATGGTGAAAATAAGCAATAATAGCAACAAGTTGCTTACAGAATGTATTTCATGTTTGGCAATCAGAAATGGATCAAAGTAGATTTTAACTTGATAGCTTGGGTTGGAGTACATTTATTGCATCAGACAACCATCTGACTCAAGATAAATCTATCAATTTTCAGAACACTCAAATAGAATGCAGTCAAAATTTCATTCCATTCTGGCTCTCCTTCTCAGCTACTCTTTTACCCAAGGGTTCCAATCCTGATTATTCTGTAGCTTTGCAATTTCTTTCTTTTCTAAGTCTCTCCAAGATGTCTTTCCTGTCACTTGTCAACTTCAAATATTTCTCTCGCATACTTGATGGACAATCTTACTTTTTCTTCTGAGATCCTTTCTTCGCCCCCAGTCACTTACCCTCATTACACTGTCAACAAGACAACAACTTTAATTACCAGGAAAGTTTGTCTTCATTGCAGTTGCTGCTACAATCCTAATTGCTCTCTTATGAGGCTGAAGCCAGCAAATGTCACTAAACCCTGGTGACCAATGTAAACTTGCAGTCATTTAAATTGCATGTCTTTCTGTTTTCTTCATGGAACAGAACAACAGAGATGGTTTATTGTGGTTGATTTGTGGTTTTACAAAGGTCAACAGTAATCATTCAGCCACGTCAAGGTTTAAATTAACCTAATTCATTATGAGTCTTTCTGCTTTACGCGGCATTTAAACAGTGTAGTCACTTTAGGCAAGTGACCTTATTGGCGATGATAACCTGAATGATGAGAATCTGGGTTCATATGGAAGCCAGAGCAGGTGAGGACTGCAAAATTCCTCTTTCCCGAACAAAACCAAGAACAAATTATTTTCATACAGAACCTTTAATGTAAGAGGAGCATGATAAAACAAAGCGATGTTTGTCAGGGATGTAATCAAAAGTTAGAATATCTTAAAAGGTAAGTGAGGCAAGAAGTATAAGCTTTGGCGACTGTTGGACATCAGTCAAAACAATAGGTTCCAGTTTGTTTAATGCTTGTGACAAGCATTTATTAAAAATGGTTTTATTTAATCAATTAACATTAAATTCTGAGTTTCCACATTACGGGTGGACTGGTTGGTGTTGAAAATATCTCTGGATTATTAGCTTACAAGAAAAAATGCCTGGGATATTTAGAGACAAAAAAAATACAAATGCTGGAATCCAAAGTTAACAAACAGGACGATAGTAGAACACCAGCAAGCCAAGCAGCCTCTGGAGGAAAGGAACAGTCAATGTTTCAGGTATGACCCTTTTTACTTTGCTGAATACTTCACTTGCTGAAGAAGGGTAATACGCAAAAGGTTGAATGCTCCCTTCCTCCAGACACTGCCTGGCCTGCTGTGTTCCAGTATCTGCAGTTTTTTTTTGTCTCTGACCAAATTTTACCATTACCAAGACTCTTCAAAGGATGCCCACTTTGAAGAAGTTCTCTGTCTGCCTCAGATGCTAACTCAGTGAGTCTCTGTCTCACTGCCACACTGCTGTGACCCCTTCGAGTCTATACCCGAAACATTGACTGTTCCTTTCCTCCAGATGCTGCCTGGCTTGCTGTGTTATTCCAGCCTCCTATTTGTTAACATTGGATTCCAGTATCTGCAGTTTTTTTTGTCTCTAAATGTCCTTGTTATTTTTTCTTGTCAACTTGTCCCACATTTTCAGAAAGTTGTTCATGGCGCCAGAGGTGCAACATATCCATTGTTTGCATAAAGAACTCCTTTGAAATGTAAATTCAAAATGCGCTCGTAATACCTTCCAGACCAACATACGCCCTTTCACTCACACACCAAGCTCCTTTAAGGTACATAAGTATCCACGTATTACCTTCCAAACAACCACCTTAGCAGGTTATGATATATCCATGCTATTCATGCACTAAGTTTTATAAAAACAACAAACCCTACAGGGATAAAAGGATCTTTTAGCTAAAAGCTGTCTTTTTTTTAAAGTATTTTAAATTTTCCAAAATGTTTAAGAATGCCCTCTTTTCACTAGAGGGCTACCTTTTGAAAGGTTCAATAGTTGAACCTGCAGGCATTTGAAACTCTGAACCTTGTGTATATGAAGACTGCAAAACTGATAACACAGAGCTGACAGCCAAGAATGTCAGTCAAACTGGGGTTCATGCAGTTCAACACATTAGATGTCGAGGCATTCAACCAAGCCTCATTATGTACTCTTACCTGAGAACCTAAATTCCCACAGATGAGCCATTTAAAAAGTTGCCCTTTGTACCTAGGAGTCCTAGTTTCCAAACATTTTCCTGGGTTGTCTCAGCTGACCCCTGTTAGCATATCCCTACTCCACCAGAATGAAAATTAACTTCCTTCCCTCCTGCATCAGGAAGGCTAGGCTGGGAATTCTGGTGGCTCATTGTGAAAAGTCACAGAGAATAGAAGCAGACCCTTTAGTCCAACTAGTCCACAGCAACCATAATCCCAAAGTAAACTAATCCCACTTGTCTGCATTTTGCCTGAATCCATCCAAAACGTTCTTATTCATGTACCTCTCCAAATAGTTTTTAAATGTTGTACATGTCCTGCCAGCCCATTGAGGATGGAAACCCAGGCCAATATGTGAGCAATACTTGTAACAATTTCTTCCCTACTTGGCTCGGGGAAACAGAGAGGACAGTTAAAAACACTGAGAGATATAAAGAAGGAAAGTAAGACTTACATTTCTATAACACCTTGTACAACCTGCTGGAACACAAGAAAGTACAGAAACCAATTTGAACGTGGCAAGGTTCCAAAAACACTAATGACCAGATGCTCTCATTTGAGGTGTTGCTGAAGGACAAATATTTGCCAAAGGAAAATTCACCTGCTCCAAAATAGTGCTCAATGACCTTTTACTTCCTTCTGAGAGAGTATAAGGTTTAATGCATCTCAGTTGAAGTTCAGAGATATGAAGAACTGCCGATGCTGGAGTCAGAGATAACACAGTGTGGAGCTGGAGGAATACAGCAGACCAGGCAGCATCAGAGGAGCAGGAAAGTTGATGTTTCGGGAAGAAGAGTCCTGACCCGAAACATCAACTTTCCTGCTACTCTAATGCTGCCTGGCCTGCTGTGTCCCTCCAGCTCCACACTGTTTAAATCAATTGAAGCGCAACAGTCTTCCTGAGGGTTCCTGTTTTGAATTCTGCCATTTTCAGGTTATTCATTGAATATGTGTGTAGACTTGGGAGTTAGGGCGGCACAGTGGCTCAGTGGTTAGCACTGCAGCCTCACAGTGCCAGGGACCCGGGTTCGATTCCAGCCTTGGGTAACTGACTGTGCAGAGTTTGCAAATTCTCCCTGTGTCTGCGTGGGTTTCCTCTGGATGCTCCGGTTTCCTCCCACAGTCCAAAGATGTGCAGGCTAGGTGGATCAGCCATACAAAATTGTCCATCGTGTTCAGAAGTATATGGGTTATAGAGGGATGAGTCTGGGTGGGATGTTTCAAGGGGCAGTGTGGACTTGCTGGGCCGAGAGGCCTGTTTCCACACTGTAGAGAATCTAATCTAATCTAATCTAAATATCTCCAAACCTTCGCAGTGATGAGTTCATGGTGATTTATCACTTGTTTCAGCCCCTGCATATCTGAATTCTAACCTCTGAGCTAAAATTACAGTTATTTCATGTGTAACCACCGTATATAATGCATAGTGATCAAACAGATCATTTGCTAACATGCAATAATTGAGAGGAAATTGATATTTTGAATCCCATTGTCCAGGTCAGGCACAGAAATACTAAATAGTTTATCCCATATTTTCAAAATGAGGCAGTTATGATGTCTGACAACACGTCATGTGACTGACAATATCTGCTCCAGGTAGACTTTGAAGGCAGTCACACGTCCAAATAAACCAGAGCAATCACAGATACTTGGAAATTCACCAGTTCCAATTGTTAAGGATAATCGGTCAACAGAACGAGATATCATAGGATATAGGACAGAGGACATAGAACATAGGACATAGGACATAGGGCATAGGGCATAGGGCATAGGGCATAGGGCATAGAACAAAGGACATATAACATAGAACATAGGACATAGGACATAGAACATAGAAAATAGGACATAGAACACAGAATATAGAACATAGAACATAGGACATAGAACATAGGGCAGAGAACATAGAACATAGGACATAGAACATTGAGCATAGAACATAGGACATAAAACATAGGACATAGAACATAGGACATAGGACATAGAACATAGGACCTAGGGCCTAGGACATAGGACATAGAACATAGGACATAGGACATAGGACATAGGACATAGGACATAGGACATAGGACAGAGAACATAGGACAGAGAACATAGAACATAGGACAGAGAACATAGAACATTACAGCACAGTACAGGCCCTTCGGCCCTTGATGTTTTGCTGACCTGACATACTGATCTGAAGCCCATCTAACCTACACTATTCCATGTATGTCCATATGCTTGTCCAATGACGACTTAAATGAACCTAAAGTTGGCGAATCTACTACCATTGCAGGCAAAGCGTTCCATTCCCTTACTACTCTCTGAGTAAAGAAACCACCTCTGACGTCTGTCCTATATCTTTCACCCCTCAATTTAAAGCTATGCCCCCTCGTGCTCACCGTCACCATCCTAGGAAAAAGGGTCTCCCTATCCACCCTATCTAACCCTCTGATTATTTTATATGTTTCAATTAAGTCACCTCTCAACCTTCTTCTCTCTAATGAAAACAGCCTCAAGTCCCTCAGCTAACTTTATCTGCTATTTCACCCTTGGGCATAGTGACATTGAAACACAATGTTCTTCTTTAAAAGGCATTCAAAAGGCTAAATTTAATTGTAAACAAAAAACGCTGGAGATCACTGAGGGTCAGGCAGCATCCATTGGAGAGAAAGCAAACTAATGTTTCGAGTTCAGATGACTCTGAATTAGAATTTGAATTGAATATTCAAAAGGTGACTAGATATTGCACTTGGGGTGAATGGGATCCAAGGTTATGGAGAGGAAGCAGGTTGGGTTGTTGAGTTGGACGATCAGCCATGATCATGAAGAATGGCGGAGCAGGCTTGAAGGGCTGAATGGCCTCCTCCTGCTCCAATCTTCTATGTTTCCATGGTTTTATAAGGTAACTAAATTAAAAACATCCTGGCTGCCTCTGCAATTCTTAAATGCAAAAGGTTGCCATGCAGGATTTGGAAGCCCAAATCCTAGAGCCTTTTCAAAACAAAACTTATAATTGTTACAATAACCATATTTGTGACCTGTCTTTTAAACATAACAGGCAGAGGCTGTTCTAACAACTGACAATATGAGAGCCAACATCTGAAAAACCATACAATATGCCACTGAGCCAGATACAACTTGAATCCTCAGCCAAGGATGAAACAGCTATACTTTGAAAGTTGGAGAAATAATTATTTTCTTCTCCTCCACTTCACCCTCAGTCTCACCCGAGAGTTGACCTCCTCCCACTTCACTGAGAAGCAAATTCTGAGCATACTGAGAATCCTTTGCTTTTACCAGAGATCTCCCACGAAAGAATAAATTAGATTTATCAAGTAAGTGCCTGCTATGTAAAAGATATAAATCACTGCAATAGGAGTTGTACATTTTTGTTCCAACCTCGTATGTATCTAATCTTTGTGCGCATCATGTCAAAGCTTCCAGGACAAGTGTGTGATTCATAACTAATCTCTAACTTTAAATTCACAAGTTGTGTTGCTGGACACACAGCCCTTACCAACCCTGTGAAAATCCTCTTTGCGAACATTTGAGGAGCAGCACCAAAATTGGAAGATCTGTATTGCAGACTACTCCCAAAACAACCCAACATGCTGATTCTTCTGGATTCATCAATTTATAGACAATGTGCCAGACATTGCCGTCATTATTGTAGATATACCCTCTCCCACTGACAAGACAGACTCAGCGCAGTGGTGGACAAGGTGTAGAGCTAGATGACAGTCCGGTGAAGGTTGTCCTGACAATCCTCAACGTTACCTCCCAACCCATGAAATGCCATGGAATGTGATCAAGCATTGTAAAGCAAGACACCCGATGACCATTACATTCACCATCCTTACGCACACATTATCTGATGAATCAGTACTCCTCTGTGCTGAAAACCACTTGGAAGAATCACTGAAAGCAGCAAATGTGTAATTTGTATTCTGGATGGTGTCTTTAATGCCCATTATCAAAAGTGTCTCAGCAGCACCTATACTGACCAAGTTGGTCGAGTCCTAAAGGACATAGCTGCCAGACAGGGTCTGCACTAGTTGGTGAGGTAGCTAACTGGAAGGCAAGCCATACTTTACCTCACTCTCAAACATTCCTACTACAGATATTTCCATCCATTGTCATTTCAGATAGTTCTTGCAGAGATGATGTCCTACTTTCACACTGGCAATGCCCTCCATTGTATAATGTGGCACTGCCACTGTGCTATATGTGATAGAATGTGAATAAACTGAGCAACTAAGACTGGATGTCCATGAGGCACTGTGGGCTATCCGCAGCAGAACTGAGCCCATACACCTGACTCTGGAACAACACCAGGATCAATGATGAGATCTCAGCATGGTGAAGCAACTACACAAGACTACCTGTGTGCCATACTGCGTAATCAGCAAATATTAGGCATACCTAAGCAATTCAATAACAAATAGCTCAGAATAAGCTTTCCGGTTCTGCCACATTCAATTGTAATTTGTGGCGAACAATTTTAAAGAAAAAGTCTCACTGAGTAAGGATGATCCGCAAATACCCCTGATATTACTAATCACATCAGGGCACAGGATAAGGTTCAAGCATTGGAAACGGCCTTCAGCCAGATGTGTTGAGTGGATGCTCCATCTCAGCCCCCTCCTGGTGTCCTGAGCATCTCAGATGCCAACGAATTTGTATCATTCCGTGTGGATATCAAGAAATGAGTTAAGGTGCTAGATACTGCAAAGGCTACACAAAGTGATAAGATTCTGGAAATACTACTGAAGCTTTGTGCTCCAGGTCTTGCTGTTGATACCCCATCAATCTCTCGTAGCGAGCCACAACTCTGGTAGGTGTGCAGCAATGTGAAAAATTGCTCAAGTACATCTCTGGTACATACACAAAAATCTGGGGACAAAATAAATTCTACCAATAAGTATGCTGTCAATCATCAATACATGTATAGTAGCACTATTGATGCATATTAGGGAGCACTTGCTTCGTAATAACAAAAAAGTCTGTGTCAGGAAAGCCATCTCCAGCAAGAGGGAATCTAACCATCACCTCAATCCCCACTATCAATATCCTGGGGTTAGAACATTGAACATAGAACATAGAACAATACAGCACAGAACAGGCCCTTCGGCCCTCAATGTTGCGCCGACCTGTGAACTAATCTAAGCCCCTCCCCCTACACTATCCCATCATCATCCATATGCTTATCCAAGGACTGTTTAAATGCCCCTAATACGGCTGAGTTAACTACATTGGCAGGCAGGGCGTTCCACGCCCTTACCACTCTCTGAGCAAAGAACCTGCCTCTGACATCTGTCTGATATCTATCACCCCTCAATTTGTAGCTATGCCCCCTTGTACAAGCTGAAGTCATCATCCTCAGAAAAAGACTCTCACTGTCCACCCTACCTAATCCTCTGATCATCTTGTATGTCTCTATTAAATCCCCTCTTAGCATCCTTCTCTCCAATGAGAACAGACCCACGCCCCTCAGCCTTTCTTCATAGGGCCTGCGCTCCAGACCAGGCAACATCCTGGTAAATCTCCTCTGTGCCTTTTCCAATGCTTCCACATCCTTCCTGTAATGGGGCGACCAGAACTGCACGCAATATTCTAAATGAGGCCGCACTAGCGTTTTGTACAGTTGCAGCGTGACATCACGGCTCCGGAACTCAATCCCTCTACCAATAAAACCTAACACACCGTAAGCCTTCTTAACAGCACTATCAACCTGGGTGGCAACTTTCAGTGATCTATGTACATGGACGCCAAGATCCCTCTGCACATCCACACTACCAAGAATCTTTCCATTGACCCAGTATTCTGCCTTCCTATTATTCTTGTCAAAGTGAATCACCTCACATTTATCCGCATTGAACTCCATTTGCCACCTTTCAGCCTAATTTTGCAGTTTATCCAAGTCTACCTGTAACCTGCAACATTCTTCCACACTGCCTACCGCTCCACCGACTTTAGTGTCATCTGCAAACTTACTAACCGAGCCACTTATGCCTGCGTCCAAGTCGTTTATAAAAATGACAAACAGCAGTGGTCCCAAAACAGATCCTTGAGGCACACCACTAGTGACCTGACTCCAGGCTGAATATTTTCCATCAACCATCAGTCGTTGCCTTCTTACAGAAAGCCAGTTTCTAATCCAAACTGCTAAATCTCCCTCAATCCCGTTCCTCTGTATTTTCTCCAATAGCCTACCATGTGGGACCTTATCAAAGGCTTTACTGAAGTTAGCATTGATCAGAAACTAATCTGGACAAGGAGCATAAATACTGTGACGACATGAGCAGGTCAGAGGCTTGGAATCCTACAGCAATTAACTCACCCCTAACTCCCCAAAGGCAGACCGCCTCTACAATACACAAATCAGATGTGGAGTGGAATATTCCCCACTTGCCTGGATGAATATAGCTACAACAACACTCAAGGCATTTGATGTCATCCAGGACAATGCAGCCCATTTGATTTGCACCATATCCACAAGCATCCATTTCCCCTGCTTTCCAACACACAGTGGCTGGAGTGTGTCAATTTGTGAGTCAATTTGCACGAAGCACTGCTGAAATTTACCAAGGGTATCCCAGCAGCAGCTTCCAAACCTTGGGCCACTACCATCTGGGATGAGAAGGGTAGCAGATTCTTGGGAACACCATCATACCAGCTGCTTCTTCGTGTCCAAACAACTCATCATCATGACTCGGAAATATACCACCACTCCTTCATTGTCATTGGGTCAAAATCCTGAACTTCTCCCCCTTCCCACCAACAGCACTGTGGGTGTGCCCTCTCCAAATAGAGAAAAACTGTTCAAGAAGGCAACTCAGCCCTATCTTCTGGCCAGGCCAGCAGAGCCTACAACATCTAAATCAATTTTGTTTTAAAAATCATTTAATTTGGAAGTCATTTTGAGAATAAGAAAATAGATACGCCTTGCTCATTAAGGCATTTTGATGGTGGGCATTCTTAAAGATTCAGTCTGTGACAATAAGATCTAGAACAATGCCTAAATGAACACATCTTTTGAAACATTTCAAGAAAACTCATCTGAATTGTATTGATTTGCTTGGCCAATAACAGAATCTCAATATAACAATGAATATAATCAACCAGCCGCAAACACAGATGTATTTAAACTAATTATTTGACAATTGCTTCACTCGGTGAGAAGGTGTGGATTAGCAACTTCTTATTTTAAATTCCTCAGTAGGTCATTACAAACATTTGTGTCCTTTTAGCACATAGCTTAACTCAACTGGAAAGTCATAATAGCCAATTAAGGAGTCAATAACAAGGTTTTCTCAAATGGAAGAGGAATTTTATTATTTAATAACCTCAGGAAACATAATCAACATGACTTTCAATGCTGGTATAAATTTCAAATAAAGGGGATCGATACAAAAGGAAGTTTAAGAATGTCCCCTTTTTTAAGGAAATGTCCTTTGTGCCCCTGAGATGTTAAATTTTAACCCAATTACTTAATGGATATCTTGTACGCTCAACAGTGGCAAAATCTGTAAGTATTCTTGAGCTCTTGAAGCATTTTGAGAGGCTGATGGACATATACAGAGATAAAGAGAGGGAGAAAGGAGGAAATGAATTAATAACAAAACTTTTCCCCAGTGAAAATTGGTTTCTCTGAAGCATATTTCATTTTTATCTTCTCATGTCTGGCATTCATTGTTTTCTCCCCAAGGCTGGATAATTTGCAGGTGGTTTTTATCCCAATATGTGAAACTTACAGAAAAGTGCACATCAAAATAGGAGACAAGAGTTTCTTCACAAGCAGGTTTTTTTTTACTTCACAGATGCTTCCAGACCTGCTGTGGTCTTTCCAGCAACTTCTATTTTTGTTCCTGATCGACAGCATCTGCAGTTTCTTCAGTTTTTAGTTAAAAGTTTCTTCACACCTGACTGACTTTTTATGCCTTTTACTGAAATCTTAATATGTTGCAGTTTAATTCAGACAGTATTGAGGCTATAAGCAACATACAGAGACTGTGTCTGCACAAATTCTCCACACTTACTCCCAGATTGTGAGTGAAATGATGGGATCAGTGATTTGCAGGCAGTGTGGCATTTTATACTATGGCTTTCCAAAGGAATGACACTGCCACTCCTTGCGAGGATGTGTACAATGGGTCATTCACATCATTATTATCACTCTTAACTCAGTAGCCTCCCAGCAGTAAGTGCTGCCTCTTTCACATTGACGTACTGTGGTACAGAATGCTACAAATGCAGTCTATGCAAGCTCAGAAGCTTTGAGGATCAAGCAATTATGTAGGGACGAGAAGGAAGTGCCTCAGAATTGACTTCAAGCTGCTGGCCATCATGAGGGACTGAGCTGCACACAGCATTTGAGATAATGGGAACTGCAGATGCTGGAGAATTCCAAGATAATAAAATGTGAGGTTGGATGAACACAGCAGGCCAAGCAGCATCTCAGGAGCACAAAAGCTGACGTTTCGGGCCTAGACCCTTCATCAGAGAGGGGGATGGGGAGAGGGAACTGGAATAAATAGGGAGAGAGGGGGAGGCGGACTGAAGATGGAGAGTAAAGAAGATAGGTGGAGAGAGTATAGGTGGGGAGGTAGGGAGGGGATAGGTCAGTCCAGGGAACACGGACAGGTCAAGGAGGTGGGATAAGGTTAGTAGGTAGGAAATGGAGGTGCGGTTTGGGGTGGGAAGAAGGGATGGGTGAGAGGAAGAACCGGTTAGGGAGGCAGAGACAGGTTGGACTGGTTTTGGGATGCAGTGGGTGGGGGGGGAAGAGCTGGGTTGGTTGTGTGGTGCAGTGGGGGGAGGGGACGAACTGGGCTGGTTTAGGGATGCAGTAGGGGAAGGGGAGATTTTGAAACTGGTGAAGTCCACATTGATACCATGAGGCTGCAGGGTTCCCAGGCGGAATATGAGTTTCTGTTCCTGCAACCTTCGGGTGGCATCATTGTGGCACTGCAGGAGGCCCATGATGGACATGTCATCAAGAGAATGGGAGGGGGAGTGGAAATGATTTGCGACTGGGAGGTGCAGTTGTTTGTTGCGAACTGAGCGGAGGTGTTCTGCAAAGCGGTCTCCAAGCCTCCGCTTGGTTTCCCCAATGTAGAGGAAGCCACACCGGGTACAATGGATGCAGTATACCACATTGGCAGATGTGCAGGTGAACCTCTGCTTAATGTGGAATGTCATCTTGGGGCCTGGGATAGGGGTGAGGGAGGAGGTGTGGGGGCAAGTGTAGCATTTCCTGTGGTTGCAGGGGAAGGTGTCGGGTGTGGTGGGGTTGGAGGGCAGTGTGGAGCGAACAAGGGAGTCACGGAGAGAGTGGTCTCTCCGGAAAGCAGACAGGGGTGGGGATGCAAAAATGTCTTGGGTGGTGGGGTCGGATTGTAAATGACGAAAGTGTTGGAGGATGATGCGTTGTATCCGGAGGTTGGTAGGGTGGTGTGTGAGAACGAGGGGGATCCTCTTAGGGCGGTTGTGGCGGGGGCGGGGTGTGAGGGATGTGTTGCGGGAAATACGGGAGACACGGTCAAGGGCGTTCTCGATCACTGGGGGGGGGAAAGTTGCGGTCCTTAAAGAGCTTGGGCATCTGGGATGTGCCGGAGTGGAATGTCTTATCGTGGGAGCAGATGCGGCGGAGGCGAAGGAATTGGGAATAGGGGATGGAATTTTTGCAGGAGGGTGGGTGGGAGGAGGTGTATTCTAGGTAGCTGTGGGAGTCGGTGGGCTTGAAATGGACATCAGTTACAAGCTGGTTGCCTGAGATGGAGACTGAGGTGTCCAGGAAGGTGAGGGATGTGCTGGCGATGGCCCAGGTGAACTGAAGGTTGGGGTGGAAGGTGTTGGTGAAGTGGATGAACTGTTCGAGCTCCTCTGGGGAGCAAGAGGCGGCGCCGATACAGTCATCCATGTACCGGAGGAAGAGGTGGGGTTTGGGACCTGTGTAGGTGCGGAAGAGGGACTGTTCCACGTAACCTACAAAGAGGCAGGCATAGCTGGGGCCCATGCGGGTGCCCATGGCCACCCCCTTAGTCTGTAGGAAGTGGGAGGAGTCAAAAGAGAAGTTGTTGAGGGTGAGGACGAGTTCAGCTAGGCGGATGAGAGTGTCGGTGGAGGGGGACTGGTCGGGCCTGCGGAACAGGAAAAAGCGGAGGGCCTTGAGGCCATCTGCATGCGGAATGCAGGTACTGGTCGGGCCTGCGGGACAGGAAGAAGCGGAGGGCCTTGAGGCCATCTGCATGCGGAATGCAGGTGTATCCCTATACACCTGCATTCCGCATGCAGATGGCCTCAAGGCCCTCCGCTTTTTCCTGTCCCGCAGGCCCGACCAGTCCCCCTCCACCGACACTCTCATCCGCCTAGCGGAACTCGTCCTAACCCTCAACAACGTCTCTTTTGGCTCCTCCCACTTCCTACAGACTAAGGGGGTGGCCATGGGCACCGCATGGGTCCCAGCTATGCCTGCCTCTTTGTAGGTTACGTGGAACAGTCCCTCTTCCGTACCTACACAGGCCCCAAACCCCACCTCTTCCTCCAGTACATGGATGACTGTATCGGCGCCGCCTCTTGCTCCCCAGAGGAGCTCGAACAGTTCATCCACTTCACCAACACCTTCCACCCCAACCTTCAGTTCACCTGGGCCATCTCCAGCACATCCCTCACCTTCCTGGACCTCTCAGTCTCCATCTCAGGCAACCAGCTTGTAACTGATGTTCATTTCAAGCCCACCGACTCCCACAGCTACCTAGAATACATCTCCTCCCACCCACCCTCCTGCAAAAATTCCATCCCCTATTCCCAACTCCTCCGTCTCCGCCGCATCTGCTCCCACGATAAGACATTCCACTCCGGCACATCCCAGATGTCCAAGCTCTTTAAGGACCGCAACTTTCCCCCCCCAGTGATCGAGAACGCCCTTGACCGCGTCTCCCGTATTTCCCGCAACACATCCCTCAAACCCCGCCCCCGCCACAACCACCCTAAGAGGATCCCCCTCGTTCTCACACACCACCCCACCAACCTCCGGATACAACGCATCATCCTCCGACACTTCCGTCATTTACAATCCAACCCCACCACCCAAGACATTTTTCCATCCCCACCCCTGTCTGCTTTCCGAGAGAGACCACTCTCTCCGTGACTCCCTTGTTCGCTCCACACTGCCCTCCAACCCCACCACACCCGGCACCTTCCCCTGCAACCGTAGGAAATGCTACACTTGCCCCCACACCTCCTCCCTCACCCCCATCCCAGGCCCCAAGATGACATTCCACATTAAGCAGAGGTTCACCTGCACATCTGCCAATGTGGTATACTGCATCCATTGTACCCGGTGCGGCTTCCTCTACATTGGGGAAACCAAGCGGAGGCTTGGAGACCGCTTTGCAGGACACCTCCGCTCAGTTCGCAACAAACAACTGCACCTCCCAGT
Organism: Stegostoma tigrinum; assembly: GCF_030684315.1. Lineage (NCBI taxonomy): Eukaryota > Metazoa > Chordata > Chondrichthyes > Orectolobiformes > Stegostomatidae > Stegostoma > Stegostoma tigrinum. Next base: position 4,789,117 of record NC_081359.1, on the reverse strand, counting down.
CGCAAACCATTTCCACTCCCGCTCCCATTCTTTAGATGACATGTCCATCATGGGCCTCCTGCAGTGCCACAATGATGCCACCCGAAGGTTGCAGGAACAGCAACTCATATTCCGCCTGGGAACCCTGCAGCCTAATGGTATCAATGTGGACTTCACCAGTTTCAAAATCTCCCCTTCCCCCACTGCACCCTAAACCAGCCTAGCTCGTCCCCTCCCCCCACTGCACCACACAACCAGCCCAGCTCTTCCCCCCCACCCACTGCATCCCAAAACCAGTCCAACCTGTCTCAGAGATAATGGGAACTGCAGATGCTGGAGATTCCAAGATAATAAAATGTGAGGTTGGATGAACACAGCAGGCCAAGCAGCATCTCAGGAGCACAAAAGCTGACGTTTCGGGCCTAGACCCTTCATCAGAGAGGGGGATGGGGGGAGGGAACTGGAATAAATGGGGAGAGAGGGGGAGGCGGACCGAAGATGGAGAGTAAAGAAGATAGGTGGAGAGGGTGTAGGTGGGGAGGTAGGGAGGGGATAGGTCAGTCCAGGGAAGACGGACAGGTCAAGGAGGTGGGATGAGGTTAGTAGGTAGCTGGGGGTGCGGCTTGGGGGGGGAGGAAGGGATGGGTGAGAGGAAGACCCGGTTAGGGAGGCAGAGACAGGTTGGACTGGTTTTGGGATGCAGTGGGAGGGGGGGAAGAGCTGGGCTGGTTGTGTGGTGCAGTGGGGGGAGGGGATGAACTGGGCTGGTTTAGGGATGCAGTAGGGGAAGGGGAGATTTTGAAACTGGTGAAGTCCACATTGATACCATATGGCTGCAGGGTTCCCAGGCGGAATATGAGTTGCTGTTCCTGCAACCTTCGGGTGGCACAACTGCACTCCCAGTCGCAAACCATTTCCACTCCCCCTCCCATTCTCTTGATGACATGTCCATCATGGGCCTCCTGCACTGCCACAATGATGCCACCCGAAGGTTGCAGGAACAGCAACTCATATTCCGCCTGGGAACCCTGCAGCCATATGGTATCAATGTGGACTTCACCAGTTTCAAAATCTCCCCTTCCCCTACTGCATCCCTAAACCAGCCCAGTTCATCCCCTCCCCCCACTGCACCACACAACCAGCCCAGCTCTTCCCCCCCACCCACTGCATCCCAAAACCAGTCCAACCTGTCTCTGCCTCCCTAACCGGGTCTTCCTCTCACCCATCCCTTCCTCCCACCCCAAGCCGCACCCCCAGCTACCTACTAACCTCATCCCACCTCCTTGACCTGTCCGTCTTTCCTGGACTGACCTATTCCCTCCCTACCTCCCCACCTACACCCTCTCCACCTATCTTCTTTACTCTCCATCTTCGGTCCGCCTCCCCCTCTCTCCCCATTTATTCCAGTTCCCTCCCCCCATCCCCCTCTCTGATGAAGGGTCTAGGCCCGAAACGTCAACCTGTCTCTGCCTCCCTAACCGGTTCTTCCTCTCACCCATCCCTTCCTCCCACCCCAAGCCGCACCCCCATCTACCTACTAACCTCATCCCACCTCCTTGACCTGTCCGTCTTCCCTGGACTGACCTATCCCCTCCCTACCTCCCCACCTATACTCCCTCCACCTATCTTCTTTACTCTCCATCTTCGGTCCGCCTCCCCCTCTCTCCCTATTTATTCCAGTTCCCTCTCCCCATCCCCCTCTCTGATGAAGGGTCTAGGCCCGAAACGTCAGCTTTTGTGCTCCTGAGATGCTGCTTGGCCTGCTGTGTTCATCCAGCCTCACATTTTATTATCTTGCACATAGCATTTGTTGACTGAAGCAAACCCTAACCTCAGGGCATTGCAATGTGAAAACCTTGTCTCATTGTTGCTTTCTCCTGGTTGGTGAGAAGGACCTGAAAAGTGCAGAGACTTTGCGGGGGTGATCTGCTGAAGGTAGCAAACACTTATTCAAGGCAAGTACTCAAAGAGTACAAAATTACCAGATTCTGGGTACCCTCACTGACTTGGGACTGCTGACCATATAACAGAGACAGAGTAAAACAATGAAAGACAGTCCAAGCCGAGTTTAATTATACTGGAAGCAAGTTTCAATGGCATTCTGTTACATTTCTTATTTTAAATGATACAAGGGTCTCTTGTAATCCTTCCCGGTGATGGTCCTAATCATCATCCTCAGTGTTCCTTTTACCAGATTTATCTGCATCCAGGAGTTCACCCTCTCCACTTCTTCCCCTTTCTGATGTGTAGGCAGCTCAACATGCTACAATGATGGAGTAGACCCTGTTCAGAAACAGCTGAAGGCATTGGATACTTAAAAGGCCAAGGGCTGATGCAACATTCTGGCAATAGTACAGAAGATCTGTGCCACAGAATTTGCCATACCCCTCACTAAGCAGATCCTGTACAACTACAAAACTGACATCTACCTGCCTCAGCAATGTCAAAAATTGCTCAGGTACTTCGTGTGCAAAGATTAGGTCAAATCCAGTCCACCTCATGAATGAATCAGCAAAGTCCCTTCATGTGGTCTCATGTACCCGATTTTTAAGACATGTTCCTTTACATAGAACATAGAACATACATAGAAAAGTACAGCACAGGACAGGCCCTTCGGCCCACAATGTTGTGCCGTGGAATAATCCTAATCCAAAATTAAAATAACCTAACCTACATTCCCCTCAATTCACTGCTGTCCATGTGCATGTCCAGCAGTCACTTAAATGTCACTAATGACTCCGTTTCCATGACTACCACTGGCAAACTATTCCATGCACTCACAATTCTCTGGGTGAAAAACCTCCCTCTGACGTCTCCTCTATACCTTCCTCCGAACACCTTAAAACTATGACCCCTCGTGGCAGTCAGTCCTGCCCTGGGGAAAAGCCTCTGGCTAGCAAAAAGGAATGCATCCATTCTATAGAAGGCTGTAATCATTCATGAAAGATAAATGAAGTGGTAACATTTCAACCTGTCTCTGCCTCCCTAACCGGTTCTTCCTCTCACCCATCCCTTCCTCCCACCCCAAGCCGCACCCCCAGCTACCTACTAACCTCATCCCACCTCCTTGACCTGTCCGTCTTCCCTGGACTGACCTATCCCCTCCCTACCTCCCCACCTACACCCTCTCCACCTATCTTCTTTACTCTCCATCTTCGGTCCGCCTCCCCCTCTCTCCCTATTTATTCCAGTTCCCTCCCCCCATCCCCCTCTCTGATGAAGGGTCCAGGCCCGAAACGTCAGCTTTTGTGCTCCTGAGATGCTGCTTGGCCTGCTGTGTTCATCCAGCCTCACATTTTATTATCTTGGAATCTCCAGCATCTGCAGTTCCCATTATCTCTGGTAACATTTATTGCATGGATTATGCAATGTCATTTGATTATTTTTTCAAAACCCCTTCAGTCATTCCTTGATCTCATTTGGAGTGAATCATGCTGGCTGAAGACCTTTATCTGTGATGCTGAGGATCACAGGAGGAGGCAGAGATGGCCCTCCCGCTCTTGTTTCAGAAAGAATATTGTTCAAAATACTTCAGTTTACCAGTTAGCTGATGGTTCCAAGATGGTGCCTGAGTAACAGTGCAGAGTATGGGCCCTTGTCTGGGGCTCATCTGCTCCATCTGCTTTTACAGTTTTTTTCTTATTTCACTACTTTTTTTACTTAGTTTAATCTACTTCTCCAGTGCGAGGTGTGGGCTTATGCAGGACAGAGAAGAACGAGACAACGCAGGGAGAGCCAGCCCAACATGGTGACAAAGGAGGTCACCTGCATCACTGGCAGTCATCCAGAGAGCAGGAACAGGCAACCTGCGGTAGCACGGGGCAGTGAGAGCAGGAACAGGCAGCACGGGGCAGTGAGTGCAGGAACAGGCAGGCTGGGGCAGTGAGAGCAGGAACAGGCAGCGCGGGGCAGTGAGAGCAGGAACATGCAGCACGGGGCAGTGAGAGCAGGAACAGGCAGCCTGGGGCAGTGAGAGCAGGAACAGGCAGCATGGGGCAGTGAGAGCAGGAACAGGCAGCATGGGGCAGTGAGAGCAGGAACATGCAGCTCGGGGCAGTGAGAGCAGGAACAGGCAGCCTGGGGCAGTGAGAGCAGGAACAGGCAGCACGGGGCAGCCTGGGGCAGTGAGAGCAGGAACAGGCAGCACGGGGCAGCAAGGGGCAGTGAGAGCAGGAACAGGCAGCACGGGGCAGTGAGAGCAGGAACAGGCAGCACGGGGCAGTGAGAGCAGGAACAGGCAGCACGGGGCAGCAAGGGGCAGTCAGAGCAGGAACAGGCAGCACGGGGCAGTGAGAGCAGGAACAGGCAGCCTGTGGTAGCACGGGGCAGTGAGAGTAGGAACAGGCCGCCTGGGGCAGTGAGAGCAGGAACAGGCAGCACGGGGCAGCCTGGGGCAGTGAGAGCAGGAACAGGCAGCACGGGGCAGCAAGGGGCAGTCAGAGCAGGAACAGGCAGCACGGGGCAGTGAGAGCAGGAACAGGCAGCAGGGGACAGCCTGGGGCAGTGAGAGCAGGAACAGGCAGCACGGGGCAGTGAGAGCAGGAACAGGCAGCCTGGGGTAGCACGGGGCAGTGAGAGCAGGAACAGGCAGCCTGGGGCAGTGAGAGCAGGAACAGGCAGCACGGGGCAGTGAGAGCAGGAACAGGCAGCCTGGGGTAGCACGGGGCAGTGAGAGCAGGAACAGGCAGCACGGGGCAGTGAGAGCAGGAACAGGCAGCCTGTGGTAGCACGGGGCAGTGAGAGTAGGAACAGGCCGCCTGGGGCAGCACAGGGCAGTGAGAGCAGGAACAGGCAGCACGGGGTAGCACAGGGCAGTGAGAGCAGGAGCAGGCAGCACGGGGCAGTGAGAGCAGGAACAGTGAGAGCAGGAACAGGCAGCCTGGGCAGGGCCAGCAACAAGATCAGGTTCGGGGTAATGTGGGGCAGTGGCAGGAATGAGATCAAGCTCGGAGCAGGGGACAGCGAGACATTGTGAAAAATGCAAGCCATCTATGGCCAGGAGCTTACAGTCTGTGGTGTTGAACTGTTAATTGAGTTTCTTTGTTTTTCTATTTTTGATTAAGAAGGACAGTAATGTCAAACTTTTTAACTTTGTTTGCTTTATTTTTCTGCTTTGTTCCAAGATTCTATGCCTCGGTACCTTGGTACCCAAAATGGCACGGTTAAGTGGTGAATTGTAAACTTTTCACTGTAATCATGTGAGTACGGCTGGCAATAAACCTAACACAATTCAATAATTCAATTCACTTGATGTTCTCGGCTCCCTGTCATCGAGGATTGGTTTCCACTGAATACATTGATGCCTAAATGAGATTTCACAATAAATTTTATTTGTAAAAAGTGTTTCAAAATATCTATTTTTAATCATTCTTTACATTTCTCAATACTTTGTTTATAGGATTATTCCTGCAAATAGGTCTTCGTCTTGTGGTTTGTCCTTACAATGATTGTTTTTGGTAGGAATTCAGAAAGCAGCTTAAGAAAAGTTTTATTGATAGCAAACTGGTTTGCAATTCTGTTATATTATTACAGCAGGTTCTGGAAAAGATCTTTAAATAGGATAAATATTAGTGAAAGTAACATTGTCTATTGTTACCTTCAACACCATTGAAATGTCATCTTCAGCTACAGAATAACTAGTGGCACCAGCAGAACAAACTATCATTAATATGTCGAGATCTGTGACCAAATGCAAGTAAGAAAAAGCCAAGTAAGAGATTCTGCTGGTGTGAAAATGTATGGTTTATCTTAAAAGCAGGGTGAACATAAGCATGTTCTTCTTCGTGTATAGAACTGTAACAACCTTTCTCCCAGAGTACTGCAGATGCTGGCACTTTTCAACATTTCAAGGCTCAACTTGTTGATTTTAATTGGCAAGGGCTTTAAAAGATCTGAGGGACTGATCAGCTATCATCTCACTATTTTGGCAGAACTTTAGGAGCTTGACAGGTTTGAGGAGCTGAATAACTCACTCGGATTTCAGTTGGAACCTGGGGAGAGATTGGTTAGTTTAGTTGGCTCGGCGGCTTGAACATAAGTACCAGCAGATTCAAGAACAACTTCTTCCCAGCTGTTATTAGACTTCTGAATGGACCTCTGAAATTTTAAATTTAATGCTGATCTCATTCCTTGTGCATCTTCTCTGCAGCCATAATGTTGTATTCTTTGTTCTGCCCTATTACCCTAACACATTTTGTATGGTATGTTTTGCCTGTGCTGCACGCAAAACCAAAACATATTTTATTAGGGGCATGTGACAATAGCAAATCAAATCAAAAATCAAAATCCAAGAAGCTGGTTTGAGATGTTGACTGATGTGAACAGATGGGTTCAATTCCCAGACAGGTTCAATTCCCAGACAGGCTGAGATTATCATGAAGGACTCTCTTTCTCAACCTCTCTTCTCATCTGAGGTGTGCTGACCCTCAGATTAAACCGTCACCAGTCATCTCTCTCTAAAAGAGCAGCCCTATGGTCTGGTAACACTGTGGCGACTTCATCTTTTTTATAATCCTTTGTTCCGAGTTGGCTGAAAGACAATTGACTGGTAACAACTGCTGATGAGTGTCTTGATACAATTGCTGATTGATAATAGAGATTTGGCTTTTATCTTGAGAATCATCAACTGAAAAAAATATGAGTCATGATGCTCTGATGAAGGGTCTAGGCCCGAAACGTCAGCTTTTGTGCTCCTGAGATGCTGCTTGGCCTGCTGTGTTCATCCAGCCTCACATTTTATTATCTTGGAATTCTCCAGCATCTGCAGTTCCCATTATCTCAGTCATGACGTTCAGTTTGATTAACAATCATGGACACACAATGTCGATTGCATTCAGTTATGGACTTGCTAAATTGTGGAAATACTGACTGCTATTCTCACTTGCAAACTCAATCTTCCTGCTTATTGTTAAAATTACTTCATCCATCCTTCCTTATTGATGCCCTAACAGCTTTACCAGGAGGGCAAAAGTTAACTTGTGCTACTACCACTTTCGGCCATAGATTTAGAAAATAACTAACTGTACTTCATCAGTTCAGTTGTCTTTTTTCTCAGAGAATGGATAAAGGAGGACGTAGTATATTTTCAGAGCACCAATTCATCATAAAATGATCCAAAACTGTCCAATTGAACTCTGCTCTCTCACAGAGCTTTGCAATATCCTGTTTTTCAAATATACATCAAATCTCCCGAAGGGTCTGGATCCAAGTCCCACCTTCCTCAAGAATGTGTTACAGTACATCTGAATAGATTGATTAAAATAGATATATCTAATTTCCTTTAGAAATTTCCTAATCCATCTGCTCTCACTAATTTTTTAAATTGTGTATTCCAGATTGTAACCGCTCTGGATTATAACCTTTGCCTACATGAAAACATTCCTTACATTTCACCCTGGATTCTTTTGTCAATGATCATTAATTTATGCTTCTCAATTTACATTCACAAAACTCCTCATAATATTGTAAACCAATATAAAATCTCCTGCTAACCTCCAAGGACAGGAACTCCCAGTTTCTGAAATCTTTCCATGTCCCTGAAATCCCGCACTCTTGGTGTCAGTCTAGTGACTCCTTTTTTCACCCTTTAACAAGGAGACAAGAAGAATGTTCAAAGTCAGTTTTGCATCATGTGATCAGAGACAAATTAGATACATGCCCAGTTCCCCCACATCCAAGTTGCAATATTCAGCAGGACAGTCACAAGTGATCATTCTCCTAACTCTGCTCAGCTGTTGGAGGGCATGCAGGAGAAAGAGGATGTAGGTACAGAATGAGAGAAGATGAGGCTCCTGAGCAGTTTGATTTAGGGAGTGAGGATGCAATGGCGGTTTTGGCAGGTTTAAAAGTGGACAACTCCCCAGGTCCTTTGAGTTGTATGCTAGGTTGCTGCATGAGATGAGGGAGGAAATTACAGGGACCCTGATCCAAATTTTTAATTCCTCTCTGGTCACATTGGGAAGATAGCTCGTGTGGGCCTACTTTTCAAGAAAGGTTGTGGAGATAAGTCAGGGAATTACAGACCAACAGTCTCCCATCAAAGATAGGAAGATAATTCTAAAGGAGGGAAATTGATCATAGTTTTGTCAGAGGGAGATCATGATTAACAAATCTGGTTTTATTTTTCAAGGTAGTAACCAAGCAGGTGGCAAGGGTAGTGCAGTTGATGTGGTTTATATGGATTTCATTAAGAACCTTTGGTGAGGTCCCACATGGGAGATTGATGAAGGAGGGAAAAGCACATGGGATCCAGCTTAACTTGGCAAGTTGAATCTGAAATGGGCTTAGTGACAGGAGGCAGAGGGTGGTGGTCAAGGGCTGCTTGTATGGCTGGAGACTAGTGTCCAGTGGCATGCCTCAGGGATCAGTGCTGAGTACCTTATTGTGAATACAGTGAGGAGTTGAAGGAACACAGCAGGTCAAGTGACATCAGAACAGCAGGAAAGTCGATATCTGAGGGGGGCCCTTATTGTTTGTGATGTAAACAAACTTTCTAGATCAGAATGCAGTAGGGATTATAAGTAAGTTTGTGGATGGCACAAAGATTGGCTGGGTGGTTGACAGTGAGGAATGAGGTCTTGGGTTTCAGAAATGTGTAAACAGGTTGATCAGATGGGCTGTGACATAATTCCACAGAGGCCGATACCCTATCACCAAGTCACTGTTTATTTCCATGTGCATTGTACATGACACTGGCCCAGCTGGCACAGAGCTGGCTCCTAGACTGAGCAGGACCTCTGACATTCCTGCATATATCTGTCAGCCAGGGCTTCTGACTGGACCAGGTTAACAGCCCCAATCACAGGACTTATCTTCCATGAGATAACACAGTGTGGAGCTGGAGGAACACAATGGGCCAGGTAGCATGAGAGAAGCAGGAAAGCTGACATTCCTGGTCAGGACCCTTCTTCAGAAATTTCTGAACTTTCCTGCTCCTCTGATGGTGCCTGGCCTGCTGTGATCTTCCAGCTCCACACTTTGTTGTCTCTGACTGCAGTATCAGCAGTTCTTACTATCTCATACTCTATGAGGTCCACTTGGCTCACAACGTCACTGTCACTACAGATAGCTAAGTGCCGGAAGAAATTTCACCCTTATAAGTGAGAGGTGAGGCACTTTGGAAGAAATAATAAGACAAGGGAGTTCTCAATAAATGATTGGATACCAGGAAACTCAGAGAAACAGAGGGATCTTGGAGTGCTTGTCTGTAGATCACTGAAGGTGGTAGGACTGGTTAACAGGGTAGTTAAGAAGGCATATGGGGCACTCTACCAGTTGAGGCATAGATAATAAGAGCAGGGAGTTTCCACTGGAGCTGTACAGAACTTTGGAAGGCCACAGCTAGAGCACTGTATGCAGTTCTGGTCACCATGCTATAGGAAGGATGTAAATGCACTTGAAGGGGTGCAGAGGAGATCCACCAGGATATTGTCTAGAATGGAGCAGTTTAGTGACGAAGAGATGTTGCATTTTCGGATTGTTTTCTTTGGAGTAGAGGTGGCTGAGTGGAGTCCTGATAGAGGTGTTTGCGATTATGAGGCGCATGGTCAGGGCAGATAGAACACAGCTGTTTCCTTAGTTGAAGAATTAATAACAAGGGGACACACTGAGAAGATAATAGGCAGGAAGTTTAGTGAGGAACATAGAACATAGAACAGCACAGAACAGGAATAAAAACAGAAGTTGCTGGAAAAGCTCAGCAGGTCTGGCGGCATCTGTGAAAGAGAAAACAGAGTTCATGTTTCGGGTCCAGTGACCCTTCCTCAGAGCTGATTTTCTCTGGGAAAACACCAGTTGATATGCAGAAAATAGGGAGGTGGGTGGGGTAGGGAGTAAACGATAGGATAGAGCCCAAAGAGAGAGGAAGACAGTTGGACAGAAAAAAAAGAGCTCAGTGCAGCACAGTTCAGGCCCTTCGGCTCACGATTTTGCGCCGACCTATTATCCTAATCTAAAGATTAATCTACCCTGCATTTTACCATCCTCCATGTGCCTATCCAAGAGTCGCTTAAACGTCTCTAAAGTATTTGACTCCAATACCACTGCCAGCAGCACATTCCACATACCCACCACTCTCTGTGTGAAGAACCTACCTCTGACATCTCCCTTATACCTTCCTCCAATCACCTTAAAATTATACCCCCTCATAACGGTCATTTCTGTCCTGGGAAAAAGTGTCTGACTATCCACTCTATCTATGCCTCTCATCATCTTGTACACCCTAACTCGTCACCTCTCATCCTTCTTTGCTCCAATGAACAAAGCCCTAGGTCTCTCAACTTTTCCTCATATGACCTGCCCTTCAGTCCAGGCAGCATCCTGGTAAATCTCCTCCACACCCTCTCTAAAGCTTCCACATCTTTCCTGTAATGAGGCAAACAGAACTGAACACAATATTCCAAGTGTGGTCTAATCAGGACTTCAAGAAAAATAAACTACTCAGAAATTGGTGAAGATCTGAAATGTAAACCTTTAAAAAGTACTTGGATGAGCATTTGAAATGGGTGAAGAAAGTGGAACCAGGGTAGGTTTAGTGTATTTTTAGCAGTATAAACTTGATGGCCCAAAAGGCCTCTTCTGTATTGTATGTTTCTATGATGCCGTAGAAATCCCTTTCAGGCAAGGCGTCTCCTTATCCTCGTTATAGTCAGTAAAAAAAAAGACAAGGTAAGCTCACATGCTGTTGTAGCTCATCTCCAAAGTATGTTTTGATATGTCTCCTTCCAGTCATAGAGATGTAACCATTTCTTATTATTACCCTTATTGTAAACCTCTTGGTGTTTGATGTATTCAATAAATAATTTAATAATAGACGCCCATCATGAAAGCATTACAGCAGCTTTGCTTGGCTGTTATCTTCATGTAAAATTGATCATGCAATTTGCATATCTCACCACTTCTCACAGTCTTAATTACTGCACAGAGGTCTCCTAACATTTCTTACAATAGTTTTGTGCAGATTTCATTGAGTACATTTTTAAATGTTCACTGTTGTAGTAATTATTCCTCTTCATGTTTTAATCGCTATGGAAGTTTCATAAAACAGATTGGAATATTTTAAAGTTTTTATTATGATTTATACATTTCTATTCAATGAACATAAATGTTGTTTTCAAAGTCCCTTGAGTTATATTTTATACAAAATAAAATGGTTGTATAACATTCTTGCAAATACATCAATTAACTTTCCGGATCACTTTGGTGTTGCAATGTAATTCCAAACCTCAGACTTAATAAACCACAAGTAGCAGTGACAGTCACAATTTTGTAAATGACAGGAAAAAAACAACTTTCCTCAGATTCTCCAGATTTATCTGTTTACAAATAATAGTGTGGATGTGACATGGAGAAAGCTAAGTAAGTCATGAGACATTGTACCCACATGAATTATCCAGTACGACAAATGGTATTTTGTCACTTCAGATCTTTGTGCTGTGCAGCAGATGTTGTGTTGGAGGAGACTTGTCAATCATGTGGTAGCAATTAAGTCAGCTGGTAAAAATACAAATCAGGTTTATAGAGAGAAAACAGTTTCTGAAAAAGATCATGCACAGCCCCATATTGTATGTGGATTCATTAGTTGGGTGTATGGTAAGCTGTTGTTTGATTAGTCTATCACCAAGGTAACAAGGTGTAGAGCTGGATGAACACAACAGACCAAGAAGGCTGACGTATCAGGCCTAGACCCTTCATCACATTTCTGATGAAAGGTCTAGGCCAGAAATGTCAGCTTTCCTGCTCCTGAGATGCTGCTTGGCTGCTGTGTTCATCCAGCTCCACACTTTGTTATCTCGGATTCTCCAGCATCTGCAGTTCCTATTATCTCGAGTATATTACCAAGTTGTTTTGCATTACCTTAAGCTCATGAGGACCTCTCTCTGCCCCAAGGTGGCTACATGCCCGTTTTATGATAGTTCTATTCCATTAAAATTGAACTTTTCAGTTCAGTGGTATTTAACGTAATTACCAAGTGTCACTGTACATTAAAATGCATTGCACCCACCCAGTTATACATGGGCATAAGAACATACAAAACCACGTTCACAAAACCATTTGACTCTGCCTGATTACCTTGAACTTATCTAACTCTCCTGGTATGATACTAACTTCTAGCATTTTCACAATGACAGACATGAAGCTAATTGGTGTGTAGTTTCCTGCCTTCTGTCTCAGTCTCTGTAAAAACGAGTTACATTCTCTACCTTCCAATTGAATGAAGTCACCATCGACTCAAATGAGTTTTCAAAAAATTAAAACCAATGCATCAACTATCTCACTAAACGTTTAAGTCGGTCGGATGAAATCCAGCAGGAACCAGGCGTTTGTAGCCTATAACAATTTATTCAGTCCCATGTCTCTGGTGATTGTGACCTTTTTGTTTCCCTGCTGTTTTCCCTTCCTTTCATTCCCTGATTCAGCACTAACTCTCGTTATCTGGTCAGAAATCACATGACACCAGGCTATAGTCCAACAGGTTTATTTGTAAGCACAAGCTTTTGGAGCCTCAGTCCATAGAACATAAAACATAGAACATAAATCATAGAACATAGAATATTACAGCACAGTACAGGCCCTTCAGCCCTCGATGTTGTGCCGAACTTTTACTCTAATTCTAAGGTCTATCTAACCTCCACCCCTACTTTATATTATCATCCATATGCCCATCCAATAGCTGCTTAAATGCCCCTAATGAGGCCGACATCACTCCCCTCTCTGGCAATGGACTCCACGTCCCAACCACTCGCTGAGTAAAGAACCTACCTCTGACATCGCCACACTATCTGCCTCCTTTTACTTTAAAACTCTGCCCCCTCACAATAACTGCCTCCACCCCAGGAAAAAGTCTCTGGCTGTCGACTCTATCTATACCTCCGATAATTTTGTACACCTCTATCAAGTCACCTCTCATCCTTTGTCGTTCTAAGGAGAAAAGACCTAGCTCACTCAACCTTTCCTTGTAAGACCCGGTAATATCCTGGTAAATCTCCTCCGCACCTTTTCCACACTTCCACATCTTTCCTGTATTGAGGCGGCCAGAACTGGACCCAATACTCCAGATGTGGCCGAACCAGGTTTTTGTATAGCTGGAGCATAACTTCACAGCTCTTGGACTCAATCCCTCTATTAATGAAAGCTAACACACCATACACTTTCTTAACAACTCTATCCAGCTGGGTGGCAGCTTTCAGGGAACTGTGAACATGAACCCCAAGATCCCTCTGCCCCTCCACACTGCCAAGAATCTTTCCGTTAACCCTGTATTCTGCTTTCAAGTTGGTCCTTCCAAAATGAATCACCTCACACTTTTCAGGGTTAAACTCCATCTGCCATTTCTCAGCCCAGCTCTGCATTCTATCACTGTCCCTTTGTAACCTAGAACAGCCCTCCACACTGTCCACAACGTGACCCACGTTCATATCGTCCTCCTTCACGTGTTAGTGAGAAAGAAAGTATCAGACACAGAATTTATAAGTAAAAATTCAAAGGTTCACACCATTGATGAGGATGTATTAAACAAACCTAAGATGCTGTCAAATCTTTAATCACTCAGAAGGTTTTAATTGACTAATATGTGTATGTAACTCCTGGGCTTCCTTTCACGTCACAGTCCTGAGGGAACCAAAGGTTTTATCAGTGTAAGGAAGAGGTGACATTTTGGGTCAGATAATGCATGTGAGGTGTGAGGCCTTGTTTAGAATCCGTTTGTGTTTCAGTTTTGAGTCAGACTGGTTTTATTTCAAACGTAGGAATTTATAAAACATCATATTGAATGACTGTCAATAAATTGTGTGCTTTTTGAACAAAATAAAATATATCTGCAAACATAAATTCACCCCATAGATCTATGTGTGTATGTATGTGTGTGCGTGTGTGTGTGTGTGTGTGTGTGTGTGTGTGTGTGTGTGTGTATGTGTGAGAATGGGGGGGAGAGAAAGTGTGTATCTGTGAGGGACGAGAGATAGAGACAGTCAGTGTGTGAGTGGAGGTGGGGAATGAGAGTGTGTGTGAGGCGGAGGGAAAGAGAGTGTGTGAGGGGGTGGAAGAGTGTGTGTGTGTGCGCGTGTGCGTGAAGAGTGTGTGTGTGTGTGTGTGGTGTGTGTCACAGTGTTTGTGAACATCTGTGCCGGTGGGGGGGAAGAGTGTATGTGTGTGTGTGTGTCTGTCTGTCTGTCTGTTTTGGGAGGGAGAAGACAGTGTGTACCTGTGTGTGTGTGTGAGTGTGTATCTCTGTGAGTGTGAGTGTGTATCTGTGAGAGTGAGTGTGTGTATGTGCGTGCGTGTGTATCTGTGTGCATGTGTGTGTGTTTGTGGGGGTGGGGGGGGAAGAGAGAATGTGTGTGTGTGTGTGTGTGTGTGTGTGTGTGTGTGTGTGTGTGTGTGTCTGTGTGTCAGAATGTTTGAGAGCATCTGTGCCGGGGGGGAAAGAGTGTGCATGACTGTGTGTGAGTGTGTCTGTTTTGGGAGGGAGAAGAGTGTGTGTGTGTGCGCGTGTATCTGTGTGAGTGAGAGAGTGTGTGCATGTGTGTGTGTGTGTGTATATGAGTGTGTGTGTGTGTGTGTGTGTGTGTGTGTGTGCGCGCGTGCGCGTACACATGAGTGTGTGTCGTGTGGTGGGATCACCTGTAGTGCAACATGAACCCACCACAAACAGGATCTTGAGATCACTGATGCCTACATAAACAACAACTCACTGACACACCTGCACACTGACACACCCGCACAAGCACATATACACATCCACTCACACTCACTGACACAAACACACACACGCACTCACTGATGCAAACAAACACACACACTCGGAAATCTATGGGGTGAATTTGTATTTGCCGATACATTCTATTTTGTTCAAAGAACACAAAATTTATAGACAGTCAGTCAATATGATGTTTTATACATTTCTACTTTTGAAATAAAACCAGTCTGAATCCAAACTAAAACACAAACAGATTCTAAACTAGATGTCTACCGAACATGCATTGTCTGACCTAAAATGTCACCTCTTCTTTACACTGATAAAACCCTTAGTTCTCTCAGGACTGTGACTTGAAAGGAAGTCTGGGATTTACATATACACATTAATCAATTAAAACCTACTGATGATTAAAGATCTAACAGTATCTTAGGTTTGTTTAGCACATCCTCATCGATGCTGTAAACGTTTGATTATTTACTTTTAAATTGTGTCTGATACTTTCTTTCTCACTAACACCTGAAGAGGGAGCGAGGCTCTGAAAGCTTGTGATTTCAAATAAACTTGTTGGGCTATAACCTGGTGTCATGTGATTTCTGACCTTGTCCACCCCAGTCCAACACCGGCACCTCCATATCATCTTGTTATCAGTTTTATGAAATATTTTGGGCTAGTTTTCTCTCAAGTTCTCATATTTCTCTCCATCCTTTAAGTTTTTGTCGTTTTTTTGCTATTTTTACAATATAAAACTTTATCTGACCTATCATATGCCCTTGAATAATTATATGTTCTATCTTGAGGTCTGATGCTGTCTTTTACTTTTATAATTAAGCATGATTGGTAGGTCTAGTCCTTGGTCTTTTTCTAACTCATTAGAATGTATGCACTTTGTCTATTATGAAATATTCCCTCAATTGTTTGCCACTGCATTTCTACTGACTTATACTTTAACCTAATTTGATTATTGAATTTATACAGCTCTGCTTTCATAGCCTCATCTTGCCTTTACAGAGTCATAGGGTCATACAGCAACTCGAGCCTGCTCTTTTGTCCTCTGGGTCCTTTTACGTTCTTCACTGGCAATCAGCTCTTCTGTCCCCAAACAATAATCAGATCAGATGATCCAATCCCAAAAGGGATGACTACCTCCCAACAAACAGAACCTAACAAACATCCTCCCTCTCTCATGCAATCACAGAGTTTTGTAGTCTAGCCTCCAGCTCAAATTCCGAACATTTGTTTCTGGCATGATTGCTTTGGTCCAAACTGCTAACCAGGAACTCACACATATTGTAGCTGTGACAGGACACCTATCCTGTCATCCGTAATGTGTTCTAATTCATTACGTCAATCATTTTTTTTTTACTTTTATTAACCTTGCTCGCAGTTGCCCTATTGTGTTGAACATTAGAAGTAGAATAACCTGTAGTCTCTTTATCAAATACTCATCAAATTGCTTGTTTCTTCTCCTGTGGTATAGGAAGATTCAATGTCAGGAGACTGGAAGAAGTCAGAAACAACAAAAGCAACAGAACACATTTATTTTCCTTTTCCTCCCCTTAGTCGCCTAATTCTGAACCTATTTTTTGTTGCACTCTTGTGCTAAATCACATCGTTTGTAAGTTGTATATGCTCTGAACACAAAGGACCTTCTCACCCATTTAATGAAGAATTTGTTTTAGCTACTTAATCAAACGCAAATGCCTTCCTGCTTGAGGCTTTGACAAAAGCCTTGCTTAAGCCTTGCAATTATGAAGTTTAAATTTTACGTTTCAATTAAATGCAAACTGCATAGTACAAACATAATTAAAAATTTATACAAGAAAACTTACCAATCAGCTGCACGTGCGTAGTCCAGGTAACAAATGCTACTCTTGACTTATTAAATCTGTTGACCCTTTCCTTACATATTTTAAGTTGATCTTGTAAACTGTAAGGAACACAGCCATAGACAATTAAATCTCTCCTCACACAACTATCTGTACTTCCCACAAATTGGTCTAGACAGCTTTTGAATGTTTATTATAAGACATAGACCTTGAGGAAACCAAAACTGTACATGATATTTAAGACTCGTAGGTGGTTTCATCAAAGTCTTATACAAATGCAATTATACTTCCATTGGGAGCAAAATTAGTAGCTCTCCAAAAACTGAGAATTAAGATGCATAATTAATTAAATCCATTGCTGATTTCATGACTTCCAAGATGGCGGCAGCCGGGTCAGCTGCTTTTGGATTCTGAGCATGGGGCTCGGCCACTCGTGGTTCATGTGGCGGGTGCTGCCACATCCACTCAGCTTCATCGGGGTCTTTCCAGCTCGGTAATGTTTGCTTTCTTTTTCTTTTTCTGGGGCCTCGTCCCAGATGTCTTCCTGTCGGAAGCCGGCACCCCGTGTACCTCCATCCCCGCTCCATCTTGGGAGGCAGCATCGGAAGGAGAGCCAGGACCCAGCCTGTTGACTCGGAGCCAGGACTCCATTGGTCAATGCCCAGCATCACAGAAGGTGCGTGGCCATTTCCAGCTCTGAGGTGGTGCTTGTGGAAGCGACAGTGTCGGTGGCGGCAGGAAAAGAGCTCATTGCCAGTATCCCATGGGGACAATGTCAGACAACAGCGACTGGAGGAGCGGTGAGGGTGAAGCCTTTGGAGAGGAAAAGATGAATTTTTGAAGCTGTTCCAGTTTTAGTAACCTCAATTTAATATTAATTTATTCAGTATTTTACCATTTATGCAATTTATTTAGTAATTTATTCTGTAACCCAAAATGGCGCTGGAATGCCATCAGTTTTCACTATACCTAGGCATGCATGACAATATATTAAATAAATAATTAGATCTACATTCGTTCCACTGTCAATAATACATAATTTGTACTTCCTACTTGTTAGCATGTATTTAGCAGGCAGTCAGCACGGAGCATGGTATTGAATGTCTGTTTGCCTGAACAGGGATGCAAAAAACCTGAGATGGTAGCATGACATCAAACTAGTTTGCATGGCTAAAGTCTGCCCGACACTTTATAAGGTGCGTTTTGATTGAAGGTGATGCTAGGAGTCTCTCTGAGAATGCGTTTACTCTGGAAAAGCCAGGAGAAAAATACAACTGGGCCGAGCCTGCTCTGTAAAAATCAGCAAGGCAGCGCTCCATGTCTTGTAAAAGATGCTGATATGAGGAGGCAACATCCTTCAGGGAGATGCTCCCATAGCCTCTGGATTAGATGACTGAATTAAACAAGGACCTGCCTGCAGTGCCACAAAATCTCCAATGGCCTTACATGAGTGGTCAAAGTGAGGGAATGTATCTTCTGCTACATCCAACCACTTTCCCTCCCAGCCTCAGACCATGCTCAAGGCACCACACTCCCAGTACACTGACTACCAATCTCAAATTACAGCTCAATATGCCTTCATAACTTATTCTCACACTTATACAACTAGTACAGCTGACTGCCTGTCAACCACCACCCAAACAGACTGGACCAAACTTATGAATACATCTTCCTTGCTTGCACGACAAGATGACAAGTCCAAGGTAGCAGTACTTAGCCTGTGAGGAGAAGGTACTGTTGAATGTCTTCACCATGTCATGTTAGCTGTCCTTAGAATGGTCATGGCTGAAGCTATCAAAGAGGACAGTCCACTCAAAAGTGATCTTCCTTCACACATCGCACTTCTTTTCCATCTCTCTACCGCCATCACTCCTCCAAAACCCCCCGTAATCCCCCCACCCACAATTTCAAGGTCTGTTCTCACTTACAAGCTGCAGGTGATACAAATTGTGCTTCTTGCTTTTTCTTTTCTTTCACCATTTCACTTTTGTGCCATTCAACTTCCAGATGCCCATAATGCAACTTGGCCAAGCAATAACACGGGAAAAAGAGGCAGTGGAGGAACTATGGAAGAAATGCTGTCATTTAATTTCATGGTCAGGAAACTCCACAGACTAGGAACTGCTCAGGTGACTGTTCCTTTGAACTGTCTTGATTCTCCTGTGCGGGGAAACTGTCCCGCCTTCTGAGCGGAAATCCAGATTCTTCATGTTAACTCTGGACATTCCACTGTTTCAATGAAAACAACAGCTATAGGCCGAGAAGATTTTTGTGTTTGGTTGGCTTACCAAGCTGGCTTGTTGTTCCACAGGCATTTTGTTACCGTACTGGGTAACATCATCAGTGCAATCTCCAATGAAGTGCCATTGTGTTTTCCCACCAGTTACTTAAACTCTGGAGTCCATTGAGCTGGATTAGCTCACTTCCGGTTTTCCTTCATAATGGAGTGTATATGGGGTCGAGTTCCATGTGTTAGTTGATGCCTTTCTTCATGAAGTACCAGGCTTCTAGGAATTCCTGTGACTGTCTCGCTTTGCTTGTCCCAGGATTTTGGTGTTGTCCCAGTCGAATTGGCAGTTCTCCTTATCCATGTGGATAGAGATGAGTGAGTATCAGTTGTGTCTTTTTGTAGCCAACTGATGTTTGTGTACCCTTGTGGTTAATTGTTGAGAAGATTCTATCTGCTCATGAAGTTACATATTTATGATCTTGGAGGCATGATCTAATTTTTATGGAGGGGTGGTCAACGCTTTTCTGATAATTAAAACGGAAACACAGAGAGAAGCTCTTGTGGCTTCATAATCTGTTAAAGGAAGTGTGAAAAGTGGTACAATCTCCCTCTCACCCTCAGTTTGTTATAAAGGAGCGGTTAAATGAAGAAATCCCTGATGTTCACTTATAATCAACAAGTAGCACTTTATTTATCTAACTCTAACAGTGAGCAAATCAATAGGACTTCTAGCAAACTGAACAATTCCTCTTTAACTACCAACCATTACCGAATAGGACAAAAATTCTAATGGTATGTTGTTCCAATAAATAGAACGCCCATGTACATAAACCAAAGTAATGAGAAAAAAATAGATTAAAGCTTAGTCTCGCAAAATTACGGCCAGGATAAGTCTTCCAGAATGTCTTTGCCTTCTCCATTGTCTTCCATTCGGGAATGCCTTTTTCCGTAGAATTGTTCTGTCGGCAACATTAGCTCACAGTGCTGCAATATGTTTATTTAGATGGTGCGTTCTGACAGCCAGTGAATTTCTCTTCAGATGGCAGTTTGCTCTCACCCCGATTTGCAAACAACCTCTTCTTTTAAGCCCTTGATCAGCTATCAATTTCATACAACTGGATTGGTCCTAAGTTGTTAAAACCATCAGGTTTAAATTTAATTGAGCTTTAATACCTCGGGCCTCATTTAAATTAATTGCCTAAATTCAAAAACCTGTTGTCTTGGTAAAAATGCTGCTTTGCCTGCTAACAGTGCAGCCTTTTGATGCAATATTTCAATTTCAAGAACTCTCTGCACATCTGCTGCTGCCTACAGACTTTTTATTAAATCCCCAAGCCTAGAAAATCACATCATTTTTAAAGGGACCATGCATTCTTTCTCGCCCTGCACACCACTTTCTCCACACAACATTTTACAAACAAATTCTAACATCCTGACTTCTAATCCACAAATACCAAACCAACTTGGCAAAGTTATGAAAAATTAAGCATCTGAACTAATTTGAATTAATGTATTCAAAGTAATTGCTGCAACTCTCACTATTTCAGTTTTAAGGCTTTGCGTGTAAAAGGCCCTTTATTTCCCATAACTACAATCACCTAGTTCTAGAACATATCACATACACAAAAATGCATTCCAAAGCATTTTACAAGTTTGAAGGAAACAAAATCTCATGGCAATTGCAATTTTCAGCTTAGCTTAATCAGACAGCACATTTTCATATTTCTGAGAATCAGAAAGTTGCAAAGTATGATTTAAGACGCTGCATATTTTATTTGATTCATAATAACTAAGGTATGGTCTTCTATTGTTATGTGCTCTGCTTCTTACCTCTGAGTATGAGAAACGTGGGTTCACGATCCCTGATGTGGAGCGACACCTGACACCTGAAGAAGGAGCGAGACTCCGAAAGCTTGTGTATTCAAATAAATCTGTTGGACTATAACCTGGTGTTGTGTGACTTTTAACCTTCGCGATCCCTGTCAGACAGCTCAGTACAGAATTCAAGTTAATGTTATATTACTCACATGACAGAAGTTGATATTTGGATCAGATATTAAGTTGAGGCCCTGCTAACCACCCTTGTGGATATAAAACCATGAATGGCAGGTATTTGAAGAAGACAAGAGAATTCTCTCCACTGTCTTGACCGACATTTATCCGTCAACAAAGGCTACAAAAACTGGTTATCCCAGTTATTATCTCATTACGTCCACCATTGAAGGGGAAATAGTTTCTCCTCAGTTAATAAAATGTGAGGCTGGATGAACACAGCAGGCCAAGCAGCATCTCAGGAGCACAAAAGCTGACGTTTCGGGCCTAGACCCTTCATCAGAGAGGGGGATGGGGGGAGGGAACTGGGATAAATAGGGAGAGAGGGGGAGGCGGACCGAAGATGGAGAGTAAAGAAGATAGGTGGAGAGGGTGTAGGTGGGGAGGTAGGGAGGGGATAGGTCAGTCCAGGGAAGACGGACAGGTCAAGGAGGTGGGATGAGGTTAGTAGGTAGCTGGGGGTGCGGCTTGGGGTGGGAGGAAGGGATGGGTGAGAGGAAGAACCGGTTAGGGAGGCAGAGACAGGTTGGACTGGTTTTGGGATGCAGTGGGTGGGGGGGAAGAGCTGGGCTGGTTGTGTGGTGCAGTGGGGGGAGGGGATGAACTGGGCTGGTTTAGGGATGCAGTGGGGGAAGGGGAGATCCTGAAACTGGTGAATCCTGCAAAAATTCCATCCCCTATTCCCAATTCCTCCGCCTCCGCCGCATCTGCTCCCACGATAAGACATTCCACTCCCGCACATCCCAGATGTCCAAGTTCTTTAAGGACCGCAACTTTCCCCCCACGATGATTGAGAACGCCCTTGACCGCGTCTCCCGCATCTCCCGCGACACATCCCTCACACCCCGCCCCCGCCACAACCGCCCCAAGAGGATCCCCCTCGTTCTCACACACCACCCTACCAACCTCCGGATACAACGCATTATCCTCCGACACTTCCGCCATTTACAATCCGACCCCACCACCCAAGACATTTTTCCATCCCCTCCCCTGTCTGCTTTCCGGAGAGACCACTCTCTCCGTGACTCCCTTGTTCGCTCCACACTGCCCTCCAACCCCACCACACCCGGCACCTTCCCCTGCAACCGCAGGAAATGCTACACTTGTCCCCACACCTCCTCCCTCACCCCCATCCCAGGTCCCAAGATGACATTCCACATTAAGCAGAGGTTCACCTGCACATCTGCCAATGTGGTATACTGCATCCACTGTACCCGGTGCGGCTTCCTCTACATTGGGGAAACCAAGCGGAGGCTTGGGGACCGCTTTGCAGAACACCTCCGCTCAGTTCGCAACAAACAACTGCACCTCCCAGTCGCAAACCATTTCCACTCCCCCTCCCATTCTCTTGATGACATGTCCATCATGGGCCTCCTGCACTGCCACAATGATGCCACCCGAAGGTTGCAGGAACAGCAACTCATATTCCGCCTGGGAACCCTGCAGCCATATGGTATCAATGTGGACTTCACCAGTTTCAGGATCTCCCCTTCCCCCACTGCATCCCTAAACCAGCCCAGTTCATCCCCTCCCCCCACTGCACCACACAACCAGCCCAGCTCTTCCCCCCCACCCACTGCATCCCAAAACCAGTCCAACCTGTCTCTGCCTCCCTAACCGGTTCTTCCTCTCACCCATCCCTTCCTCCCACCCCAAGCCGCACCCCCAGCTACCTACTAACCTCATCCCACCTCCTTGACCTGTCCGTCTTCCCTGGACTGACCTATCCCCTCCCTACCTCCCCACCTACACCCTCTCCACCTATCTTCTTTACTCTCCATCTTTGGTCCGCCTCCCCCTCTCTCCCTATTTATTCCAGTTCCCTCCCCCCATCCCCCTCTCTGATGAAGGGTCTAGGCCCGAAACGTCAGCTTTTGTGCTCCTGAGATGCTGCTTGGCCTGCTGTGTTCATCCAGCCTCACATTTTATTATCTTGGAATCTCCAGCATCTGCAGTTCCCATTATCTCTGATACTATTCTCCTCAGTTAGTCAGTTTACCTTTGAACAATATAACTAAATATCCTGGGAAGGCAGTGGCCTAGTGGCATTATCCCTAGACTGTTAATCCAGAAAATAGTCTGGGGACCTAGGTTCATATCCCCCCATGGCAGATGGTGGAATTTGAATTTTTAAAAAATCTGGAACTAAGAATCTAATGATGACTCTGAGTCTATTGCTGATTGTTGGGGAAAAACTCATCTGGTTCACTCATGCCCTTTCGGAAAGGAAACTGCCATCCTTACCCGGTTTGGCCTACATGTGACTCCAGACCCACAGCAATGTGACTGACTCTCAACTGCCCTCTGGGCAATTAGAGATGGGCAACAAATGCTGCCTGGCCAGCAATGCCTTCATCCTGTTAATGAATAAAAAAAGGACATATTTTAACAAAATTTCATGCACATATAGAACTAAACTCAAGAAGGAATGGATGACTCAGATCTTCAGATGGCCAGATAATAACTTTTGCAGTGCTGCTAGGAGTTATACAAGGGCACCATGCGGAAACCTATTACCATAGAGTCATACAGGATAGAAACAGGCCGCTCAGCCCACTCTGAAATGCTCCAGCTGGATCTCCTCCATACCGCCGTTCATTTTCTTCCTTTTTTTTACTATTATCCCATTCTCTCCTCCCTTATTTCAGTCTCAAGCATGTGGCCCTGGCCTCTGAAGCAGCATCAGCCAAGCCCCCAGGAGCTAGAATAGCAGCAACCAGTTGTCAGAGAATGTGGAGGCCCGCTGCAGTAATCTTGGAGAGAGAGAGAAAGAGGCTGTGAAATTTATCTTTTTAACTTTGTTTCTTGTTTTTTTTGACTGTTTATAGCTGTAATGTAACATTTTTCCCTCATTTCTCTGTTCTGTAACTCAGGATCGTACCTTGGCAGCTTTTTACCTAAGACGGCACTGTAAGTGGCAACTTGTAAACTTTTCATTGTATTCATCTGCGTACATGTGAAAACAAATCTAATCCGATTCAATATCTATACCAATCAACAGACACCAAACCACACTAATCCCATTGATCTGCATGTCCTGTCATATTAAGTACTCATCCTTAGGTGTACCAACAGGTCTGTTTCCATGCTGTATGATCTGTATGACTCTATTAGTGTTGCGAGAGTACCCGGCTCTGTCACCCTCTCAGTTCCATATTTCTGCTCTGTCTGAATGAAAAGTTCTCTTTCTCAGGTCCCCTCTAAATCACTTACTTGTCACTTTAAACCTGAGCCTTCTGGTCTCAGACACATCTGCCACAGAGGAAAAGATTTTCACGACGCATTCTATGACTCGCATAACTTTGTACACCTCAATCAGATCTCCCCCAGCATCTTCTGCTCCAAGGAAAACAAACCCAGTCTATCCACACTCTCCTCATAACTGAGACTTTTCATTCCAGGCAACATCCTGGTGAATCTCTTCTGCACCATTTACATTGCATTCATGCCCTTCTGTTCGTGCAGTGGCTGTAAACAATTGCACATAATATTTCATCTGTGGCCTAACCAAAGTTTTATAAAGTTGTAACAAAACTTTCTTGTGCTGGTATTCCATGCCCCAGCTATTTAAAGCAAGGACCTGGTACACTGCCTTTACCACCCTGTCTACCTTTGCTGACACCTTCAGGGACTTATTGACTTACATATATTGGCCCCTTTGTTATGCAGGACTGCCTAAGAACCTATCATTCATTTTGTATGCCCTTCCCCTATTAGAAGTCCAAAATTATATTACCTCACCATTATCGGTATTAAATTCCATCAGCCAATGCTCTGCTCAGTTCAATTTACTAGCTGATCAACATCAGACTGTAGCCTGGGACCATCCTCTTGACAATAACAATGCCACCAATTTACATGTCATCTACAAACTTACTAATTATATCTTCTACATTCACATCCAAGTTGCTGATGTACATTACACGTAGCAAGAGTTGCGGCGCTGATCCCTGTGCTACACGGCGGGTAACTGGCTTCTATTCACAAAAATAACCCTCTACCATCACCCTTTGCCTCCTGTTTGTAACCCAGTTTTGAATCTAGTTTGCAAACTTGCCTTGGATCTCTTGCTCTTACCCTTTGGACCAGACTTTCATGTGGGACCTTGTCAAAGGCCTTACTGAAGTCCATACCTGATCCCCATCAATATATTTAGCCAACTCCTTCAAATAACTCAATTAAAACCGTTAGACAGGATCTCCCTTAAATAAATCTGTGTTGGTTATCCCAGTATTCATGAATTTTGTTCCTCAAAGTTTTTAAAAATTAATTTCCCTACCACTGATGTCAGACCAGCTGGTGTTTAATTACCTGGCCTATCTCTGCTGTGTCCGTGAACAAAGGAACTACAATAGCCATCCTTCAATCATCTGGCACTTCACCTTTGGCCAGAGACATGTTAAATGTATCAACCAGGACCTTAGTAAACTCCTTTCTTGTGTCCCATAGCAGCCTGGGATATTTCTCATCAAGCCCTGGAGATTTATGCACATTTATGCCCTCGAAAAGATCTAATACATCTAATTTATTAATCTTGATGTGTTGTGGAACCTTATCATCCCAAATGAAATCCCTGGTTACAATGTCTTTCTCTTCTGTGAGTACAGGTGAGATGTATTCATTTAAGGCTATACTGTGTCTTGAGCTCCAGTAATCTGCTACTCTTAATAGACTCAAAAAACCTTCAGGTTATCCTCAATCCCATCTGCCAAAGATATTCTATGACCCCTCTTTGCCCTCCGAATTTCTTTTTTGAGCACTCCCTATACTTTTGAAGTCTCTTCTCTGTTTTTAATTTGGCATTCCTGACATAGGCTTCCGTCTTTTTCTTCATCAAACTCTCCTTTATCCCTTGACTTCCAGGATTCCCTGGACTTGCTGTCCTTACCCTTCACTTTTAGATGAACACTCTAGAGTCTCACTGTTCAATTTCTAAAAGGCTCCTACTTTCTAAATATAAACTTGTGTCGCAGATTTGGAAATAATTGTCCCGGAGATTGAAAATTCTACTGGGCAATTCCCCTTGGAAGTTGGAACCTTCCAAAAGAATCCATTTATATCAGAATTTGGAGAGCTCTACTGGACTTAAGTGAATGGTTACTGACGAAACATTAGACAATTAAATATCTAGTCTTATAGCTGAGTAACTAATCAACTGAGCTCCCACATCCAACTTACTCACGTGCCCCAGTTACACACCCTCATATCCCAGTCCATGAACTGACATCCCCTCCTCCCCCAACCAAGCCCTTAAAGCACTCCACCACCAGAGCAGATACACCGTGTCTACCCCTCAGACCTTATGACTCCCCTCAAGGCTAGGACATTATATAACCAGGCTGTCTCTCCATGGGACATGAGCTGATCCCCCGCACTCAGATGTGACCACCAGTACCACAGACTCAACCCCCTTTGCTGTTGTTGGATCTCACGACAGCCTCCTGCATCACTCTCCAGAACCTGCCATGATCTCACACCTTCCCTCATTGGCAGACCTGAATCATCCTGCTCTCCCAGGAATCAACACCCCATCCTACCCAGGCCAGCCAACGCTCCCAGCATATGCCCAGGACCCAAATACACTCTGCAATGGAATTAGGCTCCTGCTGCAAGACCTGACCTCCATCCTTCACTCAAGATCTGATCTTCTCATCCCCACTGCCAGATATGTCACTCCCTGACTCCTGGTGACCCGATACCCATCTTCTCTCTCTGCATTCCCCATGCCTTACACATGGCCCTGCCAGTCAGAAATGGGCAGCTCTCTTTCCTGGAATTAAAAAGTGGTGGGGCAGTAATCTGCATGAGGTTGCAAATTCTTAGAAAATCTGATCTGTTGAGTTCTTGTCAAAGATCTACATCTAGACCTGTATTGGAGCATATAGGTACATAAGCCTTGTTACGGCTCGTTCAAAGTATTGGCGAGAACCTGCCTACAATATTGTGTACAGTTCTGGTCTCCTTATTTAAGGAAGCACAAACTAACCTTGGCAGCAGTTAAGAGAAGGTTCATTAGGTTAGTCCATGGAATAACGGAGTTGTCTGATGAGGAAAAATTAAACAGATTAAGCCTGTAGTATTAGGAGTTACCGGAATGAGAGCTGATCTAAAACAAAACTTTGAAGGGCTTTGCGGCATAGATGGGGAGAAGATAATTCCTCTTGTGGGAGAATCTAGAACCAGGGAGCACAGTTTAAAAATAAATCTCTTCTCTTTAAAATGGAGAGGAATATCTTCTCTTGGAGCATTATTAGTGTTTGGCATTCTTTCCTCGGCTGGGCAATAGAGGATGGGCCCCTGAATATGTTCAACACCGACTTAGATTTTTGATCAGGGTTTATGGGGGAACAGGCACAACTGGAATTAAGGCCAATCAGATTAGCCATGATTTTCTTCAAAAAGCTAAACAGTTCCTGCAGTCACAGAACCATATAGCAGTACAGCACAGAAACAGACCTTTCAGCCCAACCTATCCATGTCGACCTGGTTTCCTCAACTAAACTAACCCAATTTGCCTGGATTTGGCCTATATCCCGCTAGACCTTTCCTATCTGTCTTATAAATGTTGTAATGATACCTGTCTCTATTACTTCTTCTCCTGTTTGCTACATTCTTATAAAACATTGATGTAAGATATCATACAATATTGAGTTCACTTCACAACATGAAAGCCTTCATAATCAATACCTGTTTGTTGATTCTTGTGAGCTATAGATCTTTTCTACTCACCAAATTAGCACAATTATAATAGTTGTGCTAGAGGTTCCCCAGCTGAAATTATCCAGTGAAATATCAATGGAAGTGGTATAATAAATGTACA
Source organism: Stegostoma tigrinum (assembly GCF_030684315.1). NCBI lineage: Eukaryota > Metazoa > Chordata > Chondrichthyes > Orectolobiformes > Stegostomatidae > Stegostoma > Stegostoma tigrinum. The sequence goes on along the minus strand of NC_081359.1, from coordinate 4,761,515 downwards.
TTCAAAAAGCAAAACAGCCAGGGAAAAGATGAGAACTTGTTTACACAAATGATTTTTTATAAATAGGAATGAACAGCTTGAAAGTATTTGGGAGGCAATTTAATAGTAGATTCAAAATGAAAATGAATACATACCGAGAAAAGGGACAATTGCAAGGCTATAAGGAATAAGCAGGGGAGTAGACCTAATTGGATGGCTACATCAAAGATTCAGCATAGTCACGACAGAATGAATGGTCTCCATAGCTGAAGGATACTAGTGAAACAGAGTTTCATATTCAGCTTTCATGACTAATTATGTTTCCTATGTAATAAGTATCCATTTCTTAATTACAGCAATAATGTATAAAGAAAAATATAATGGAATTTTAAAAATTTAACTGCATTCTAAATATTTTTGCTTTCATTACAATGCAATATTAACGGGTTATCTGGAATAATGACGGATAAGCATATAATGTCCCATAACTGCACAAATTGCAAGAATAAAAAGCAAGGAGCCAAAATGTCTAACGCAACAGTGTTGCAATAACTGAGGGCATGATAACAGGATTGGTTTGCTCCTAGCAGTTCCATTATGTTGCCATAAATTAATTAACTTCAGCTGCAAATAATGCTTTGTCTTCCATGTTTCTCAATGTCTACTTCATAAACACCCCTACCACCACAAGTCTTTCACTAATTTGAATAGCAAAAAAAAACTGAATCTTAATGAGGCTAAGATTTGCAATTGTTTTTGTTATCAATCTTACTCTGAACTGGTAAGATTATTATACTCAACAACATGGAAAAAAAAAGCAGCATTGCCTGTCAGAAACATTTAATTAAAAAGTGATTAGCAGCTCTGCTGTTCAAACAATGGAAAAATGGTTAATGAAGCTGAATGCTAAAGTAGATCTGCAAGGTTAAAGGAGAAAACCAATTACAAGATGCAACCGATGCTATAACTGTAGCTTGTTCTTAATTCCTACGTGCATCATAATTCACTTTATACACATCTCTCTTCCAGCAGGGCACATTTGTCTGCGTGAACTTTGAAAATTAATAAAGCTATGTGGAAGGATGAAATCAATATAACATGTCAGCACACATGAATTATATACACAGCACCACTGCAATAAAGATAAGGCAGAGCGGTTCAGTGTTTGTTTTAAATGGGTGCACTCTTAAAATAAAATGGTTTTTCTAATTAAGTTCAGCTTAAACTGGCATTTTATCAATTTATTTAACCTTCAGAGTTAATGCTGTAATTTTTTGACGGTTCAAAAACTTCTGGCAATTTTTCTGCTACCTAATTTGTAAGCTGACAAAACCACCTGTGTTGGTGAGAATAGCACAAGAATCATCACAGATGAAGATTCAATAAGAACAGCTAATTATGAGTGTCCTTACCTTGAGAGATTACTAGAAATGGCACAGCTTTGTACATACATGATCAAAATGCATCCGGCAGTTCTATCATGTTTATTGGGCAACATGTGGAGAAGTACTTTCTTCAAAACTGAAGCTTAATGATAGTGGAGCCAGTATTAACTCCAGGCAGATGAGGAAACAGGGTGTGTGTGGTCTACAAGTCTCATTCGCCACTTTGTGAGATCAGTGCCTTTACATTTTAATTAGCAGCTTTGTAGATAAATGACAATGTGAGCACTGTAATTGGACCAACCTTTGTGTTTATCAATTAGATTCCTGCCTTTTCCTAGACCATGTATTTCAGATGTGAGCTAGTAGTGGAGTTCATGTGGTAGTCAGCAGGTTTTTCTTCTGCAGAAGTCGTTGTGGGAAGCAAATTTTGTTAAGCTTACCTGGATACTCTTTCTCACCATTGGGAAACTCTGCCTCCACATAATGAGCTGGCTTATATCTGGGTCAATATTTTACTTTGCCACAGTAAAGCTAGAAAGGTTTTTAAATCAGTAAGGCCGCTTCCAGGCATTTGAGGCACCATCTTCGGCAGGTACACAACATACAATCACATGTCAGAGGACCAACCACTTAACATTTGTTCAATGGGAAGCAACTACATTAGAGCTAGTACAAAGGGGCCAGCAAGCACTACCGTGTGGGGGATGAGTGGAATGTTTCCAGGCGCTGAAGGAAAGAGCATGTAAGTAAAGCAGATGGCTAGCTTACTACCTTCCTGTTCACGCCAATCTGCCCTCAATATGGTACACAAGGCATCAAACAGCTCAACCACCTTTACAACTATTGAGGCCCCTTATGTTATCAGTTAAAGACCTGTTAAGAGGCTTTTTTCTGCCTCCAAAGACAGTGGGTGGGGAAAGGGAAGGAACCATTTGCCACTTTTTTCCAAATTAGTGCTAAAGACAAGCAGGAAGGGGCCATATCTGCTTTGGAGAGCTGCCCTGTACCCATCAGGAGGTAAACCGTTCACATGGCACATTCTCCTATGTGCCTTTTTAACATGGCCTGTCAAAGCCTCGTACCAAAAACACTTCCTCCGACCACACACCCCTTCCAACCCTCACTTGGGTCCCCGGTCCTTATCCAAACAAGAATTCCAGCCTTGCCTTTCATTCTGATCTTCTCTCTGGCACTACTGGAGTTATTCAGGGGCCTGGCAATTGGATTAGTTGGCAGCCTGTTGGGACAAGGCCTCCTGCATGTGAGGACAAGGTTCCCAATCTTTTATAGGAGGCGGGAGCGTGGCCTTAACAGGGTATTCATTCCTTGTGACAAGACACCTGCCATAAAAGTCATTGCGCAAAATCCAACTGTCCTGAACATTTCTGAGGCTCAATTATATTTGAGTTCCTGTTTGTTTTAAAATTCCCTGCTCTTATTCAAGAAAATCAATGCAGAGTTGATTTATTTTATGAACGTTTACAATTTATAACAAAAACGTACTCTTAGACAAATTGACGTTTGGGGATTTCAGTTTTCTGCTGTTATTAATTTATTGAATAATTAGTGTGTGGGTGGAATAATTCACTCTTAAAGGGACATGAAATTATTGGCCTGATTTTCTATTTTTGTTCACAAACTACACAACCAAATAGCATAATTTATGTTTCAAAATTAACGCTCTCTTTAGAGGAAAGATTATTGCACACTGTGCTCGTAATTGACTGATTTATTTCATTGATGGAAAAAAATGATGAATCCCCTTTGCTTTAAAAGCATGCCTCAGTATTTTTTTAAAATGATTAATTAAGCCAATTGGGTTCTAGCTTGTGAGGTGATGTGGCTCAATTTTCAAAACAGGCTACCATTCCTTCCTACCATATTGGTCCATGTTGTAAATGAAACCTAACTAGAGAGACAAATAACAACACTACTTTTAAGTCACTTGTTTCATGTTGTTGGCATTTGGGGTACCATCTTCTCCTAGTGCATGAAATGTAACCATGTTCTGAATGCGTGAACATCTACAGCTGCTAATCCTGTTTTTGTTGGTGTTACCTCCTGTGTTGTCAGCAGCATAGACATAGACATTTGCCGGACCTACATATCTCACTGCACAAATAGGTAACTGCTGCCTTTTCTTTTACCAGACATCACTGTAACGGCTTTCCAAACTTAATGAATCTACAACAGAAAATACAAATGGATTTTTGTGTCAATACTCACTTGTCTTGAGCCCAGGGAGTAATTTATTAGTATTCACGTTGAAATATGTACATCGCTACAGATTCTATTCTGCAATCAAAATGTTTGTCCTTTTTGAATGGGCAGGTGGTTGATAAGTTCCCAGGGCTCTATTGTGACATATTCAGTCTGTCCCTATTGTCACTTCCTATGTGCTCACTGACAGACGAAAGCTGATGGTTGATGAATAAAATTATTCTTGTGTGCATCAACATGTGTTACCACGACCAGGTAAGGCACTGCTTGCAGAATTATTTTATTCTTAACTTTTGCAGGTATTTTGATTTTGGATTGGATTTGATTTGATTTATTACTGTCACATGTACCAGAGTACACTGAAAAGTTTTGTTTTGCATGCAGTGCAGGCAGATCATAACATACAGAGGTCAGAGGGTGATTGAACAGAGCAAGGAATAAAAAGATACAGCCGCAGAGACGGTGCACAAAAAGCAAGATCAACATTATATTTGAAATTTGAGAGCTCCATTCCGACGTCTAAGAACAGCGGGTAAGAAGTGTTTTGAACCTATTGCTAAGTGTGTTTAAACATTTTTATCTTCTGCCCAGCTGAAGAGTTTGGAAGAGATTATAACAGGGGTGGGAAGGATCTTTGATGATGTAGATTGCCTTTCCAAAGCATTAAGAAGTGTAAATGGAGTCAATGGGCAGAAGGTTAGCTTTTGAGATGGTCTAGTCTGTGTACACAACCCTCTATAATATCTTACGTTCTGGGCAGAGCAATTGACGTACCAAGCTCATGAAAGTAAAGGTTGGAAGGCACACAAACACAGCTCATGAATCAGCATATATTTTTGCATAAGTCAACACTTGCCTCCTATATCCTCAAACTGTGATTCCAATATTTCTTCTTTGTAATGTACATTACTCACTCCATCTCAGCCTGAGGAAGGCCTTGATATGCGACATCATTCTCTCTGAATTGTCTTGTGTGTATTTGCAGTGATTTTCCAGTTTCCCTGGTGTTTATGTAGATTTTCTAAACTTTCACCAGTAGTTACTGTTCTGGAGTGATCATTGGAAATATGAATGAGGAAAGGGAAAGTAGAAAATCAAATTTGAAAGAAAAACTAATCTGAAATATCCTCATTTTTTTAAGTCGATGATGAAACAATGTCATTATTTAATAACAGCCACACCTGTATCCAACATGTTGGGGCCCACGTTACTGCTAGGCTTCTTTTTTCACTGAATATACCTTGTACTTTTACTGTCCTTTTTTTAGCCCTCACAGGTTTCATTGGGTACGGTTCTGAAAAATAAAGCTCAAACCCATGTGATAATGTTAAAGTCTTTGGGAGGAGCATTACCAGATCCCAATAAGAACTGAAATGTCACCCATAGCTCCTGATGCTCTGAAGCCATGAGGCTTAAAAACCTAGAGCCCAGCATGACAGCTAATTGTCTTATTCCCTTTTGTAAGCTCTTACCACCTACTGTGTAGCTGTTTCTGTGTCTCCCTGTCAGTGGGATCTCCACAGTTAGCTGCATCTGTTTTAATTATTTCTTTTAATTATTTTGGTGAGGCCTCTACTGGAATACTGTGTCCAGTTCTGGTTGCCCAGCTATGGGAAGGATATTATTAAGCTGGAGAGGGTTCAGAAGAGATTTACCAGGATGTTGCCAGGTATAAAAGATTTGAGTTGTAAAGAAAGGCTTGCTAAGCTGCAACTTTTTTTATTGGAGTGCAGGAAGTTGACATAGGTTTATAAAATAATGAGGAGTATACATAGAGATAATGGAATTGCATTTTTCCTAGGATGAGGGATTTCAAGATTAGGGAGCACATTTTTAAGGAGAGTGGAGAGAGATTTATAAAAGACATGGGGGGGAGCGGGGTTGCAGTGTGCATGTGAATGCAAAGCTATTGTGAGATCAGTTGGACACTTTCCTAAAAAAAGTACTAAACTAAAGTTCTTAAACTTCACAAACTGGTTAACCTGTTGCGATCCAGAAGAGTAGGAGCTTCTGAAGCCAACAGCTTCCATCCATGGCTCAGCATGCAGCAATCCATTGTCAGATTGAAAAGCACTACATTCTTGAAGATTCACTAAGCTTGAGCTAGAGGAAGACTCTCTCGGAATAAAACCCTTTATGAAGTTGTGAACCTGTGAACTGGGTTGTTTGGTAATGTTAAAATTAAACAGGGAAACGTCTGTTCTGTTGTTTTAAAATATACGCTTAGCCAAAATATAGTTATGTAAAGCTACTTTTAGCCTGATTGTTGCAGTGAAAGTCCTAAAAAGTGAAATCTTATGTCATCTTTCAACTATTTACTGAAAGTTCAATGCCTTTCTAAAATTCTATACTGGGATCATAATAATACTGACAGCTCAGTGTGTTCTATAAACTTTCTTCCTACACCTCTCACTGTTCATTTGTTCATAGTTTTGTCCTTTGATAGTTCTGCTCCATAAACTCTAGTCTCATTCTCCAAATTCCTGCAAAACTACCATTTTCTAAATATAACATCTAATGGTGATTCACCTTTCTCCTGCTGCAAACATAATATTGAATTCTATTATATTCTAGCAACTGTGAGACAGGTGTCCCCTAACACTGGATTATTGACTAATTCAAGCTTATTACTCATTCAAAATCATTACATATTGTTATTAAATCCATTTATAAAGCATCTTTTATAACTTTGGGATGTCTCACAGCATTTTACAAGTTGTGAATTACTTTTGTAGTGTTGTTACATTGCCACACAGGAAATGTGATAGAGTTCTGAGGGGTAAGTTTAAACGTTGAAGCTCCCTGGTTTACAAATGTTTATACAAACTGATGTTTGAGATGTAGAGACAAGCTGAGTAGGTTGGGGCTATTTTCCCTGGAGTGTTGGAGACTGAGGGAGGACTTTATAGAGGTTTATAATATCATGGAGAGGCTGAATATTTAGGGTCCCCTGAAATTTAATCTCAAGCTGCTCCTTAGGTCCCTCGCATCTCCACCGCCACTTTGCCTGCAATCCTCAACCGTGTGGAACATCAAGCATTGGACGGCAAACCTGTATCTGTCCAGGACACTATCTGCATGCCCGTACTGTTTGGACCCAAATGCCCCTGGTAACCCCTGCCCAAAAATTCAAGACCAAAGGGTTCCATCATTGAGTACACTCCGATCCTGAGATGACAGCTGGAAGTAATGAAAGGATTTGAATTCAGCCTCGAGTGACTCTCTGTGTGGAGCTTGCACATTTTCCCAATGTCTGTTTTAATTTGCTCCTGTTTCCTTCCAAAGTCCAAAGACGTGCTGGTTAGATGGACTAGCCATGGGAAATGCAGGGTTACAAAGGATAAGATTAGAATTGGTGGGATGCTCTTCGAGGGTGATGTGGGCTGGAAGGGTTGAATGGCCTGCTTCTGCAGGGATTCTATGATTCATTGTAAAGAGTATCTGAAATTTAAAAGTATATGTTAACTTTTCTTCAGCTGTTGTTTTTAGCTGCAGCTACAAGAATAGTTTAGAATGGTTAGCTATCGTTCACACCTCAGGGATATAATCAGTCAGCAGCTTTCACACAGACAAATGATATTTGGACACTGCTGCAAACATTCAAATAGGAAGTCTGCGACGACGATGTGACAAGGAGGATGCACCTCCATGGACCCTTTATAGTGCCCACCTGATTCAGGTACATGTTGCACCAGTCATTTTGCACACATATTGTTGGAAGAGTGAGAATGTCCACGCCTTTCCTCCCCAAATCCCACATCACCGAAGAAAACCAGCATTGCATTTTGAATAACAGTGTGAAATGTTAAAGTTCAAGGTGTGAGGTTAGTACCTTTTGGACACTTGTAACGTATGAGATCTTAAACTGGATTTGAAAATTATTGAATTTGGATGCAACTTAACAGCTCAGCCAATATAGTACATTGCCATTGCTAGCAATAATTTGAAATGTTCAATGACATTGTCAAGATCACACGTGACTAGAAAGTTTTAGAAAAAAATTATTGGTCACTGCATGTGCTTCACTTTCAGATTTCAGTGATAACAGGTATCTTTCACCTGCATTCTGTGAGTACCAGCTTAATGCTACTTCTCTTTGAAAGCTCTCACATCATTGACAAGTAGACCCCAGTTTCTCTGAGGTGAAAAAAAACTTAATCCACCCAACCCACCACATGGAAGCAGCGGCGTTAATTTCTATTATGTCAACACAGAGTGCAGCTGGAGGAACGCGGCAGGTCAGGCAGCATCAGAGGAGCAGGAAAGTCGACGGTTCGGGTTTACATCCTTCATCAGTTCAGAACTGATGAGGAGTGTAAACCCGAAACGTGAACATTCCTGCTCCTCTGATGCTGCCTGACCTGCCGCGTTGCTTCATTTCTACTACAAATTTGCATTTTGGATGAGCTTGTAATTTCACACACGTCATGCTTCATGGAGTGTCAATGGTGATGACTCCCAAATTTTAATGTTCCTTTCTTCGCTGCCCTTGCAGATGATGCTACTGGCCATGAATTTCCTCCTGTTCCCATTCAACTCTTTCAGTTAAACCTCACCCTTGTACTTCACCCACTGAGACATAGGCACACAGATCATTCTTACCAAATACCCCATGAAGGCCAGGGTGGTAAGAACCAACAATGACCACTCTTCTGGGTAGTGCCCAATGCTATTGAATGCCTTCCCCTCTTACATGTTGAGTCACTGTCTTTCATAATTACTGACTCTCACTGCTCCAACACACTGCCTCCAAACCCCACAATTACTGACGCTCACTGCTCCAACACACTGCCTCTTCAACCCCATAATTACTGATTCTCACTGCTCCAACGCACTGCCTCCAACCCCCATAATTACTGACCCTCACATCTACAACACACTGCCTCCAATACCCATAATTACTGGCCCTCACTGCTCCAACACTCTGCCTCCAAACCACATATTTACTGACTCTCACTGCTCCAACACACTGCCTGCAAACCCCATATTTACTGACTCTCACTGCTCCAACACACTGCCTCCAAAACCCATAATTACTGACTCTCACTGCTCCAACACACTGTCTCCAAACCCCACAATTACAGAGTCTCACTGCTCCATCACACTGCATCCAACCCCATAATTACTCACTCACACTGGTCCAACACACTGTCTCCAATCCCGTAATTACTGACTCTCACTGCTCCAACACACTGGCTCCAAAACCCCATATATACTGACAATCACTGCTCCTAAACACTGCCTCCAAACCCCATCATTACTGATAGTCACTACTCAAACACACTGCCTCCAAACCCCATCATTACTGACTCTCACTGCTCCAACACACTGCCTCCAAACCCCATAATTACTCACTCTCACTGCTCTATCACACTGCCACCAAACGCCATCGTTACTGACATTCTCTCTTCCAACAAACTGCGTCCAAAGCCCATAATGACTCAATCTCACTGCTCCAACACACTGCCTCCAACCCTCATAATTAGTAATCCTCACTGCTCCAACACACTGCCTCCAACCCCATAATTACTGACTCTCACTGCTCTAACACACTGCCTCCAAACCCCATAATGACTGACCCTCCCAGCTCAAAGGCATTGTCTCCAAACCCCACAATTACAGAGTCTCACTGCTCCATCACACTGCATCCAACCCCATAATGACTGACCCTCCCAGCTCAAAGACACTGTCTCCAAACCCCACAATTACAGAGTCTCACTGCTCCATCACACTGCATCCAACCCCAAAATTATTCACTCTGACTGCTCCAAGACACAGCCTCGAAACCCCCATAATTACTCACTCACACTGGTCCAACACACTGTCTCCAATCCCGTAATTACTGACTCTCACTGCTCCAACACACGGCCTCCAAACCCCATAATTACTGTCTCTCACTGCTCCAATACACTGCCTCCAACCCCCATAAATACTGACTCACACTGTTCCAACACACTGCCTGCAAATCCGATAATTACTCACTCTCACTACTCCAACACACGGCCTCCAAACCCCATAATTACTGACTCTCACTGCTCCAACACACTGCCTCCAAACGCCATCATTACTGACATTCTCTCTTCCAACAAACGACGTCAAAAACCTATAATTACTCAATCTCACTGCTCCAACACACTGCCGCTAACCACCATAATTACTCACCCTCACTGCTCCAACACACTGCCTCTGAACTACATAATTACTGACTCCTAACTGCTCAAACACACTGGCTCCAAAACCCCATAATTATTGACTCTCACTGCTCCAACATGCTGCCTCCAAACCCCATAATTACTGACTCTTAATGCTCCAAGACACTACCTCTTAACCCCACAATTATTGACTCTCACTGGTCCAACACACTGACTCCAAACCCCATAATGACCGACCCGCACAGCTAAAAGACATTGTCTCCAAACCCCACAATTGCAGAGTCTCACTGCTCCGTCACACTGCATCCAACCCCATAATTATTCACTCTGACTGCTCCAAGACACAGCCTCGAAACCCCCATAATTACTCACTCACACTGGTCCAACACACTGCCTCCAAACCCGTAATTACTGACTCTCACTGCTACAACACACTGCCACCAAACGCCATCGTTACTGACATTCTCTCTTCCAACAAACTACGTCCAAACCCCATAAATACTGACTCTCACTGCTCCAACACACTGCCTCCAACCCTCATAATTACTAATCCTCACTGCTCCAACACACTGCCTCCAATTCACATCATTAATGACTCTCACTGCTCCAACAGACTGCCTCAAAACCCCACATTTACTGACTCTCACGACTCCAACACACGGCCTCCGAACCCCATAATTACTGACTCTCACGGCTCCAACACACTGCCTCCAAACCCCATAATTACTGACTCTCACTGCTCCAACACACTGCCTCCAAACCCCATAATTACTGACTCTCACTGCTCCAACATACTGCCTCCAAACCCCATAATTACTGACTCTCACTGCTCCAACACAAGGCCTGCAAACCCGATAATTACTCACTCTCACTGCTCCAACGCACTGCCTCCAAACCCCATAATTACTGACCCCCCACTGCTCCAACACACTGCCTCCAAATCCCATAATTACTGACTCTCACTGCTCCAACACACTGCCTCCATACCCCATAATTACTCACTCTCACGGCTCCAACACAATACGTCCAAACCCCATAATTACTCACTCTCACAGCTCCAACACACTGCCTCCAAACCCAAAAATTACTGACCCTCACTGCTCCAACACACTGCCTCCAAATCCCATAATTACTGACTCTCACTGCTCCAACACACTGCCTCCATACCCCATAATTACTCACTCTCACGGCTCCAACACACTACGTCGAAACCCCATAATTACTCACTCTCACAGCTCCAACACACTGCCTCCAAACCCCAAAATTACTGATCCTCACTGCTCCAACACACTGCCTCCAAACCCCATAATTACTGACTCTCACGGCTCCAACACACTGCCTCCAAACCCGATAATTACTGACCCTCACTGCTCCAACACACTACCTCCAAACCCCATTATTACTCACTCTCACTGCTCCAACACACTGCCTCCAAACCCCATAATTACTCACTCTCACTGCGCCAACACACTGCCACCAAACTCCATATTTACTGACTCTCACTGCTCCAATACACTGCCTCCCACCCCAATAAATACTGACTCTCACTGCTCCAACAAACTGCCTGCAAACCCGATAATTACTCACTCTCACTGCTCCAACACACTGCCTCCAAACCCCTTAATTACTGACCCTCGCAACTCCAACACACTGCCTCCAAACCCCATAATTACTGACTCACACTGCTCCAACACACGGCCTCCAAACCCCATAATTACTCAGTCTCACTGTTCCAACACATGGCCAACAAACCCCATAAATACTCAGTCACACTGCTCTAACACACGGCCTCCAAATCCCATAATTACTCACCCTCACAACTCCAACACACTGCCTCCAAACCCCATAAATACTGACTCTCACTGCTCCAACACACTGCCTCCAAACCCCACAATTACTGACTCCCTCTGCTCCAACACACTGCCTGCAAACCCGATAATTACTGACTCTCACTACTCGAACACACGGCCTCCAAACGCCATAATTACTGACTCTCACTACTCCAACACACGGCCTCCAAACCCCATAATTAATGACTCTTACTGCTCCAACACACTGCCTGCAAACCCGATAATTGCTCACGCTCACTGCTCCAACACACTGCCTCCAAACCCCATAATTACTGACCCCCCACTGCTCCAACACACGGCCTCCAATTCACATCATTAATGACTCTCACTGCTCCAACAGACTGCCTCCAAATCCCATAATTACTGACTCTCATTGCTCCAACACACTGCCTCCAAACCCCATAATTACTGCCTCTCACTGCTCCAAACACGGCCTCCAAACCCCATAATTACTGACTCTCACTGCTCCAACACACTGCCTCCAAACCCCATAATTACTGACTCTCACTGCTCCAAAACACTGCCTCCAAACCCCATTAATTGCTGACTCTCACAGCTGCAACACACTGCCTCTGAACTACATAATTACTGACTCCTAACTGCTCAAACACACTGGCTCCAAAACCCCATAATTATTGACTCTCACTGCTCCAACATGCTGCCTCCAAACCCCATAATTACTGACTCTCAATGCTCCAAGACACTACCTCTTAACCCCACAATTATTGACTCTCACTGGTCCAACACACTGACTCCAAACCCCATAATGACCGACCCGCACAGCTAAAAGACACTGTCTCCAAACCCCACAATTGCAGAGTCTCACAGCTCCGTCACACTGCATCCAACCCCATAATTATTCACTCTGACTGCTCCAAGACACAGCCTCGAAACCCCCATAATTACTCACTCACACTGGTCCAACACACTGTCTCCAAACCCGTAATTACTGACTCTCACTGCTCCAACACACTGCCACCAAACGCCATCGTTACTGACATTCTCTCTTCCAACAAACTACGTCCAAACCCCATAAATACTGACTCTCACTGCTCCAACACACTGCCTCCAACCCTCATAATTACTAATCCTCACTGCTCCAACACACTGCCTCCAATTCACATCATTAATGACTCTCACTGCTCCAACAGACTGCCTCAAAACCCCACATTTACTGACTCTCACGACTCCAACACACGGCCTCCGAACCCCATAATTACTGACTCTCACTGCTCCAACACACTGCCTCCAAACCCCATAATTACTGACTCTCACTGCTCCAACATACTGCCTCCAAACCCCATAATTACTGACTCTCACTGCTCCAACGCAAGGCCTGCAAACCCGATAATTACTCACTCTCACTGCTCCAACACACTGCCTCCAAACCCCATAATTACTGACCCCCCACTGCTCCAACACACTGCCTCCAAATCCCATAATTACTGACTCTCACTGCTCCAACACACTGCCTCCATACCCCATAATTACTCACTCTCACGGCTCCAACACAATACGTCCAAACCCCATAATTACTCACTCTCACAGCTCCAACACACTGCCTCCAAACCCAAAAATTACTGACTCTCACTGCTCCAACACACTGCCTCCAAATCCCATAATTACTCACTCTCACGGCTCCAACACACTACGTCCAAACCCCATAATTACTCACTCTCACAGCTCCAACACACTGCCTGCAAACCCCAAAATTACTGATCCTCACTGCTCCAACACACTGCCTCCAAACCCGATAATTACTGACCCTCACTGCTCCAACACACTACCTCCAAACCCCAAAATTACTCACTCTCACTGCTCCAACACACTTCCTCCAAACTCCATAATTACTGACCCTCACTGCTCCAACACACTGCCTCCAAACCCCATAATTACTCACTCTCACTGCTCCAACACACTTCCTCCAAACTCCATAATTACTGACCCTCACTGCTCCAACACACTGCCTCCAAACCCCATAATTACTCACTCTCACTGCGCCAACACACTGCCACCAAACTCCATATTTACTGACTCTCACTGCTCCAATACACTGCCTCCAACCCCCATAAATACTGACTCTCACTGCTCCAACAAACTGCCTGCAAACCCGATAATTACTCACTCTCACTGCTCCAACACACTGCCTCCAAACCCCATAATTACTGACCCTCGCAACTCCAACACACTGCCTCCAAACCCCATAATTACTGACTCTCACTGCTCCAACACACGGCCTCCAAACCCCATAATTACTCAGTCTCTCTGTTCCAACACATGGCCAACAAACCCCATAAATACTGAGTCACACTGCTCCAACACACGGCCTCCAAACCCCATAATTACTCAGTCTCTCTGTTCCAACACATGGCCAACAAACCCCATAAATACTGAGTCACACTGCTCCAACACACTGCCTCCAAACCCCATAATTACTGACTCTCACTGTTCCAATACACTGTCTCCATACCCCATCATTCCTGACTCTCACTGCTGCAACACATGGCCTGGAAACCCCATCATTACTGACTCTCACTGCTCCAACACACTGCCTCCAAACCCCATCATTACTGACTCACACTGCTCCAACACACGGCCTCCAAACCCCATAATTACACACTCTCACTGCTCCAACATACTGCCTCAAAACCCCATAATTACTGACTCTAACTACTCCAACACACTGCCTCCAAATCCCAGAATTACTGACTCTCATTGCTCCAACACACTGCCTCCAAACGCCATAATTACTGACTCTCACTGCTCCAACACACTGCCTCCAAACCCCATAATTACTCACTCTCTCTGCTCCAATACATTGCCTCCAAATCCCATAATTACACACTCTCATTGCTCCAACACACTGCCTGCAAACCCGATAATTACTCACTCTCAGTGCTCCAACACACGGGCTCCAAACCCCATAATTACTGACTCTCCCTGCTCCAACACACTGCCTCCAAACCCCATAATTACTGACTGATACTGCTCCAACACAAGGCCTCCAAATCCCGTAATTACTGACTCTCACTGCTCCAACATGCTAACTCCAAACCCCATAATTACTGACCAACACTGCTCCAAGGCATTGCCACAAAACCCCATAATTACTGACTCTCACTGCTGCAACTCACTGCCTCCAAACCCCATAATTACTGACTCTCACTGCTCCAACGCACTGCATCAAACCCCATAATTACTGACTCTCACTGCTCCAACACACCGCCTCCAAACCCCATAATTACACACTCTCACTGCTCCAACACACTGCCTCCGAACCCCATAATTACTAACCCTCGCTTCTCCAACACACTGACTCCCAACCCCATAACTGCTGATTCCCATTGCTCCAACACACGCCTCCAATCTCCTAATTACTGACGCTCACACCGGCAAATCACTGCCTCCAAACCCCATTATTACTGATTCTCACTGTTCCAACACACTGCCTCCGATCCCGTAATTACTGACTCTCACACCTCGAACTCACTGCCTCCAAACCCCATAATTACTGACTCTCACTACTCCAACACACTGCCTCCAATCCCCATAATTACCGACTCTCATTGCTCCAACACACTGCCTCCAAACCCCATAATTACTCACTCTCACTGCTCCAACACACTGCCTCCAAACCCCATAATTACTGAATCTCACTGCTCCAATACATTGCCTCCAAATCCCATAATTACACACTCTTATTGCTCAAACACACAGCCTCCAAACCCCATAATTACTCACTCTCACTGCTCCAACACACTGCCTCCAAACCCCATAATTACTGAATCTCGCTGCTCCAATACATTGCCTCCAAATCCCATAATTACACACTCATATTGCTCAAACACACAGCCTCCAAATCCCATAATTACTGATTCTCATTGCTCCAACACACTGCCTCCAAACCCCATAATTACTGACTCTCACTGCTCCAACACACGGCCTCCAAACCCCATAATTACTGACTCTCACTGCTCCAACACATGGCCTCCAAACCCCATAATTACTGACTCTCATTGCTCAAACACACTGCCTCCAATCCCCATAATTAGTCACTCTCACTGCTCCAACACACTGCCTCTAAACCCCATAATTACTGACTCTCACTGCTCCAACACACTGCCTCCAAAGCCCATAATTACTGACTCTCATAGCTCCAACACACTGCCTCCATACCCCATAATTACTGACTCTCACGGCTCCAACACACGGCTTCCAAACCTCATAATTACTGACACTTACTGATCGAACAGACTGCCTCCAAACCCCATAGTTACTGACCCTCACTGCTCCAATACACTGCCTCAAAACCCCATGATTACTGACTCTCACTGCTCCAATACACTGCCTCCATAACACATCACTACTGACTCTCACAGCTCCAACACACGGGCTCCATAGCCCATCACTACGGACTCTCACTGCTCCAACACACTTCCTCCAAACCCCATCATTACTGACTCTCACTGCTCCAACACACTGCCTCCAAACCCAATCATTACTGACTCTCACTGCGCCAACCCACTGCCTCCAAACCCAATAATTACTGACTCTCACTGTTCCGATACACTGCCTCCATACACCATCATTCCTGACTCTCACTGCTCCAACACACGGCCTCCAAACCCTATCATTATTGACTCTCACTGCTCCAACACACTGCCTCCAAACCCCATCATTACTGACTCTCACTGTTCCAACACACGGCCTCCAAACCCCATAATTACTGACTCTCATTGCACCAACACACTGCGTCCAAACGCCATAATTTCTGACTCTCACTGCTCCAATACATTGGCTCCAAATCCCATAATTACACACTCTCATTGCTCCAACACACTGCCTCCAAACTCCATAATTACTGACTCTCACTGCTCCAACACACTGCCTCCAAACCCCATAATTACAGACTCTCCCTGCTACAACACACGGCCTCCAAACCCCACAATTACTGACTCCCTCTGCTCCAACACACTGCCTGCAAACCCGATAATTACTCACTCTCACTGCTCCAACACACGGGCTCCAAACCCCATAATTACTGACCCCACACTGCTCCAACACACGGGTTCCAAACCCCATAATTACTGACTCTCCCTGCTCCAACACACTGCCTCCAAACCCCATAATTACTGACTGACACTGCTCCAACACAAGGCCTCCAAATCCCGTAATTACTGACTCTCACTGCTCCAACATGCTAACTCCAAACCCATAATTACTGAGTCTCACTGCTCCAAGGCATTGCCTCCAAACCCCATAATTACTGACTCTCACTGCTGCAACTCACTGCCTCCAAACCCCATAATTACTGACTCTCACTGCTCCAACACACTGCCTTCAAACCCCATAATTACTGACTTTCACTGCTCCAACACACCGCCTCCAAACCCCATAATTACACACTCTCACTGCTCCAACACACTGCCTCCGAACCCCATAATTACTGACCCTCGCTTCTCCAACACACTGACTCCCAACCCCATAACTGCTGATTCCCATTGCTCCAACACACGGCCTCCAATCCCCCAATTACTGGCTCTCACACCGCCAAATCACTGCCTCCAAACCCCATAATTACTGACTCTCACTGTTACAACACACTGCCTCCAAACCCCATAATTACTGACTCACACTGCTCCAACACATGGCCTCCAAACCCCATAATTACTGACTCTCATTGCTCAAACACACTGCCTCCAATCCCCATAATTAGTCACTCTCACTGCAACAACACACTGCCACCAAACCCCATAATTACTGACTCTCACTGCTCCAACACACTGCCTCTAAACCCCATAATTACTGACTCTCAATGCTCCAACCCACTGCCTCCAAACCCCATAATTACTGACTCTCGTATCTGCAACACACTGCCTCCATACCCCATAATTACTGATTCTCACAGCTCCAACACACGGCTTCCAAACCCCATAATTACTGACTCTTACTGCTCCAACAGACTGCCTCCAAACCCAATAGTTACTGACCCACACTGCTCCAACACACTGCCTCCAAACCCCATAAATACTGACTCTCACTGCTCCAACACACTGCCTCCAAACCCCATCAATACTGGCTCTCACTGCTCCAACACACTGCCTCCAAACCCCATAATTACTAATCCTCACTGCTCCAACACACTGCCTCCAAACCCAATCATTACTCACTCTCAAGGTGCCGACACAGTGCCTCAAAACCCCATAATTACTGACTCTCACTGCTCCACAACACTGACTCCAAACCCCATAATTACTGACTCTCACTGCTCAAACACACGGCCTCCAAACCCCATCATTACTGACTCTCACTGCTCCAACACACTGCCTCCAAACCCCATCATTACTGACTCACACTGCTCCAACACACGGCCTCCAAACCCCATAATTACACACTCTCACTGTTCCAACATACTGCCTCAAAACGCCATAATTACGGACTCTCACTACTCCAACACACTGCCTCCAAATCCCAGAATTACTGACTCTCATTTCTCCAACACACTTCCTAAAAAACCACGTAATTACTGACTCTCATTGCTCCAACACACTGCCTCCAAACCCCATCAATACTGGCTCTCACTGCTCCAACACACTGCCTCCAAACCCCATAATTACTAATCCTCACTGCTCCAACACACTGCCTCCAAACCCAATCATTACTCACTCTCAAGGTGCCGACACCGTGCCTCAAAACCCCATAATTACTGACTCTCACTGCTCCACAACACTGACTCCAAACCCCATAATTACTGACTCTCACTGCTCCAACACACGGCCTCCAAACCCCATCATTACTGACTCTCACTGCTCCAACACACTGCCTCCAAACCCCATCATTACTGACTCACACTGCTCCAACACACGGCCTCCAAACCCCATAATTACACACTCTCACTGTTCCAACATACTGCCTCAAAACGCCATAATTACGGACTCTCACTACTCCAACACACTGCCTCCAAATCCCAGAATTACTGACTCTCATTTCTCCAACACACTTCCTGAAAAACCACATAATTACTGACTCTCATTGCTCCAACACACTGCCTCCAAACACCATAATTACTCACTCACTCTGCTCCAATACATTGCCTCCAAATCCCATAATTACACTCTCTCATTGCTCCAAAACACTGCCTCCAAACCCCATAATTACTGACACTCACTGCTCCAACACACTGCCTCCAAACCCCACAATTACTGACTCCCTCAGCTCCAACACACTGCCTGCAAACCCGATAATTACTCACTCTCACTGCTCCAACACACTGCCTCCAAACCCCATAATTACTGACTGATACTGCTCCAACACAAGGCCTCCAAATCCCGTAATTACTGACTCTCACTGCTCCAACATGCTAACTCCAAACCGTATTATTACTGACTCTCACTGCTCCAAGGCATTGCCACCAAACCCCATAATTACTGACTCTCACTGCTGCAACTCACTGCCTCCAAACCCCATAATTACTGACTCTCACTGCTCCAACGCACTGCATCAAACCCCATAATTACTGACTCTCACTGCTCCAACACACCGCCTCCAAACCCCATAATTACACACTCTCACTGCTCCAACACACTGCCTCCGAACCCCATAATTACTAACCCTCGCTTCTCCAACACACTGACTCCAAACCCCATAACGGCTGATTCCCATTGCTCCAACACACGGCCTCCAATCCCCATAATTACTGACTCTCACACCGGCAAATCACCGCCTCCAAACCCCATAATTACTGACTCTCACTACTCCAACACGCTGCCTCCAAACCCCGTAATTACTGACTCTCATTGGTCCAACACACTGCCTCCAAACCCCATAATTACTCACTCTCACTGCTCAAACACACTGCCTCCAAATCCCATAATTACTGAATCTCACTGCTCCAATACATTGCCTCCAAATCCCATAATTACACACTCTTATTGCTCAAACACACTGCCTCCAAATCCCATAATTACTGATTCTCATTGCTCCAACACACTGCCTCCAAACCCCATAATTACTGACTCTCACTGCTCCAACACACGGCCTCCAAACCCCATAATTACTGACTCTCACTGCTCCAACACATGGCCTCCAAACCCCATAATTACTGACTCTCATTGCTCCAACACACGGCCTCCAATCCCCATAATTACTGACTCTCACACCGGCAAATCACCGCCTCCAAACCCCATAATTACTGACTCTCACTACTCCAACACACTGCCTCCAAACCCCGTAATTACTGACTCTCATTGGTCCAACACACTGCCTCCAAACCCCATAATTACTCACTCTCACTGCTCCAACACACTGCCTCCAAATCCCATAATTACTGAATCTCACTGCTCCAATACATTGCCTCCAAATCCCATAATTACACACTCTCACTGCTCCAACATACTGCCTCAAAACCCCATAATTACTGACTCTAACTACTCCAACACACTGCCTCCAAATCCCAGAATTACTGACTCTCATTGCTCCAACACACTGCCTCCAAACGCCATAATTACTGACTCTCACTGCTCCAACACACTGCCTCCAAACCCCATAATTACTCACTCTCTCTGCTCCAATACATTGCCTCCAAATCCCATAATTACACACTCTCATTGCTCCAACACACTGCCTGCAAACCCGATAATTACTCACTCTCAGTGCTCCAACACACGGGCTCCAAACCCCATAATTACTGACTCTCCCTGCTCCAACACACTGCCTCCAAACCCCATAATTACTGACTGATACTGCTCCAACACAAGGCCTCCAAATCCCGTAATTACTGACTCTCACTGCTCCAACATGCTAACTCCAAACCCCATAATTACTGACCAACACTGCTCCAAGGCATTGCCACAAAACCCCATAATTACTGACTCTCACTGCTGCAACTCACTGCCTCCAAACCCCATAATTACTGACTCTCACTGCTCCAACGCACTGCATCAAACCCCATAATTACTGACTCTCACTGCTCCAACACACCGCCTCCAAACCCCATAATTACACACTCTCACTGCTCCAACACACTGCCTCCGAACCCCATAATTACTAACCCTCGCTTCTCCAACACACTGACTCCCAACCCCATAACTGCTGATTCCCATTGCTCCAACACACGCCTCCAATCTCCTAATTACTGACGCTCACACCGGCAAATCACTGCCTCCAAACCCCATTATTACTGATTCTCACTGTTCCAACACACTGCCTCCGATCCCGTAATTACTGACTCTCACACCTCGAACTCACTGCCTCCAAACCCCATAATTACTGACTCTCACTACTCCAACACACTGCCTCCAAACCCCATAATTACCGACTCTCATTGCTCCAACACACTGCCTCCAAACCCCATAATTACTCACTCTCACTGCTCCAACACACTGCCTCCAAACCCCATAATTACTGAATCTCACTGCTCCAATACATTGCCTCCAAATC
This sequence comes from Stegostoma tigrinum, assembly GCF_030684315.1. Classification (NCBI taxonomy): domain Eukaryota; kingdom Metazoa; phylum Chordata; class Chondrichthyes; order Orectolobiformes; family Stegostomatidae; genus Stegostoma; species Stegostoma tigrinum. Next base: position 4,740,491 of record NC_081359.1, on the reverse strand, counting down.
CCATAATTACACACTCTTATTGCTCAAACACACAGCCTCCAAACCCCATAATTACTCACTCTCACTGCTCCAACACACTGCCTCCAAACCCCATAATTACTGAATCTCACTGCTCCAATACATTGCCTCCAAATCCCATAATTACACACTCATATTGCTCAAACACACAGCCTCCAAATCCCATAATTACTGATTCTCATTGCTCCAACACACTGCCTCCAAACCCCATAATTACTGACTCTCACTGCTCCAACACACGGCCTCCAAACCCCATAATTACTGACTCTCACTGCTCCAACACATGGCCTCCAAACCCCATAATTACTGACTCTCATTGCTCAAACACACTGCCTCCAATCCCCATAATTAGTCACTCTCACTGCTCCAACACACTGCCTCTAAACCCCATAATTACTGACTCTCACTGCTCCAACACACTGCCTCCAAAGCCCATAATTACTGACTCTCATAGCTCCAACACACTGCCTCCATACCCCATAATTACTGACTCTCACGGCTCCAACACACGGCTTCCAAACCTCATAATTACTGACACTTACTGATCGAACAGACTGCCTCCAAACCCCATAGTTACTGACCCTCACTGCTCCAATACACTGCCTCAAAACCCCATGATTACTGACTCTCACTGCTCCAATACACTGCCTCCATAACACATCACTACTGACTCTCACAGCTCCAACACACGGGCTCCATAGCCCATCACTACGGACTCTCACTGCTCCAACACACTTCCTCCAAACCCCATCATTACTGACTCTCACTGCTCCAACACACTGCCTCCAAACCCAATCATTACTGACTCTCACTGCGCCAACCCACTGCCTCCAAACCCAATAATTACTGACTCTCACTGTTCCAATACACTGCCTCCATACACCATCATTCCTGACTCTCACTGCTCCAACACACGGCCTCCAAACCCTATCATTATTGACTCTCACTGCTCCAACACACTGCCTCCAAACCCCATCATTACTGACTCTCACTGTTCCAACACACGGCCTCCAAACCCCATAATTACACACTCTCACTGCTCCAACGTACTGCCTCAAAACCCCATAATTACTGACTCTCACTACTCCAACACACGGCCTCCAAACCCCATAATTACTGACTCTCATTGCACCAACACACTGCGTCCAAACGCCATAATTTCTGACTCTCACTGCTCCAATACATTGGCTCCAAATCCCATAATTACACACTCTCATTGCTCCAGCACACTGCCTCCAAACTCCATAATTACTGACTCTCACTGCTCCAACACACTGCCTCCAAACCCCATAATTACAGACTCTCCCTGCTACAACACACGGCCTCCAAACCCCACAATTACTGACTCCCTCTGCTCCAACACACTGCCTGCAAACCCGATAATTACTCACTCTCACTGCTCCAACACACGGGCTCCAAACCCCATAATTACTGACCCCACACTGCTCCAACACACGGGTTCCAAACCCCATAATTACTGACTCTCCCTGCTCCAACACACTGCCTCCAAACCCCATAATTACTGACTGACACTGCTCCAACACAAGGCCTCCAAATCCCGTAATTACTGACTCTCACTGCTCCAACATGCTAACTCCAAACCCATAATTACTGAGTCTCACTGCTCCAAGGCATTGCCTCCAAACCCCATAATTACTGACTCTCACTGCTGCAACTCACTGCCTCCAAACCCCATAATTACTGACTCTCACTGCTCCAACACACTGCCTTCAAACCCCATAATTACTGACTTTCACTGCTCCAACACACCGCCTCCAAACCCCATAATTACACACTCTCACTGCTCCAACACACTGCCTCCGAACCCCATAATTACTGACCCTCGCTTCTCCAACACACTGACTCCCAACCCCATAACTGCTGATTCCCATTGCTCCAACACACGGCCTCCAATCCCCCAATTACTGGCTCTCACACCGCCAAATCACTGCCTCCAAACCCCATAATTACTGACTCTCACTGTTACAACACACTGCCTCCAAACCCCATAATTACTGACTCACACTGCTCCAACACATGGCCTCCAAACCCCATAATTACTGACTCTCATTGCTCAAACATACTGCCTCCAATCCCCATAATTAGTCACTCTCACTGCAACAACACACTGCCACCAAACCCCATAATTACTGACTCTCACTGCTCCAACACACTGCCTCTAAACCCCATAATTACTGACTCTCAATGCTCCAACCCACTGCCTCCAAACCCCATAATTACTGACTCTCGTATCTGCAACACACTGCCTCCATACCCCATAATTACTGATTCTCACAGCTCCAACACACGGCTTCCAAACCCCATAATTACTGACTCTTACTGCTCCAACAGACTGCCTCCAAACCCAATAGTTACTGACCCACACTGCTCCAACACACTGCCTCCAAACCCCATAAATACTGACTCTCACTGCTCCAACACACTGCCTCCAAACCCCATCAATACTGGCTCTCACTGCTCCAACACACTGCCTCCAAACCCCATAATTACTAATCCTCACTGCTCCAACACACTGCCTCCAAACCCAATCATTACTCACTCTCAAGGTGCCGACACAGTGCCTCAAAACCCCATAATTACTGACTCTCACTGCTCCACAACACTGACTCCAAACCCCATAATTACTGACTCTCACTGCTCAAACACACGGCCTCCAAACCCCATCATTACTGACTCTCACTGCTCCAACACACTGCCTCCAAACCCCATCATTACTGACTCACACTGCTCCAACACACGGCCTCCAAACCCCATAATTACACACTCTCACTGTTCCAACATACTGCCTCAAAACGCCATAATTACGGACTCTCACTACTCCAACACACTGCCTCCAAATCCCAGAATTACTGACTCTCATTTCTCCAACACACTTCCTAAAAAACCACGTAATTACTGACTCTCATTGCTCCAACACACTGCCTCCAAACCCCATCAATACTGGCTCTCACTGCTCCAACACACTGCCTCCAAACCCCATAATTACTAATCCTCACTGCTCCAACACACTGCCTCCAAACCCAATCATTACTCACTCTCAAGGTGCCGACACCGTGCCTCAAAACCCCATAATTACTGACTCTCACTGCTCCACAACACTGACTCCAAACCCCATAATTACTGACTCTCACTGCTCCAACACACGGCCTCCAAACCCCATCATTACTGACTCTCACTGCTCCAACACACTGCCTCCAAACCCCATCATTACTGACTCACACTGCTCCAACACACGGCCTCCAAACCCCATAATTACACACTCTCACTGTTCCAACATACTGCCTCAAAACGCCATAATTACGGACTCTCACTACTCCAACACACTGCCTCCAAATCCCAGAATTACTGACTCTCATTTCTCCAACACACTTCCTGAAAAACCACATAATTACTGACTCTCATTGCTCCAACACACTGCCTCCAAACACCATAATTACTCACTCACTCTGCTCCAATACATTGCCTCCAAATCCCATAATTACACTCTCTCATTGCTCCAAAACACTGCCTCCAAACCCCATAATTACTGACACTCACTGCTCCAACACACTGCCTCCAAACCCCACAATTACTGACTCCCTCAGCTCCAACACACTGCCTGCAAACCCGATAATTACTCACTCTCACTGCTCCAACACACTGCCTCCAAACCCCATAATTACTGACTGATACTGCTCCAACACAAGGCCTCCAAATCCCGTAATTACTGACTCTCACTGCTCCAACATGCTAACTCCAAACCGTATTATTACTGACTCTCACTGCTCCAAGGCATTGCCACCAAACCCCATAATTACTGACTCTCACTGCTGCAACTCACTGCCTCCAAACCCCATAATTACTGACTCTCACTGCTCCAACGCACTGCATCAAACCCCATAATTACTGACTCTCACTGCTCCAACACACCGCCTCCAAACCCCATAATTACACACTCTCACTGCTCCAACACACTGCCTCCGAACCCCATAATTACTAACCCTCGCTTCTCCAACACACTGACTCCAAACCCCATAACGGCTGATTCCCATTGCTCCAACACACGGCCTCCAATCCCCATAATTACTGACTCTCACACCGGCAAATCACCGCCTCCAAACCCCATAATTACTGACTCTCACTACTCCAACACGCTGCCTCCAAACCCCGTAATTACTGACTCTCATTGGTCCAACACACTGCCTCCAAACCCCATAATTACTCACTCTCACTGCTCAAACACACTGCCTCCAAATCCCATAATTACTGAATCTCACTGCTCCAATACATTGCCTCCAAATCCCATAATTACACACTCTTATTGCTCAAACACACTGCCTCCAAATCCCATAATTACTGATTCTCATTGCTCCAACACACTGCCTCCAAACCCCATAATTACTGACTCTCACTGCTCCAACACACGGCCTCCAAACCCCATAATTACTGACTCTCACTGCTCCAACACATGGCCTCCAAACCCCATAATTACTGACTCTCACGGCTCCAACACACGGCTTCCAAACCTCATAATTACTGACACTTACTGATCGAACAGACTGCCTCCAAACCCCATAGTTACTGACCCTCACTGCTCCAATACACTGCCTCAAAACCCCATGATTACTGACTCTCACTGCTCCAATACACTGCCTCCATAACACATCACTACTGACTCTCACAGCTCCAACACACGGGCTCCATAGCCCATCACTACGGACTCTCACTGCTCCAACACACTTCCTCCAAACCCCATCATTACTACCTCTCACTGCTCCAACACACTGCCTCCAAACCCAATCATTACTGACTCTCACTGCGCCAACCCACTGCCTCCAAACCCAATAATTACTGACTCTCACTGTTCCAATACACTGCCTCCATACACCATCATTCCTGACTCTCACTGCTCCAACACACGGCCTCCAAACCCTATCATTATTGACTCTCACTGCTCCAACACACTGCCTCCAAACCCCATCATTACTGACTCTCACTGTTCCAACACACGGCCTCCAAACCCCATAATTACACACTCTCACTGCTCCAACGTACTGCCTCAAAACCCCATAATTACTGACTCTCACTACTCCAACACACGGCCTCCAAACCCCATAATTACTGACTCTCATTGCACCAACACACTGCGTCCAAACGCCATAATTTCTGACTCTCACTGCTCCAATACATTGGCTCCAAATCCCATAATTACACACTCTCATTGCTCCAACACACTGCCTCCAAACTCCATAATTACTGACTCTCACTGCTCCAACACACTGCCTCCAAACCCCATAATTACAGACTCTCCCTGCTACAACACACGGCCTCCAAACCCCACAATTACTGACTCCCTCTGCTCCAACACACTGCCTGCAAACCCGATAATTACTCACTCTCACTGCTCCAACACACGGGCTCCAAACCCCATAATTACTGACCCCACACTGCTCCAACACACGGGTTCCAAACCCCATAATTACTGACTCTCCCTGCTCCAACACACTGCCTCCAAACCCCATAATTACTGACTGACACTGCTCCAACACAAGGCCTCCAAATCCCGTAATTACTGACTCTCACTGCTCCAACATGCTAACTCCAAACCCATAATTACTGAGTCTCACTGCTCCAAGGCATTGCCTCCAAACCCCATAATTACTGACTCTCACTGCTGCAACTCACTGCCTCCAAACCCCATAATTACTGACTCTCACTGCTCCAACACACTGCCTTCAAACCCCATAATTACTGACTTTCACTGCTCCAACACACCGCCTCCAAACCCCATAATTACACACTCTCACTGCTCCAACACACTGCCTCCGAACCCCATAATTACTGACCCTCGCTTCTCCAACACACTGACTCCCAACCCCATAACTGCTGATTCCCATTGCTCCAACACACGGCCTCCAATCCCCCAATTACTGGCTCTCACACCGCCAAATCACTGCCTCCAAACCCCATAATTACTGACTCTCACTGTTACAACACACTGCCTCCAAACCCCATAATTACTGACTCACACTGCTCCAACACATGGCCTCCAAACCCCATAATTACTGACTCTCATTGCTCAAACATACTGCCTCCAATCCCCATAATTAGTCACTCTCACTGCAACAACACACTGCCACCAAACCCCATAATTACTGACTCTCACTGCTCCAACACACTGCCTCTAAACCCCATAATTACTGACTCTCAATGCTCCAACCCACTGCCTCCAAACCCCATAATTACTGACTCTCGTATCTGCAACACACTGCCTCCATACCCCATAATTACTGATTCTCACAGCTCCAACACACGGCTTCCAAACCCCATAATTACTGACTCTTACTGCTCCAACAGACTGCCTCCAAACCCAATAGTTACTGACCCACACTGCTCCAACACACTGCCTCCAAACCCCATAAATACTGACTCTCACTGCTCCAACACACTGCCTCCAAACCCCATCAATACTGGCTCTCACTGCTCCAACACACTGCCTCCAAACCCCATAATTACTAATCCTCACTGCTCCAACACACTGCCTCCAAACCCAATCATTACTCACTCTCAAGGTGCCGACACAGTGCCTCAAAACCCCATAATTACTGACTCTCACTGCTCCACAACACTGACTCCAAACCCCATAATTACTGACTCTCACTGCTCAAACACACGGCCTCCAAACCCCATCATTACTGACTCTCACTGCTCCAACACACTGCCTCCAAACCCCATCATTACTGACTCACACTGCTCCAACACACGGCCTCCAAACCCCATAATTACACACTCTCACTGTTCCAACATACTGCCTCAAAACGCCATAATTACGGACTCTCACTACTCCAACACACTGCCTCCAAATCCCAGAATTACTGACTCTCATTTCTCCAACACACTTCCTAAAAAACCACGTAATTACTGACTCTCATTGCTCCAACACACTGCCTCCAAACCCCATCAATACTGGCTCTCACTGCTCCAACACACTGCCTCCAAACCCCATAATTACTAATCCTCACTGCTCCAACACACTGCCTCCAAACCCAATCATTACTCACTCTCAAGGTGCCGACACCGTGCCTCAAAACCCCATAATTACTGACTCTCACTGCTCCACAACACTGACTCCAAACCCCATAATTACTGACTCTCACTGCTCCAACACACGGCCTCCAAACCCCATCATTACTGACTCTCACTGCTCCAACACACTGCCTCCAAACCCCATCATTACTGACTCACACTGCTCCAACACACGGCCTCCAAACCCCATAATTACACACTCTCACTGTTCCAACATACTGCCTCAAAACGCCATAATTACGGACTCTCACTACTCCAACACACTGCCTCCAAATCCCAGAATTACTGACTCTCATTTCTCCAACACACTTCCTGAAAAACCACATAATTACTGACTCTCATTGCTCCAACACACTGCCTCCAAACACCATAATTACTCACTCACTCTGCTCCAATACATTGCCTCCAAATCCCATAATTACACTCTCTCATTGCTCCAAAACACTGCCTCCAAACCCCATAATTACTGACACTCACTGCTCCAACACACTGCCTCCAAACCCCACAATTACTGACTCCCTCAGCTCCAACACACTGCCTGCAAACCCGATAATTACTCACTCTCACTGCTCCAACACACTGCCTCCAAACCCCATAATTACTGACTGATACTGCTCCAACACAAGGCCTCCAAATCCCGTAATTACTGACTCTCACTGCTCCAACATGCTAACTCCAAACCGTATTATTACTGACTCTCACTGCTCCAAGGCATTGCCACCAAACCCCATAATTACTGACTCTCACTGCTGCAACTCACTGCCTCCAAACCCCATAATTACTGACTCTCACTGCTCCAACGCACTGCATCAAACCCCATAATTACTGACTCTCACTGCTCCAACACACCGCCTCCAAACCCCATAATTACACACTCTCACTGCTCCAACACACTGCCTCCGAACCCCATAATTACTAACCCTCGCTTCTCCAACACACTGACTCCAAACCCCATAACGGCTGATTCCCATTGCTCCAACACACGGCCTCCAATCCCCATAATTACTGACTCTCACACCGGCAAATCACCGCCTCCAAACCCCATAATTACTGACTCTCACTACTCCAACACGCTGCCTCCAAACCCCGTAATTACTGACTCTCATTGGTCCAACACACTGCCTCCAAACCCCATAATTACTCACTCTCACTGCTCCAACACACTGCCTCCAAATCCCATAATTACTGAATCTCACTGCTCCAATACATTGCCTCCAAATCCCATAATTACACACTCTTATTGCTCAAACACACTGCCTCCAAATCCCATAATTACTGATTCTCATTGCTCCAACACACTGCCTCCAAACCCCATAATTACTGACTCTCACTGCTCCAACACACGGCCTCCAAACCCCATAATTACTGACTCTCACTGCTCCAACACACTGCCTCCAAACCCCATAATTACTGACTCTCATTGCTCCAACACACGGCCTCCAATCCCCATAATTACTGACTCTCACACCGGCAAATCACCGCCTCCAAACCCCATAATTACTGACTCTCACTACTCCAACACACTGCCTCCAAACCCCGTAATTACTGACTCTCATTGGTCCAACACACTGCCTCCAAACCCCATAATTACTCACTCTCACTGCTCCAACACACTGCCTCCAAATCCCATAATTACTGAATCTCACTGCTCCAATACATTGCCTCCAAATCCCATAATTACACACTCTTATTGCTCAAACACACTGCCTCCAAATCCCATAATTACTGATTCTCACTGCTCCAACACACTGCCTCCAAACCCCATAATTACTGACTCTCACGGCTCCAACACACTGCCTCCAAACCCGATAATTACTGACCCTCACTGCTCCAACACACTACCTCCAAACCCCATAATTACTCACTCTCACTGCTCCAACACACTTCCTCCAAACTCCATAATTACTGACCCTCACTGCTCCAACACACTGCCTCCAAACCCCATAATTACTCACTCTCACTGCGCCAACACACTGCCACCAAACTCCATATTTACTGACTCTCACTGCTCCAATACACTGCCTCCAACCCCCATAAATACTGACTCTCACTGCTCCAACAAACTGCCTGCAAACCCGATAATTACTCACTCTCACTGCTCCAACACACTGCCTCCAAACCCCATAATTACTGACCCTCGCAACTCCAACACACTGCCTCCAAACCCCATAATTACTGACTCTCACTGCTCCAACACACGGCCTCCAAACCCCATAATTACTCAGTCTCTCTGTTCCAACACATGGCCAACAAACCCCATAAATACTGAGTCACACTGCTCCAACACACGGCCTCCAAACCCCATAATTACTCAGTCTCTCTGTTCCAACACATGGCCAACAAACCCCATAAATACTGAGTCACACTGCTCCAACACACTGCCTCCAAACCCCATAATTACTGACTCTCACTGTTCCAATACACTGTCTCCATACCCCATCATTCCTGACTCTCACTGCTGCAACACATGGCCTGGAAACCCCATCATTACTGACTCTCACTGCTCCAACACACTGCCTCCAAACCCCATCATTACTGACTCACACTGCTCCAACACACGGCCTCCAAACCCCATAATTACACACTCTCACTGCTCCAACATACTGCCTCAAAACCCCATAATTACTGACTCTAACTACTCCAACACACTGCCTCCAAATCCCAGAATTACTGACTCTCATTGCTCCAACACACTGCCTCCAAACGCCATAATTACTGACTCTCACTGCTCCAACACACTGCCTCTAGACCCCATAATTACTCACTCTCTCTGCTCCAATACATTGCCTCCAAATCCCATAATTACACACTCTCATTGCTCCAACACACTGCCTGCAAACCCGATAATTACTCACTCTCAGTGCTCCAACACACGGGCTCCAAACCCCATAATTACTGACTCTCCCTGCTCCAACACACTGCCTCCAAACCCCATAATTACTGACTGATACTGCTCCAACACAAGGCCTCCAAATCCCGTAATTACTGACTCTCACTGCTCCAACATGCTAACTCCAAACCCCATAATTACTGACCAACACTGCTCCAAGGCATTGCCACAAAACCCCATAATTACTGACTCTCACTGCTGCAACTCACTGCCTCCAAACCCCATAATTACTGACTCTCACTGCTCCAACGCACTGCATCAAACCCCATAATTACTGACTCTCACTGCTCCAACACACCGCCTCCAAACCCCATAATTACACACTCTCACTGCTCCAACACACTGCCTCCGAACCCCATAATTACTAACCCTCGCTTCTCCAACACACTGACTCCCAACCCCATAACTGCTGATTCCCATTGCTCCAACACACGCCTCCAATCTCCTAATTACTGACGCTCACACCGGCAAATCACTGCCTCCAAACCCCATTATTACTGATACTCACTGTTCCAACACACTGCCTCCGATCCCGTAATTACTGACTCTCACACCTCGAACTCACTGCCTCCAAACCCCATAATTACTGACTCTCACTACTCCAACACACTGCCTCCAAACCCCATAATTACCGACTCTCATTGCTCCAACACACTGCCTCCAAACCCCATAATTACTCACTCTCACTGCTCTAACACACTGCCTCCAAACCCCATAATTACTCACTCTCACTGCTCCAACACACTGCCTCCAAACCCCATAATTACTGAATCTCACTGCTCCAATACATTGCCTCCAAATCCCATAATTACACACTCATACTTCTCAAACACACAGCCTCCAAATCCCATAATTACTGATTCTCATTGCTCCAACACACTGCCTCCAAACCCCATAATTACTGACTCTCACTGCTCCAACACACGGCCTCCAAACCCCATAATTACTGACTCTCACTGCTCCAACACATGGCCTCCAAACCCCATAATTACTGACTCTCATTGCTCAAACACACTGCCTCCAATCCCCATAATTAGTCACTCTCACTGCTCCAACACACTGCCTCTAAACCCCATAATTACTGACTCTCACTGCTCCAACACACTGCCTCCAAAGCCCATAATTACTGACTCTCATAGCTCCAACACACTGCCTCCATACCCCATAATTACTGACTCTCACGGCTCCAACACACGGCTTCCAAACCTCATAATTACTGACACTTACTGATCGAACAGACTGCCTCCAAACCCCATAGTTACTGACCCTCACTGCTCCAATACACTGCCTCAAAACCCCATGATTACTGACTCTCACTGCTCCAATACACTGCCTCCATAACACATCACTACTGACTCTCACAGCTCCAACACACGGGCTCCATAGCCCATCACTACGGACTCTCACTGCTCCAACACACTTCCTCCAAACCCCATCATTACTGACTCTCACTGCTCCAACACACTGCCTCCAAACCCAATCATTACTGACTCTCACTGCGCCAACCCACTGCCTCCAAACCCAATAATTACTGACTCTCACTGTTCCAATACACTGCCTCCATACACCATCATTCCTGACTCTCACTGCTCCAACACACGGCCTCCAAACCCTATCATTATTGACTCTCACTGCTCCAACACACTGCCTCCAAACCCCATCATTACTGACTCTCACTGTTCCAACACACGGCCTCCAAACCCCATAATTACACACTCTCACTGCTCCAACGTACTGCCTCAAAACCCCATAATTACTGACTCTCACTACTCCAACACACGGCCTCCAAACCCCATAATTACTGACTCTCATTGCACCAACACACTGCGTCCAAACGCCATAATTTCTGACTCTCACTGCTCCAATACATTGGCTCCAAATCCCATAATTACACACTCTCATTGCTCCAACACACTGCCTCCAAACTCCATAATTACTGACTCTCACTGCTCCAACACACTGCCTCCAAACCCCATAATTACAGACTCTCCCTGCTACAACACACGGCCTCCAAACCCCACAATTACTGACTCCCTCTGCTCCAACACACTGCCTGCAAACCCGATAATTACTCACTCTCACTGCTCCAACACACGGGCTCCAAACCCCATAATTACTGACCCCACACTGCTCCAACACACGGGTTCCAAACCCCATAATTACTGACTCTCCCTGCTCCAACACACTGCCTCCAAACCCCATAATTACTGACTGACACTGCTCCAACACAAGGCCTCCAAATCCCGTAATTACTGACTCTCACTGCTCCAACATGCTAACTCCAAACCCATAATTACTGAGTCTCACTGCTCCAAGGCATTGCCTCCAAACCCCATAATTACTGACTCTCACTGCTGCAACTCACTGCCTCCAAACCCCATAATTACTGACTCTCACTGCTCCAACACACTGCCTTCAAACCCCATAATTACTGACTTTCACTGCTCCAACACACCGCCTCCAAACCCCATAATTACACACTCTCACTGCTCCAACACACTGCCTCCGAACCCCATAATTACTGACCCTCGCTTCTCCAACACACTGACTCCCAACCCCATAACTGCTGATTCCCATTGCTCCAACACACGGCCTCCAATCCCCTAATTACTGGCTCTCACACCGCCAAATCACTGCCTCCAAACCCCATAATTACTGACTCTCACTGTTACAACACACTGCCTCCAAACCCCATAATTACTGACTCACACTGCACCAACACATGGCCTCCAAACCCCATAATTACTGACTCTCATTGCTCAAACACACTGCCTCCAATCCCCATAATTAGTCACTCTCACTGCAACAACACACTGCCACCAAACCCCATAATTACTGACTCTCACTGCTCCAACACACTGCCTCTAAACCCCATAATTACTGACTCTCAATGCTCCAACCCACTGCCTCCAAACCCCATAATTACTGACTCTCGTATCTGCAACACACTGCCTCCATACCCCATAATTACTGATTCTCACAGCTCCAACACACGGCTTCCAAACCCCATAATTACTGACTCTTACTGCTCCAACAGACTGCCTCCAAACCCAATAGTTACTGACCCACACTGCTCCAACACACTGCCTCCAAACCCCATAAATACTGACTCTCACTGCTCCAACACACTGCCTCCAAACCCCATCAATACTGGCTCTCACTGCTCCAACACACTGCCTCCAAACCCCATAATTACTAATCCTCACTGCTCCAACACACTGCCTCCAAACCCAATCATTACTCACTCTCAAGGTGCCGACACAGTGCCTCAAAACCCCATAATTACTGACTCTCACTGCTCCACAACACTGACTCCAAACCCCATAATTACTGACTCTCACTGCTCAAACACACGGCCTCCAAACCCCATCATTACTGACTCTCACTGCTCCAACACACTGCCTCCAAACCCCATCATTACTGACTCACACTGCTCCAACACACGGCCTCCAAACCCCATAATTACACACTCTCACTGTTCCAACATACTGCCTCAAAACGCCATAATTACGGACTCTCACTACTCCAACACACTGCCTCCAAATCCCAGAATTACTGACTCTCATTTCTCCAACACACTTCCTAAAAAACCACGTAATTACTGACTCTCATTGCTCCAACACACTGCCTCCAAACCCCATCAATACTGGCTCTCACTGCTCCAACACACTGCCTCCAAACCCCATAATTACTAATCCTCACTGCTCCAACACACTGCCTCCAAACCCAATCATTACTCACTCTCAAGGTGCCGACACCGTGCCTCAAAACCCCATAATTACTGACTCTCACTGCTCCACAACACTGACTCCAAACCCCATAATTACTGACTCTCACTGCTCCAACACACGGCCTCCAAACCCCATCATTACTGACTCTCACTGCTCCAACACACTGCCTCCAAACCCCATCATTACTGACTCACACTGCTCCAACACACGGCCTCCAAACCCCATAATTACACACTCTCACTGTTCCAACATACTGCCTCAAAACGCCATAATTACGGACTCTCACTACTCCAACACACTGCCTCCAAATCCCAGAATTACTGACTCTCATTTCTCCAACACACTTCCTGAAAAACCACATAATTACTGACTCTCATTGCTCCAACACACTGCCTCCAAACACCATAATTACTCACTCACTCTGCTCCAATACATTGCCTCCAAATCCCATAATTACACTCTCTCATTGCTCCAAAACACTGCCTCCAAACCCCATAATTACTGACACTCACTGCTCCAACACACTGCCTCCAAACCCCACAATTACTGACTCCCTCAGCTCCAACACACTGCCTGCAAACCCGATAATTACTCACTCTCACTGCTCCAACACACTGCCTCCAAACCCCATAATTACTGACTGATACTGCTCCAACACAAGGCCTCCAAATCCCGTAATTACTGACTCTCACTGCTCCAACATGCTAACTCCAAACCGTATTATTACTGACTCTCACTGCTCCAAGGCATTGCCACCAAACCCCATAATTACTGACTCTCACTGCTGCAACTCACTGCCTCCAAACCCCATAATTACTGACTCTCACTGCTCCAACGCACTGCATCAAACCCCATAATTACTGACTCTCACTGCTCCAACACACCGCCTCCAAACCCCATAATTACACACTCTCACTGCTCCAACACACTGCCTCCGAACCCCATAATTACTAACCCTCGCTTCTCCAACACACTGACTCCCAACCCCATAACGGCTGATTCCCATTGCTCCAACACACGGCCTCCAATCCCCATAATTACTGACTCTCACACCGGCAAATCACCGCCTCCAAACCCCATAATTACTGACTCTCACTACTCCAACACACTGCCTCCAAACCCCGTAATTACTGACTCTCATTGGTCCAACACACTGCCTCCAAACCCCATAATTACTCACTCTCACTGCTCCAATACATTGCCTCCAAATCCCAAAATTACACACTCTTATTGCTCAAACACACTGCCTCCAAATCCCATAATTACTGCTTCTCATTGCTCCAACCCACTGCCTCCAAACCCAATAATTACTGACTCTCACTGTTCCAATACACTGCCTCCATACACCATCATTCCTGACTCTCACTGCTCCAACATACTGCCTCCAAACCCCATAATTACTGACTCTCACTGCTCCAACACACTGACCCCAAACCCCATAATTACTGACTCTCACTGCTCCAACACACGGCCTCCAAGCCCCATCATTACTGACTCACACTGCTCCAACACACGGCCTCCAAACCCCATAATTACACACTCTCACTGTTCCAACATACTGCCTCAAAACCCCGTAATTACTGACTCTGATTGCTCCAACACACTGCCTGCAAATCCCAGAATTACTGAATCTCACTGCTCCAACACACTGCCTTCAAACCCGATAATTACTCACTCTCACTGCTCCAACACACGGGTTCCAAACCCCATAATTACTGACACATCCCTGGTCCAACGCACTGCCTCCAAACCCCATAATTACTGACTGATACTGCTCCAACACACGGCCTCTAAATCCCGTAATTACTGACTCTCACTGCTCCAACATGCTAACTCCAAACCCCATAATTACTGACTCTCACTGCTCCAAGGCATTGCCTCCAAACCCCATAATTACTGACTCTCACTGCTTCAACTCACTGCCTAAAAACCCCATAATTACTGACTCTCACTGCTCCAACACACCGCCTCCAAACCCCATAATTACACACTCTCACTGCTCCAACTCACTGCCTCCGAACACCATAATTACTGACCCTCGCTTCTCCAACACACTAACTCCCAACTCCATAACTGCTGATTCCCATTGCTCCAACACACGGTTTCCAATCCCCTGATTACTGGCTCTCACACTGCCAAATCACTGCCTCCAAACCCCATAATTACTGACTTTCACTGTTCCAACACACTGCCTCCAAAACCCGTAACTACTGACTCTCACACCTCGAACTCACTGCCTCCAAACCCCATAATTACTGACTCTCACTCCTCCAACACACTGCCTCTAAACCCAATAATTACTGACTCTCATTGCTCCAGCACACTGTCTCCAATCCCCATAAAAAGTCACTCTCACTGCTCCAACACACTGCCTCCAATCCGCTAATTAGTGACTCTCACACCGCCAAATCACTGCCTCCAAACCCCATAATTACTGACTTTCACTGTTCCAATACACTGCCTCCAAACCCCATAATTACTGACTCTCATTGCTCCAACACACTGCCTCCAATCCCCATAATTAGTCACTCTCACTGCTCCAACACACTGCCTCCAAACCCCATAATTACTGACGCTCACTGCTCCAACACACTGACTCTAAACCCCATAATTACTGACTCTCAATGCTCCAACACACTGTCTCCAAACCCTATAATTACTCACTCTCACTGCTCCAACACACTGCCTCCAAACCCCATAATTACTGAATCTCACTGCTCCAATACATTGCCTCCAAATCCCATAGTTACACACTCTCATTGCTCCAACACACTGCCTCCAAATCCCATAATTACTGACTCTCATTGCTCCAACACACTGCCTCCAAACCCCATAATTACTCACTCTCACTGCTCCAACACACTTCCTCCAAACCCCATAATTACTGAATCTCACTGCTCCAATACATTGCCTCCAAATCCCATAATTACTGACTCTCACTGCTCCAACACACTACCTCCAAACCCCATAATTAGTGACTCTCACTGCTCCAACACACTGCCTACAAACCCCAAAATTACTAATCCTCACTGCTCGAACACACTGCCTCCAAACCCGATCATTACTCAGTCTCACTGTGCCGACACACTGCCTCAAAACCCCATAAATACTGACGCTCACTGTTCCAACACACTGCCTCCAAACCCCATAATTACTAATCCTCACTGCTCGAACACACTGTCTCCAAACCCGATCATTACTCAGTCTCACTGTGCCGACACACTGCCTCAAAACCCCATAAATACTGACGCTCACTGCTCCAACACACGGCCTCCAAATCCCATAATTACTGACTCTCATTTCTCCAACACACTGCCTCCAAACACCATAATTACTGACTCTCATTGCTCCAACACACTGCCTCCAAACCCCATAATTACTCACACTCACTGCTCCAACACACGGCCTCCAAACCCCATAATTACTGACTCTCACTGCTCCAACACACTGCCTCCAAACCACACAATTACTGACCCCTCACTGCTCCATCACACTGCCTCCAAAGCCCATAATTACTGACTCTCCCTGCTCCAACACACTGCCTCCAAACCTCATAATTACTGACTCTCACTGCTCCAAGGCATTGCCTCCAAACCCCATAATTACTGACTGATACTGCTCCAACACAAGGCCTCCAAATCCCGTAATTACTGACTCTCACTGCTCCATAATTACTGACTCTCATTGCTCCAACACACTGCCTCCAAACCCCATAATTACTCACACTCTCTGCTCCCACGCACGGCCTCCAAACCCTATAATTACTCACTCTCACTGCTCCAACACACTGCCTCCAAACCCCATAATTACTGAATCTCACTGCTCCAATACATTGCCTCCAAATCCCATAATTACACACTCTCATTGCTCCAACACACTGCCTCCAAATCCCATAATTACTGACTCTCATTGCTCCAACACACTGCCTCCAAACCCCATAATTACTCACTCTCACTGCTCCAACACACTGCCTCCAAACCCCATAATCACTGAATCTCACTGCTCCAATACATTGCCTCCAAATCCCATAATTACTGACTCTCACTGCTCCAAAACACTACCTCCAAACCCCATAATTAGTGACTCTCACTGCTCCAACACAGTGCCTCCAAATCCCATAATTACTGACTCTCATTGCTCCAACACACTGCCTCCAAACCCCATAATTACTGGCTCTCACTGCTCCAACACACAGCCTAGAAACCCCATAATTACTGACTCTCACTGCTCCAACACATGGCCTCCAAACCATATAATTACTGACTTTCATTGCACAAACACACTGCCTCCAATCCCCATAATTACTGGCTCTCACTGCTCCAACACACTGCCTCCAAACCCCATAATTACTCACTCTCACTGCTCCAACACACTGCCTCCAAACCCCATAATTACTGACTCTCACGGCTCCAACACACGGCTTCCAAACCCCATAATTACTGACTCTTACTGATCCAACAGACTGCCTCCAAACCCCATAGTTACTGACCCTCACTGCTCCAATGCACTGCCTCCAAACCCCATAATTACTGACTCTCACTGCTCCAATACACTGCCTCCATACCCCATCATTACTGACTCTCACAGCTCCAACACACGGCCTCCATAACCCATCATTACTGACTCTCACTGCTCCAACACACTGCCACCAAGCCCCATTATTACTGACTCTCACTGCTCCAACACACGGCCTTCAAACCCCATAATTACTCAGTCTCAGTGCTCCAACACACGGCCTCCAAACACCATCATTACTCCATCCCACTGCTCCATCACACGGCCTCCAAACCCCATAATTACTGACTCTCACGGCTCCAACACACTGCCTTCAAACCCCATAATTACTGATCTCACTGCTCCAGCACATAGCCTCCATAGCCCATAATTACTGACTCTCACGGCTCCAACACACGTCCTCCAAACCCCATAATTACTGACTCTCACTACTCCAACACACTGCCTCCAAACCCCATAATTACTCACACTGACTGCTCCAACACACGGCCTCCAAACCCCATAATTACTGACTCTCACGGCTCCAACACACTGCCTTCAAACCCCGTAAATACTGACTCTCACTGCTCCAACACACTGCCTACAAACCCCAAAATTACTAATCCTCACTGCTCGAACACACTGCCTCCAAACCCGATCATTACTCAGTCTCACTGTGCCGACACACTGCCTCAAAACCCCATAAATACTGACGCTCACTGTTCCAACACACTGCCTCCAAACCCCATAATTACTAATCCTCACTGCTCCAACACACGGCCTCCAAATCCTTTTAATTACTGACTGTCACTAATTCAACAAACTGCCTCAAAACCCCATAATTACTGACTCTCACTGCTCCAACACACGGCCTCCAAATCCCATAATTACTGACTCTCATTTCTCCAACACACTGCCTCCAAACACCATAATTACTGACTCTCATTGCTCCAACACACTGCCTCCAAACCCCATAATTACTCACACTGACTGCTCCAACACACGGCCTCCAAACCCCATAATTACTGACTCTCACGGCTCCAACACACTGCCTTCAAACCCCGTAAATACTGACTCTCACTGCTCCAACACACTGCCTACAAACCCCAAAATTACTAATCCTCACTGCTCGAACACACTGCCTCCAAACCCGATCATTACTCAGTCTCACTGTGCCGACACACTGCCTCAAAACCCCATAAATACTGACGCTCACTGTTCCAACACACTGCCTCCAAACCCCATAATTACTAATCCTCACTGCTCCAACACACGGCCTCCAAATCCTTTTAATTTCTGACTGTCACTAATTCAACAAACTGCCTCAAAACCCCATAATTACTGACTCTCACTGCTCCAACACACGGCCTCCAAATCCCATAATTACTGACTCTCATTTCTCCAACACACTGCCTCCAAACCCCATAATTACTGACTCTCACTGCTCCAACACACTGCCTCCAAACCCCATAATTACTCACACTCACTGCTCCAACACACGGCCTCCAAACCCCATAATTACTGACTCTCCCTGCTCCAACACACTGCCTCCAAACCACACAATTACTGACCCCTCACTGCTCCATCACACTGCCTCCAAACCCCATAATTACTGACTCTCCCTGCTCCAACACACTGCCTCCAAACCTCATAATTACTGACTCTCACTGCTCCAAGGCATTGCCTCCAAACCCCATAATTACTGACTGATACTGCTCCAACACAAGGCCTCCAAATCCCGTAATTACTGACTCTCACTGCTCCATAATTACTGACTGATACTGCTCCAACACACTGCCTCCAAACCCCATAATTACTCACACTCACTGCTCCCACGCACGGCCTCCAAACCCCATAATTACACACTCTCACTGCTCCAACACACCGCCTCCAAACCCCATAATTACACACTCTCACTGCTCCAACACACTGCCTCCGAACCCCATAATTACTGACCCTCGCTTCTCCAACACACTGACTCCAAACCCCATAACTGCTGATTCCCATTGCTCCAACACACGGCCTCCAATCCCCTAATTACTGGCTCTCACACCGCCAAATCACTGCCTCCAAACCCCATAATTACTGACTCTCACGGCTCCAACACACTGCCTTCAAACCCCATAATTACTGACTGTCACTGCTCCAACACACGGCCTTCAAACCCCATAATTACTCAGTCTCAGTGCTCCAACACACGGCCTCCAAACACCATCATTACTCCATCCCACTGCTCCAACACACCGCCTCCAAACCCCATAATTACACACTGTCACTGCTCCAACACACTGCCTCCGAACCCCATAATTACTGACCCTCGCTTCTCCAACACACTGTCTCCCAACCCCATAACTGCTGATTCCCATTGCTCCAACACACTGCCTCCAATCCCGTAATTACTGACTGTCACACCTCCAACTCACTGCACCCAAACCCCATAATTACTGACTCTCACTGCTCCAACACACTGACTGCAAACCCGATAATTACTCACTCTCACTACTCCAACACACGGCCTCCAAATCCTTTAAATTACTGACTGTCACTACTCCAACACACTGCCCCCAAACTCCATAATTACTGACTGTCACTGCTCCAACACACGGCCTTCAAACCCCATAATTACTCAGTCTCGGTGCTCCAACACACGGCCTCCAAACACCATCATTACTCCATCCCACTGCTCCAACACACCGCCTCCAAACCCCATAATTACACACTGTCACTGCTCCAACACACTGCCTCCAAACCCCATAATTACTGACTCTCACGGCTCCAACACACTGCCTTCAAACCCCATAAATACTGACTCTCACTGCTCCAACACACTGCCTACAAACCCCAAAATTACTAATCCTCACTGCTCGAACACTCTGCCTCCAAACCCGATCATTACTCAGTCTCACTGTGCCGACACACTGCCTCAAAACCCCATAATTACTGACTCTCACTGCTCCAACACACTGCCTCTAAACCCCATAATTACTGATCCCACTGCTCCAACACATAGCCTCCGTAGCCCATAATTCCTAACTCTTACTGCTCCAACACACTCCCTCCAAACCCCATAATTACTGACCCTCACTGCTCCAACACACGGCCTCCAAACCCCTTAACTACTGACCCTCACTGCTCCAATACACTGCCTCCATACCCCATCATTACTGACTCTCACTGCTCCAACACACAGCCTCCAAACCCTATAATTACTCACTCTCATTACTCCAACACACGGCCTCCAAATCCTTTTAATTACTGACTGCCAGTACTCCAACACACTGCCTCCAAACCCCATAATTACTGATTGTCATTGCTCCAACACACGGCCTCCAAACTCCATAATTACTCAGTCTCACTGCTCAAACACACGGCCTCCAAACCCGATCATTACTCACTCTCACTGTGTCGACACACTGCCTCAAAACCCTATAATTACTGACTCTCACTGCTCCAACACACTGCCTCCAAACCCCATAATTACTGACTCTCACTGCTCCAACACACGGCCTCCAAATCCCATAATTACTGACTCTCATTTCTCCAACACATTGCCTCCAAACCCCATAATTACTGACTGTCATTGCTCCAACACACTGGCTCCAAACCCCATAATTACTGACTGATACTGCTCCAACACACTGCCTCCAAACCCCATAATTACTCACACTCACTGCTCCAACACAGGGCCTCCAAACCCCATAATTACTGACTCTCACTGCTCCAACACACTGCCTCCAAACCCCATAATTACTGACTCTCACTGCTCCAACACACGGCCCCCAAACTCCACAATTACTGACTCCCTCTGCTCCAACACACTGCCTGCAAACCCGATAATTACTCACTCTCACTACTACAACACACGGCCTCCAAACCCCATAATTACTGACTCTCACTACTCCAACACACGGCCTCCAAACCCCATAATTACTGACCCCCCACTGCTCCAACACACTGCCTCCAAACCCCATAATTACTGACTCTCACTGCTCCAACACACTGCCTCCAAACCCCATAATTACTGACTCTCACTGCTCCAAGGCATTGTCTCCAAACCCCATAATTACTGACTGATACTGCTCCAACAAAAGGCCTCCAAATCCCGTAATTACTGACTCTCACTGTTCCAACACGCTACCTCCAAACCCCATAATTACTGACTCTCACTGCTCCAAGGCATTGCCTCCAAATCCCATAATTACTGACTCTCACTGCTCCAACTCACTGCCTCCAAACCCCATAATTACTGACTCTCACTGCTCCAACGCTCTGGCTTCCAATCCCGTAATTACTGACTCTCACACCTCCAACTCACTGCCTCCAAACCCCATAATTACTGCCTCTCACTGCTCTAGCACACTGCCTCCAGACCCCACAACTGGGTTTGCCAATGTACCCTACACAACAATGCCCCTGATCAGTTCCTTTGACTTTTGGTTGATAGAGCCCTAGGACATATCGCCGTCCACCTCAGACTGACTTGGAAGTACAGCTCTCACTGATGAGTGGCCAGATTCTTGACTGATCTTTTGACAGCTCTGTGAATTATGACTGATATCCAGTCTTGCACTGGAACTGCAGAGCAGACCATTGTCCACTCCCTAGATTATAAGGATATGGAATACCTATCTCTGACCATTCCACATGACCAAATGACCATATTGAAGCCCCTGGTTAGAGATTGCATGATGACCTTGACTGATTGTGACTGCACTCCCCGGTGATGACAGCCTCCCTGTGTTTAACTGAGGACTGCACATCCTGCACTGTGAGAGCAGGCCACTTGGTTGAAGGCCATGCAGTGTGTTTGCCACATAAGCTGCTGGCACATGCTCTAGGTGTGACTCAGCACAGTGCAGTTCCAAACAGCACCATATCCACTGGTTTGTCTGATCACTGCTGAGAAATGTGACAAGTTGCCTGCTTTCGTGTCTGTACCAATAGACAAGGCAAGACTGAACTGTGTCAGAGATAGTAGGAACGGCAGATGCTGGAGAATCTGAGATAACAAGGTGTTGACCTGGATGAACACAGCAGGCCAAGCAGCATCAGAGGAGCAGGAAGACTGACGTATTGGGCCTAGCCCCTTCATCCATTCTTTGAAGTGTCAGACCGCTACCTTCCATACAATGCCCAAGGGAACTGGGCTCTCAAGCCTGTGGAGGGATGGCAATGAAGGGTCTAATCCCGAAACGTCAGCTTTCCTGTTCCTATGATGAAGCTTGTCCTGCTGTGTTCATCCAGCTCTACATCTTGTTATCCATGGTAGAACTGCAGTGAGCTCTGAACCAGGTAAAGATGAATAAAAAGATCAGCCAAGGTAAAGCAAGGCAGAAAGACTGTGAGCATCCAATGTGGCTAAAGTCAGTGCAAAGAGAATACAAGACAAGTCATAGCATCACACGGTCTTGCAGCACGGAAACTGGGCCTGCGTACCAACTCATCCAAGCCCACCAGGCATCCTAAACTAAACTAGTCCCCTTTGTCAGTGTTTGTTCCATATTCCTCCAAAACCTTTCCTATCAATGTACCTGTCCGAACCTTTTCAATGTTATAATTGTACCCGCCTCTACCACTTCCTCTGGCAGCTCATTTCATAAATGCATGACCCTCTGCGTGAAAAAAATTACTCCTTACGTTCCTTTTAAAGCTTCCTGCTCTCCCCTTAAACCTACACCTTTTAGTTTTGGATTCCCTTACCCTGGGGGAAAAACCTTGTCTATTCACCCTATCTATGCCCCTCATGGTTTTGTAAACTTCTTTAGGGTCACTCCTCAGCTTTCCTGCAGTGTTCCCAGCTCTGATGTATGAGATGGGTGCCTGTCCCTGCAACATTGCAACAAAAGGTGTCAGTGAGCAGTTTTGTGCTCAATGAATACAAAACACAGGGAGACTGTCATCAGCTGGGAGTCCTGCCACAGGCAGTCAAGGGCATCATCCAATCTCTAACCTGGGGCTTCAACATGGTCAGTTGGTCGTGTGGAATTGTCAGAATCAGGTATCCCTGGCTCTTCAGTGAGCAGTTTTGAAGTGGTGAACTGAACATTAATGAGTCAGAAGTATGCCACGATGATGTGATGAGGCTGGCACATGTGGGATACCAACCTCCATGAATGGGAGACTGCAGCCGGACACTGTCTATGGAGAGGGCCTGGAGATTTTTGAGAATCACTGGCCAGGGTGGGGGCATGGAAGAGTAAAGGCTGAATTATAACCACTGTGTATGTGCTCTGACTTCCATTGTCAGGAATTGAAATTGTCTGGTTTCTCTCTGCCATGTGGGAGGTTAGCATATACGTCAGAAGAGGTATTATGAAGGGAATAATGGGTGTTATACAGCGGAACTGAAGAGCTGTGCACTGAGCTGGAAATCTAAGTACTGGAATATGTGATCAGAGATAATGGGAGCTGCAGATGCTGGAGAATCCAAGATAACAAAGTGTGGAGCTGGATGAACACAGCAGGCCAAACAGCATCTCAGGAGCACAAAAGCTGACGTTTCGGGCCTAGGCCGTAGACCGGGTCTAGGACCAAAACGTCAGCTTTTGTGCTCCTGAGATGCTGCTTGGCCTGCTGTGTTCATCCAGCTCCACACTTTGTTAACTGGAATATGTGTGTTATGTGCAGAGGCAGAAGTGTTATCCACGTGTGCACTTATGTTATGTACTTTGATGCTAATTATTGAAGCAGGTGGGTCAGCTATTGGAACAGAGTGCTCACTACAAACAAGCAGGTATTATATACCAGATGAACGATTCTAACTGGAGCAGAGCCATTATGTACTGCATCAGATAAGTTATTCCCTGTAGTAATTTGTAATTGTTTTGGGTGGAAGATATTTGCCTGATGTAAGCATGTTGTGCAAGCAGTAGCATTATGAATTAGCCAGGGGTATTATTTACTGGCTGTCTCTCCATGGATGGTGCCTGATCCACTGTGATTACCAGCAACTTTTTTTTTATCTTCAGTGAAGATTCCAGCATCTACAGTAATTTGCTCCTATGTTGTGTCACTTCCTGAAACTGGGAACTTGTGGACTGGAACAGACAGCTGGAGAATGAGGATTACATATGAGTGTTAGCTACTAGGGAGGTGTGTAACGTTATGGAGCAGGGAATCTATATAATGGTGCAGATGTGCCACACATAGCAGCAGGCACACTGTTTATTACAGCAGAGACATTATCTGCTGGAGCAGGTATGTTGTATACTGCAGCAGAGTTGTTTGTTACAGGATTAGAAATTCAATGGCCTGTGCAGTAGCAGGGATGTTTTACGTAAATGCAAGAAAGTTTTGTAGATGAAGTGTGTTATGTTCTGCTACAGAAGTATTATATCCTAAAACATGGGCTCTCCATCGTGGAACAGCAATTTTAACAACTGACATGGGTGAGCTTTTGTACTGAGAAGCAGATTTCACATACAGGAGATAACAAGCCTGCTGTGTTCATCCAGCTCCACACTTTGTTATTTCACATACAGGAGCCTGGGTACAAGACCCATCTGCTCCCAGGTTTGTGTGAACAGGCTGATTACAAATATATCATTGCTCCATTTATTCAGCCTAACAAGTCTCCCTGTGTATTTGCTGCACTCCTACCTCTGAGGTCCAACATTAATTCTTTCATCAAACCTGCTGCTAAGGGTAGCCTGTCATTCTCAGTTACCTGGTCAGTGTGTCTGACTCTTCGCTTCCCTTCATTGGCTTCTCGATCTCCACTTATGGAGGCTTTGGATTATTTTTTCCAAGCCAGAGACTCTAATAGCTACCTCAAATACACATTTTTACATCATGCCTCTGTAAAATTCCATTGCAGTCCCCCATTTCTCCTTCTCTATCACATCTGCCCTGGTGAGTGTTCAACTACATTGTGTAAAGACAACAATCTCTCCAGCAATGTCAGCAAAAATGGAAGAACTGGGCATTGACTGCAGGATGTGAGGTGGAGGACTTGACATTGTCTGCATCGATGGTGCTGAGGTGGAGATGGTTGACATCATCAAGTACCTGGGAGTGGTGGTCACCAACAATCTGTCCTGGTCTACCCATGTCGATTCAACGGCCAAGAAAGTACAATAACATCTCTACTTCCTCAGGAGGCTAAGGAAATTTAGAAGGACAACAAAGGCGTTTACTAATTTTTATACTTGCATCGCAGAAAGCTTTCTACCTGGATGTATCACAGCTTGATATAGCAACTGCTCTTCCCAAGACTGCAAGAAATTCCACAGTCGAGCACAGTCCAGTCCATCACAGAAATCAAACTTTCATCCATCTGTACTTCCTGCTGCCTCGGGAAAGCAACCAATATAATCAAAGACCCCTCCCACCCTGGTTGTACTCTCTTTCAACCTCTTCCATTGTACAGAAGATATAAAGGTTTGAATATACATATGAACAGATTCAAGTGCAGCTTCTTTCCTGCTGTTATCAAACATTTGGACAGATCTGTGAAATGTTGAGAGATAATGGGAACTGCAGATGCTGGAGAATCCGAGATAACAAGGTGTGGAGCTGGATGAACACGGCAGGACAAGCAGCATCTTAGGAGCAGGAAAGCTGACGTTTTGGGCCTAGACCCTTGATGAAGGGCCTGCTGTGTTCATCCAGCTCTACATCTTGTTATGTCTGTGAAATGTTAATGTTGGTCTCTCTCTCTCTACGCCTTCTCTGCGGCTGTAATACTGCATTCTGTACTCTGTTCTGCCACTCTGATGCACGTTGCATGGTACAATCTGGTGTATAGCCCACAAAACAACACTTTTCACTGTGTCTTGATATATGGGACAACAATAAATCAAACTCAAATTCAAAGCTGCCGAATTCAGATATTAGCCGAGTAACCTTCACAGATCAGTTTCCAAAACATGAAAAGCCTTCTGACAGCACGGTGACCAGTACTTTACACAATATTTCAGATGTGGTCTCATCAGTGTCCTGTAGAACCGAAGCATAACCCCCCCGCTTTTTATGGATTCCATTCAATTCCATTCATTCAGTTTTGATCAAGATGGTGGCAGAGTAGGGTTCCTGAGCTTGGGCCTCGCCTGTTGTGTCCGTTTTACTTCCTGTTTCTTTTCTTTTTGTCTCTTCCCTTTTCTCTCTCTCTTTTACTTACCTTATACTTTATTTACTGTGAAGATCTCAGATGGCAGTGACAAGTTACCCTGCTGCAGACACATGGTGGCATAAAGCGAGCCCAGCGCTGGAGGGGGTGCGACTGAGCCCTGAGATGGCGCCTTTCGCTGGATGGACCTGGCAGTGGCAGTGATAAATCAGGGCCAGAAGGGCACCACGGTAACGTCAAGGTGGGCCACATGAGAGACTCTGGCATTTTTGGATGAATTGGCCCAGGAGGGACAGGTGGCACCTGAGGATCGGTGACTTGGTTCTTGCAGAGATGATGGTGATGTGGTGATGGGTCTGAACAGCTCAGCACTCCAGCATCTGCAGTTCCATTATCTCTCAACATTTCACAGATCTGTCCAAATGTTTAACTTTGTTATACCTTTTCATTTTTCTCTTTTCCATAAACTATCAAAATGGCACCGTACAGTGGTGATACATGAAAGCCTTCCGCTGTATTTTGCAAAATAGATGTGACGATAAAATCATCCATAGCTGTCCCTCTCAATAAATCATAACATTCCGTTCGCATTCTGTACTGTACCATATGCTGCACATGCATACTAACTTTCTGTGATTCATGTACTAGGACACCCAGATCCCTCTGCTGCTCTGAGCTCAACAACCTCTCACTATATAGATAATATACTTTGCTGCTAATCTTTCTCCCAAAAAAATGGACAAATGCACACTTTGACAGACTGGGCTCCATTTGCCAGATCTTTGGACGAAACCCAAAAACAGTAGCAGAACTGAGCTAGATTTCTGAGTAAAAGCAAATGAGACAATAAATGTGTTCAAAGATGTGTACACACGATCAGTGAATAAATGAAACAATTTAAATAATTCAGAGATGACTGGATAGATGATGGAAAGAGAAGATGCAATTAAATAAGATATTGTCAGTTCAGAAAAAGCGTCATTGTGGAGTCAAAACATTAACCATTCCTCCCTCTACAGGTACTGCCAACCTTTGAGTTTCTCCAGCATTCCTGCTTTTATTTCAGATTCATAGCATCTACAATACTTTGCTTTTATTGTAACACTAGACAAATGTGTTAGCTATGTACATAGAGTTAAGGGACCAGCAAATAGCATTTTTACAGCATGTGCAAATTCGAAAGAGAATTTCAGTTGCCATTGAACTATTGTTGAAAAGAAAACCCTGTCTATAAGATAAACATAAGGGGAAATGGATTAAACACTACATGCACTGTGAAGGAAGTTTCAAAATTAAAGTTTTGTAAGAGTCCTTCAGTCAATAGAAGTGCAATTCAGACAATCCGACACAAAGACGAGCATGCCCAATTCATCAGCTCCCAGTTTTAGAGTCATTAAAATTAATAGCTGAAACACTTGGAGTGCTGCAAATTGGGTGTGGTAACCTCCACACCCCCGGTCACAACCATTCCCATTTTCAGTGAAAATTTCCCTGCTAGAAGTATCAACAGATGAAATTTATTCTGCTGGAACAAAGAGAAAAAAATGCAGTAAGCAGAAAGTCAGAGCAACAAGAGAGAGAACACAAAGGCATGATGTGCAAACACAAAGCAAAGGATGCAAAGATGCTCGTTTGTACATTCCTTCCAGTGTTACCTGGGGCATTAAAAGAATGAACAACATAATGGATATCGATAGGAGCTTATTAAACTAGTTGTAGGGCAGGAAATTGAGTTGTAGGTGTAAAGTGAGCTTTCTGTGTAGGAAGAATTTCAGGAACAAGAATGAAATGCAAGCAAAATCAAGTTGTTGCTGGAAAACAGAGAAAGCTGGCCATATTTTAAACTAGATTTTGAGAAGCTAATATTTCAAGGAATGGACATTAGTCTTGCAGAGTTACAATTCCACATTAAAAGTTATCTTGTGTTTTATTGTCCAAGCGTGAATGTCAGGAATTGGCAAAATATTCTGTTGTGGAAGGCGTTCAAATGCCTTCAGCTGGTTGTTTATATTTTCTCTTCTAAAGGCGTGCATTCTGGATATGATTGGCTGGATGCTGGATAAAACAGAAGAGAGTATAGTGGGTATTGGGGACAGTGGCACTGGTTTGAACAGTGTTTAAACGGGATGTAGCTGTGGACAGGTAAACAATGTGACGTGGCGGCTAAAGAGTCAGGAGGTTGAAAGATTTCGCAAGAGTTTTGTGGGATTTTGACTTTACGTCTGCTGTGCTATGGCGCTGCCAGGCATGGCCAGGTAATGAATGATTGTCCAGGTGACTTCAGACCTAGTGCAGGCACGAGGGATGTGGGTCTTTTGGCAGATAGCCACGGAGTGGCTAATTTTTCTGAGAGTAACATGGAGTAAGCTGCGGCCAAAATCAGACATGATGGGCATCGTGAGGTTAGTTAATGATGCAGGTTCAGTAAAACCATGCGAAAAAACTTGCTGGGCCTTGTAGTGAAAGTCCTTCCCAAATCATGACATAACTTGGGTTGAGCCAGGAAAATATAAATTTGAGCCCGTAAAGTATTTAAACAAGAAGAAATTGCATAAATAAAACATTAAAGCTAAGAGGTAGGCTAAGGTAGGTGTTTCTTGTGAGTAACATGGAAAATAGTTCAGGCCATTCAGCCCTTTGAGCCCTCACTATCATTCAATATAATCATGGCTGATCATGCAATCTCAGTATCCCATTCCCAACCTGCATTTGGATATGGACTGCTTCAGTGCCTGAGGAATCATGGATGGTGCTGAACTTTATGCAATCATTAGCGAACATCCCAATTTCTGACCTTACGATGGAAGGAGGGTCATTGATGAGCCAGCCGAAGATAGTTGCGGGCATGGATAGAACGCATGAATAAATCTGACTGTATTTCACAATTTCTTATTCCTGTTGATTCCTTCATAGATCACACAAGATTTTCAAATCAATAGCAATGCAGAGTTTGTGTGTTTTGATAACATTACTGGCACGTGCACCAATGTACCACCCAAGGAAGCCATTGACATCTGCTTTGCAGCACGATATCATGATAATCTAGACTTATCAACACCACACAAATCAATATTCATCAAACCTGTGAACTCAGCAACTTGTGTAGCTGATTTCCACTTGAAGAATGATAATGCATGCCCAAATAAATTCTATTTTTTTATTATGGGATCCCCATTAGGCCTAACTCTTGCAAACATCATTGTTGGATTCCATAATAAATGTGTCTTTGCTGGAATAATACCAAAATTCCTACCCCTTGTTAATTTCTAATATCAAGATAGTACTTTTGCTGTTTTTGAATCCAAAGCTGCACATAACAGTTTCCTCAATGGGCTCCATCCTGCGCTTGAAATGAGAGCTGAGTTAGAACAGTCAAAAGAACACACTTTCTTTGGTATTCTAGTTGAGAAATAGATCAGGGGCTGTCTGTTAGCATACACCGTAAACCCTACCTTCCCAGGTCAGTATGCTTGTTGAAACCCTTACAGCTCCAAATGATGTAACACTGGCCTTATTGGCTAATGCAGAACAAATCAGTACTTATCTGGCAAAGTTGATTCAATTTTGAATGGCTATCTTGGAGACATCACGGTCATACTGCAGGATAGTTGCTTATCAGACCCTGTATGACCCTGAATGGCCCTAATATGGTCACTCTCGGTTTTAAAAGGTGTCTTGTCTACCACTGATTAAGAACAATGTATCTCAAAAGTTTGAGGAATTGGTAAAACTAGTT
The DNA here is from genome assembly GCF_030684315.1 of Stegostoma tigrinum. Lineage (NCBI taxonomy): Eukaryota > Metazoa > Chordata > Chondrichthyes > Orectolobiformes > Stegostomatidae > Stegostoma > Stegostoma tigrinum. The sequence goes on along the minus strand of NC_081359.1, from coordinate 4,709,469 downwards.
AATTCATGCATTAATATTCAGTAGCAACATGAGCACCGCTCACCACTAATAAGATGTTGTTGTCAAATCAAAAAGACATTCTGTCCAATCATAAATGTAAAATGTATGATGCCAGGTGTGTAGGTTCCATGTCCCAAAGACTGATAGATCATAACTAAAATAATCAGAGGGTTAGATAGGGAGAGCCTTTTTCCTAGGATGGTGGCGGCAAGCACGAGGGGGCATAGCTTTAAATTGAGGGGTGAAAGATATAGGACAGATGTCAGAGGTAGTTTCTTTACTCAGAGAGTAGTAAGGGAAAGGAACGCTTTGCCTGCAACGGTAATAGATTCGCCAACTTTAGGTGCATATATGTCATCATTGGACAAGCATATGGACGTACATGGAATAGTGTAGGTTAGACGGGCTTGAGATCGGTATGACAGGTTGGCACAACATTGAGGGCCGAAGGGCCTGTACTGTGCTGTAATGTTCTATGTTCAATAACAAAAGCTATGTTCCTTTGGCTGGTCACTACAAGTGCGAACTATATCCAACTGGTCCAAACACACAGCACAGTGTCAAACATTAAATTTGATTCAGCAGTTGGACAACATTGACTGAATAGTCTGAATGTACAAAGAATTACATTGACAACCAATTTAAGATTGTCACATCACAATGTGGTGATTTTGTGTCGATTGGAAGCTGTGGTGTATTAACATCAGGCCCCGGTGTTGTAGACCAAAAAAAATGCATGTATTATGCCTGTTTTAACTCAACACAATGAGCAACAACTATTCACTAGTTTGTTTATCAGGCCTATTCCATGGCCAAGTAGTGTCAACACATCTTTGTTTAAAAGCTAAACAACACCTGGCAATTAACTGTCAATCATTAATGCCTACATTCTTCATGACAACACTTCTACCAATCAGAACCTAATTGCGAACCAATCACCACACTCCTTTCATATAGTATCCATGTTGATGTATCCTTTTATTGACTTTTCTTGTGAATTGCCTTAATAAGTGCAAGAGGAAAACATCTATAAAACATGTATCTATTTCAGCAATATCAAGATAATGGTGAGTGGGAGGTTAGGGAGAATATATCTGTCCTGTAAAACTTTGTTCTGTTTACATAGCACATGGAATTATGGATCAAATCCTGCCTCTAGATTGGACATCAATTTAACATGCACCTATTATTGGTATATTGTAGCATCATTTTTTTAAAAATCAGAAATAGGACTATATTTTCAAAATAAAAAAACTTTATTTTGCATGAAAAGAAAGTTAGTGATTTAGTATACTATTGCACAAGGCAAGAATTTATGTCTCTGGAAAGTAATGATAGTTTACTTAAATTTGCAGATTTGGATTTGGAAGATTTGATTTGAGATTGCTGTATGTTTTCATAACACTGTTTGCTAGTAGGGATTTTGGGTCACATTCTCTTGACAGTAGGGTTATGTGATGTACCTGGTTATGCTAATAGATTAGTTTAGCATCCGTTTTGTCACACTTTCATGCCATTTGGTGTTCACACTTGATATAATTTCAACTCTAGACATACACTGACAATTTCTGCTGGATCCTGTTTTGTCACACTTTCATGCCATTTGGTGTTCACACTTGATATAATTTCAACTCTAGGCATACACTGACAATTTCTGCTGGATTCTATGTGCTGTTGGTCTAATGTTGTACTCAAGCTTTTGGTCCAACCATTAGTTTGGTTAAATCATTGTTTGCTTGCCAGTTGTGGGTATCTTTCACCCTTCCTTGCTTTCTGATGACAGCATCGCAGACATTTGCGTGTACCATTGAGTGATAACTGGGAAGTATTGATCGCACTTATCTGTAAAACAGTAATTCCTCACTGGTTCAACTGTAAGAGATGACGTTTGTCAGTTCAGAATAGGTGCACACAATAGTTTCAGAAACTGGCATGTAGTATATCAGCAGACATGATATAATGGGAAATAATATGTCATCAAGATAACAAAATGTGAGGCTGGATGAACACAGCAGGCCCAGCAGCATCTCAGGAGCACAAAAGCTGACGTTTCGGGCCTAGACCCTTCATCATAGAGGGGGATGGGGTGAGGGTTCTGGAATAAATAGGGAGAGAGGGGGAGGCGGACCCAAGATGGAGAGAAAAGAAGATAGGTGGAGAGGGGAGTATAGGTAGGGAGATAGGGAGGGGATAGGTCAGTCCAGGGAAGACAGACAGGTCAAGGAGGCGGAATGAGGTAGTAGGTAGGAGATGGAGGTGCGGCTTGGGGTGGGAGGAAGGGATGGGTGAGAGGAAGAACAGGTTAGGGAGGCAGAGACAGGTTGGACTGGTTTTGGGATGCAGTGGGTGGAGGGGAAGAGCTGGGCTGGTTGTGTGTTGCAGTGGGCGGAGGGGATGAACTGGGCTGGTTTTGGGATGCGGTGGGGGAAGGGGAGATTTTGAAGTTGGTGCAGTCCACATTGATACCATTGGGCTGCAGGGTTGCTGTTCCTGCAACCTTAGGGTGGCATCATTGTGGCACTGCAGGAGGCCCATGATGGACATGTCATCTAAAGAATGGGAGGGGGAGTTGAAATGGTTTGCGACTGGGAGGTGCAGTTGTTTATTGCAAACCGAGCGGAGGTGTTCTGCAAAGCGATCCCCAAGCCTCCGCTTGGTTTCCCCAATGTAGAGGAAGCCTCACCGGGTACAGTGGATGCAGTATACCACTTTGGCAGATGCGCAGGTGAACCTCTGCTTAATGTGGAAAGTCATCTTGGGGCCTGGGATAGGGGTGAGGGAGGAGGTGTGGGGGCAAATATAGCATTTCCTGCGGTTGCAGGGGAAGGTGCCAGGTGTGGTGGGGTTGGAGGGCAGTGTGGAGCGAACAAGGGAGTCACGGAGAGAGTGGTCTCTCCGGAAAGCAGACAGGGGCGGGGATGGACAAATGTCTTGGGTGGTGGGGTCGGATTGTAGATGGTGGAAGTGTCGGAGGATGATGCGTTGTATCCGGAGGTTGGTGGGGTGGTGTGTGAGAATGAGGGGGATCCTCTTTGGGCGGTTGTGGCGGGGGCGGGGTGTGAGGGATGTGTTGTGGGAAATGCGGGAGACGCGGTCAAGGGCGTTCTCGACCACTGTGGGGGGAAAGTTGCGGTCCTTGAAGAACTTGGACATCTGGGATGTGCGGGAGTGGAATGCCTCATCGTGGGAGCAGATGCGGCGGAGGTGGAGGAATTGGGAATAGGGGATGGAATTTTTGCAGGAGGGTGGGTGAGAGGAGGTGTATTCTAGGTAGCTGTGGGAGTCGGTGGGCTTGAAATCCCACCCCAAGCCGCACCTCCATCTCCTACCTACTAACCTCATCCCACCTCCTTGACCTGTCCGTCTTCCCTGGACTGACCCTCCCTACCTCCCCACCTATACCCTCCTCTCCACATATCTTCTTTTCTCTCCATCTTCGGTCCGCCTCCCCCTCTCTCCCTATTTATTCCAGAACCCTCACCCCACCCCCCTCTCTGATGAAGGGTCTAGGCCTGAAACGTCAGCTTTCGTGCTCCTGAGATGCTGCTTGGCCTGCTGTGTTCATCCAGCCTCACATTTTATTATCTTGGATTCTCCAGCATCTGCAGTTCCCATTATCATAATATGTCATCACACCATTTACAAGTGAATTCTATGTGAACTTTTAATTGATGTGACAATAATTGAATGGTAACCAACAGCAGATCCCTGCAGAGATGGTAGGGACTGCCGATGCTGGAGAATCTGAGATACCACCGTGTGAAGCTGGATGAACACAGCAGGCCAAGCAGCATCAGAGGAGCAGGAAAGCTTGAAGTTTTGGGTCGGGTCCCAAGCAGATCCCTGCATATCAGTAGCTCTGCAATCGCTGGATTTGCACTGACCATTGTTTAAATATCTACTGTGACCAGGAAGAGTTGTTGTAGCGACATTCAAGTAAAAGCAGATTGGTTAGATCAGTTCAATGCACTGGTAGTGATCTTCCAAAAATCCTTAGATTCCGAGAAAATAACAGAGGATTAGAAAGCTGGTCATGGAATACATTTTTTTTAAAAAAGTAAGAAGACAAAAAAATAGTTAACTTAATGTCTGTTATTGAGAAAATGTTAGAGTCATTAATAAAGAATGCAATAGCAGAGCGTTTAGTAATACTTCTTATGATCAGGCAGAGACAGCAAGTCTTCATGAAGGGGAATATCATCCCTGATAAAATTCTTTGATTTTTTTTCGAGGAAATAACAAACAGTTTCAATTAGGGAAAGCAATAGATGTGATGTCTTTGTATTTTCAGATGGCATTGGTAAGTTAGCGCTCATTCGGCTGGTTAATAAAACAATGGTGTCAATTGTAAATTGGCATGGATAGAAGATTGGCTAACCAGACGGAGAGTTGGGAAAAATGGGTGGTGTATTCGGGATCACAACCTGTAACTAACAGAGTGCCACAGAGTCCAATGATGGGGTCACAATTATTTACAATATAATGACTGGGATGAGAAAAGTGAATGCACTTTAACCAAGTTTGTGGATGATATAAAAATATGAGGGAAAGCAAGGGGTGAGAATGACGCAGAGTCTGCAGTGGGACATAAAGGGGTTAAGCAACTGGGCAAAAAAAAATGACAGATGGAATATAATATGGGAAAACGTGAATGGGTTATGCACTTTGGAAGGAAGGTCAGAGAATTGAACATTATTTAAATGAAGAAAGACTGCAGAAGGCTACAGAGGAGACAGATTTGTGAGTCCTCAGGCCTGAATCATAAAACACTAGTATCCAAGTTCAGTGGATAACGGGGAAAGCAAATGGAATGTTGGCTTTTGTTCCAAAGGGATCAAAGTGTAAAAATAGAAAGGTTTTCCTGAAACTTTACAAGACACTATTCAGACTACAGCTGGAGAAGTATGAACAGTTTTAGGCCCTTTATCAGAGCAAAGGTAGGCTGCCATTGGAGGCGGTTTAGAGAAGGTTCATTAGGCTGACCCTGAGCGTGGTGGGGGGAATCTCATGAAGAGATGTTGTGTACCTTGGGCTCAACTCATTGGAGAGGTGATCTTACTGAAAGACACTAATTTCTTCGATGACGTGACAAGGCAGATGGCAAAGGTGGTTTCACCTTGTGGGAGAGTCCAGGACCAGAGGACATAATCTCAGAACAGGGGGTCATACATTTAAGGCAGAGATGGAGGTGAATATTTTACTCCCAGACAGTAAAATATCTTTGGAATTCTTTTCTAAAGAGGTCTGTGGAGGCTGGGTCATTAAGTATATTTAAAGCTGGGATAATCTGGGAATCAAGAGCTATAGGAAAAGGCAGGGAAATACAGTTCAGGATTATCAGATCAGCCACGATTTCATTAAATGGCAGAGCAACCTAAAGGAGCTCAATGCTCCTACATTTTGTGGTCTTATATATTTCTCAATTGAATCCTTTCACGATCATGGGCTGGGGCAATGGTGTTCCCAGCACAGTCACCAGTCTGCAATTTAGTGCACTGATACCAACAACACATCAAAGTTTGGTAGAAAATAATATGGGCTTTTATGTGAAGATAATAGAATGCACAAATAATGGCAAATGGGAGGCTAGGTACTTAGAACGAGTCTGGTCTGTAAGATTACACTCTGTTCTGTCTACAGAGTACATGTGATTATACATCACACTCAGACTCTTAGTGAACAGTGCCAACTATAGTTTAAGATACATCCCACATTAAAGACCATCCACAATGATTGAAGCAGCAAATATAAGATTCTGTTCAAGGGAAAGGTAATCTAAATTTTTGGTATCCTGAATTCAATGTCTAGCATGAGGCAAAAAATAACAAAAAACAAGAAAAGTATTTGCAGTTACCTTTCAACAGCCTGAAGCATTAGTTTGTAGCTGGGGCAGTGAATTATGCACAATGCTAAGAACAATTAGCTGATAAATTAACTTTAGTGTAGCTATGTCATTCACAGGGTGGAAAGCAGCAATTGAAAATGTCATGTAAAGATCAGTTTTAATGAGAATCATAGCAAGTAAGCCAGTCAGGAATATTAGTTCCAAATTAAATGGCAGCTATGGCTCAGTGATAGTACTTTCACAGCTCAGCCACAAATGCTGCACGTTCAAGTTCCATGCTGAATACCTGAGCAGGTAAACGGCATCCACATAACAGTGTGATAGTCAAAAGTCAGTGACACCAGGTTATCATCCAACAGGTTTATTTGAAATCACAAGTCTTCAGGGTGCTGCTCCTTTGTTAGGTGAACTGATACAGAGAAAGGGCTGGATTTTTGGAGGTTCTGTCTTTTCAGTGAGTTGAAAAGATGTTTTCTGCTCTCTCTATTGGATAAAAAGAGCAAATGGCAGCACTTTGAAAGGGGACAAGATAAATCTTTGAAGTGTCCTGGCCAATACTTATCACAACATCATCACTACTAGAACAAATCTCTTGATGATTATCTCAATGCTGTCTGTGGGATATTGCTGTGTATGTATTGACTGTCACAGTTCTTACATTTATAACAGGGAGCATACTTCAAAATTACTTCATCAGTGTAAAGCGTTTGATGGATCCTGAGACCATGAAAAGCTCTCATGCAAGCTTTTTTCTTACAGAGGTGTGAAACCAGAATTCCACTTAACATCTATTTCAGTTGGGAGAGCAGCTGATGACAAATTTTATTCACAGTTGTTTGTGACCCTTGATTATTGCTGCATAGACTCCAGAGAATCCTCGTAACAATAACAGCTGTGAATGTGATTTTGCTGAATTGCACAGCCCAGTGAGATTATTACGATCACTGAGTTCATTGCCATTAAAGGGAAATTCAGCTTTAATTAATTTGTGGCTACTCTCAACAGCTGTCTATTTCTGCATACATTTTAATTAGGTATAACTTTTCAATTTTGCAGCTGTCAGAAAAAAGTAACTTTTTTAGAAAGAAAAATTGCTTGTTGCTTGGATTTTCATGGATATCGCACAAACTTTCTCCTCTTACAATTCTCATCAGCTTTACATATCAGAAATGCTTGACAATGGATATTCTTCCCAGCCTAGTAGTCACAGCTGCAGCTGAAGCCAAAATCAATAAGTTTAATTCGTGTTTAATATTAACTGATCGTTAATTAATATCTTATATCCAGAAGGCATGGCAGAAAAAGTCAAACCAAATCGCTTTCTTAGACCTTCTAGTGGCTGATTCAAGATATTAACAATGAACTGAGAGCAGGTCACCTTCACGCTCCCTTAGCCAGGCATTAGCACTTTGCATGCGTAAAGAAGAGAAAGAAAAAGACAAGAGGAATTTTAAATGGCTGAAGAATAGTAACGTTTCATTTGACCACACACTGAATACTGTTTCTGAAAATGCTCAATAATTTGGAAATTCGCTTTGGTCTGTCCTATCTACCAGGTGACCAAACTCACCCCCAAACAGGAGGAAATTCTTGAATTATTTTGGAGAGTTGCTTGTTAATCTCTACATACCACATAACGTCAGTCTAATCTTTCAATAAGATATGTGCTACTGTTTGATACTTTCCAAGATTGGTACACCACAAAGACTGGAGAATTGCACTATTAATAAATGTGAAATTGTAAGAAGGAATGTAACTGCAACTGAAGTCACTCAGACCATCAAGCTATATGTTCTGAACTGTTTCTTCCTCATCCCCAATTATCCTTTGTGAAGTTCCAGACTCATGATCTAAAGCCACAGCACCTTAGTTATTAGTTCAACAACCCTGACATATGTGCATAATTCATTTGCAAGTTAAACAAAGCAATTACAGAAACAAGAAAATCAGCAAGAAAAGTAATTGGACATTCCAATTAAAAGCCAAAGGTATATAGGAAATGTCTGAGGAAGAGTCATTTTACCTGATTCAGTTCTTTTTAGCAATTTCTGAGATTTTTTTTCTCTGATTTAGAGCATCCTCAGTTATTTTGGGTTTTTTTAATATATGAAATATATGTTGCACAAAACAGTGTAGGAAGTTAGTGCTAGGTACCTGAGCCTTTTAACAGCTCTAATCAACAGACATACAAGCAAAGGTAATCCTGAGGATTTTAACAGTCAGGCCAGATTAAAAAAAGACTGGCAGTAATGATTTAGTCACCAATTATATGCCTTGTCCCTAGTAAACATGAGACATATTCTCAGTAAGAGAGAAAAATTTGAGAGCACCGGTATGTGACTGTGGAAACACAAGTTCAGAATTCTGACCCCTCATTTTGATTCATTCATTCCATTACTGCTAATGGTAAAGGAAAAACATTTCTTATTTTTTCAAAGAGCATTAGAATCTAGGGAACTGGAAGATTACTGAAAATAGACACAGAGAATCAGGAACATTAAAGATCCATGCATGCTTCTAGAGAGAGTAATGAACATTCAGGCTGTCAACATTCTTCATATAATTATTAATTCTCCACTTGCCTGACAGTAGAGGACTGTCAGAGCAATCGGGGGTGGATGAGATGAGATCCAGTCCCATCTGCCTTCTCAGGTGAATATAAAAGATTTCACGAAACTCTTATGAAGAAGAACCGGGGAATTCAACCCAACGTCCAATTCAATAACTGTCCATCAAACAGTATTAATTCAACTGATTATCTGCTCACTTATATCCTTGTGATTTCTGGCACTGTGCTGTACACAAACTGTTGCTGAGGTTTCCTATTTTACAACAGGAACACTTCATAATTAGTAAAAACTGAAAGGACTGCGGACACTGTAAATCAGGAGAAAAAGCAAAGTTGTTGGAAAAGCTCAGCAGGTCTGGCAGCATCTGTGAAGCAAAAAACAGAGCTAATGTTTTGGGTCCGGTGACCCTTCTTCAGAACTGATTAGTACTTAATTGAGTGGAAACAGCTTTTGAGACATCCTAAAGTTGTGAAAGGAGACATATATATGAGTAACTTTTTACTTTTGTAAGTAATCACATCAGAATTCATGTTTCATCACTGCTTTCTGTACCTTATTAAGTCGCAGAGTCACAAAATATGCTCAGACTCTCTTGAAACACATCAACCTCCTGTCGTAAGATCATTAGACCATCAGAAATAGGAACAGGATTAGGCCATTTTCTTCCTTGAGCCTGCTCAGCCATTCAGTAGGACTATGGTTGATCTGGATCCTCACATCCACTTTCCTGTCCTTTTCCATAACCTGTGATTCCATGACTGATCAACAATCTATCAATCTCAGCCTTAAACATACAGAAGGGCTCTGCACCCCCCCATCCAGCTCTTTGTTGCAAAAAGTTCCAACGATCCGCAACCCTCTGAGAGAAAGAAACTCCTCTTCATCTCAGTCTTAAATTGGCATCCCTTTATTCTGAGACTCCACCTCCTGGCCCTCTACTCTCCCATGAGGGGAAATTTCCTCTCAGTATTTATCTTGTCAAGCCTCTTAAGAGTCTCTTATGTTTCAATAAGACCATCTCTCAGACTTCCAAACTCCAGTGAGTACAGACCAAGTCTGTTTAACCTTCGCTCCTTCCATCCCAGGGATCACCTTTCTGAATCTACTCTGAATTGTCTCCAACGAAATAATGTATTTTTTAAAATAAGAAACTGCTCACAGTACTTCAGGTGTTATCTCATCAGCACCTTGTATAGTTACAGCAACACTTCCCTACTCTAATGCTCCAATCCCTTTGAAATAAGGGCCGACATGCCATTTAGCCTACTTGATTACCTGCTGCCCCTGTGTGCTAGCTTTCTGTGTTTCAAACACAAGTCTCCCAAATCCCATTGAGTTGCAGCTTTCAGCAGCTTTTTTCCATTTAAACATTTTTTTTGTTTTCCATTCCAAAATGATATTATTTCCCCATATTTTATTCCATTTATCAAATGGAATGAAATTTTTATTTCATTTTTTGCCCACTGACCTAACCCACCTCTGTAAACTGTTTGCATGCCTCTCACAACATATCTTCCCATTTACTTTTGTGCTGTCTGCAAATTTGGCAGCAGTATATTTTTTTTCTTTATTCATTCCAAGGATGAGGGTGTTGCTGGCCGGGCAGCATTTATTGCCTGTCCCTAATTGCCCAGAGGACATTTAAGAGTCAATCACATTACTATGGGTCTGGAGTCACATGTAGGTCAGACCAGCTAAAGATGGCAGAATCCTTCCCTAAATGACATTTGTGAACCAGATGGGATTTTCCTGACAATTGATAATGGATTTATGCTCCTAATTTCAGGATGTTGTTCTAAATTGAATGCAAATTGAACCATCTACCATGGCAGCATTTGATCCTGGGCTCCTAGAACTTATCTAGGTTTCTGAATTAATAATACAGCGATAATACCACTAGGCTATCACCTCCCTCCAAGTCATTAACATCTATTTTAAACAGTTGTGTTTCCTGCCTGATCGCTGTGGAACCACACTGATCACAAGTTGTCAACCTGTAAACAAAACTCCTAATCCCCACTCTGTGCTGTATCTGCCCATGAGCCAATTCTCTTTCCACGTAAAATACTACCTCCAACACCGAGGGCTCCTTTGTTATGACTTAACATTTTGTGAGGTACCTTCTTGAAGTTAAGACATAGCACATCTATCGGTTTCCCTCTATCCACTCTGGTTGAGACTTCCTCAAAAAACCCTAATAAATTACTCAGACACTATTTCCCTTTCATGGAGCTGTACTGACTCTTCATGATTAGATTATGATTTTCCAAATGTTTTGCTCTTACTTCCTGAATTGATTCTAATACTTCTCCAACAATAGGTGTTAGGCTAGTTCACCTATATTTACTCATGTTTTGCCTCCCCCTTTTTCAATAGGAGTGTTATAATGGCGGGGGAGGTAATGGCTACGTGGTATTATCACTGGACTATTAATCCAGAGACCCAGATAATATGCTGGGGACCGAGGTCCAAATCCCACCATAGCAAATGGTGGAATTTGAATTCAATAAATATCTGGAATGAGGAATTTAATGATGACTATGAATCCATTGCCAATTGTTGGAGGGAAAGCCCACCTGGTTCACTAATGTCCTTTAGGGAAGGAAACAGCCATCCTTACCTGGTCTGGCTGACGTGTGTTTCCAAACCCACAGCAAGGTGGTTGACTCTTAGCCCGGCACAGTGGCTCAGGGGTTAGCACTGCAGCCTCACAGAGCCAGGGACCCGGGTTCGATTCCAGCCTCGGGAAACTGTCTGTGTGGTGTTTGCACATTCTTCCCATGTCTGCATGGGTTTCATCTGGGTACTCTGGTTTCGTCCCACAGTCCAAAGATGTGCAGGCTAGTTGGATCGGCCATGCTAAATTGCCTGTAGTGTTCAGGGGTGTGTGGGTTATAGGGGGATGGGTCTGGGTGGGATGGTCCAAGGGTCCGGTGTGGACTTGTTAGGCCAAAGGACCTGTTTCCACACTGTAGGGAATCTAATCTTAGCCCCCTGGGCAATTAGGGATGGACAATAAATGCTGCCTGACCAGTGACACCCTCATCCCATGAATGAACAAAAGTTTTCCATGCAGTTACAATATCACCAATTTGCTTTGCATTTTACCAGAACAATATCAAACAAAATTTGACACTGAGATCACATGTGGAAATATTAGGGCAGACAACCAAAAACTGGGTGATAGAATTATATTCGAAGAAGTGTCTTAAATAAGAAGAGTTGGAGGAAGGCAGAAAGGCTAATGAGGAGAATTCCAAAGAACATCCCAGCCACCAATAATAATGCAGTAGAGATTGGCAGTCTGACAAATAGAATGAGTTGCATTGAGATTTTGGAGGTTAAAGGCTGGGGAGTTTTACAGAGAAAGTTAGGGGCAAATCTATGAAGGAATTTGAAAGTGAGGATGTGAATTATAAAATCAAGATGTTGCCAGGTCAAGAGTTAACGCATGGGCTTAAATGGGACTTTCTGCAATTTAGCATATGGACAGCATGATTTCAAATTTATGGAAGATGGAAAGCTTGCCAGAAGGCCATTGCAATAGTCATGTTTAGAGATTATAATGGTAGAGATGAGTTTTTCAACAGAAGTTAGCTGAGGCATGGCTGAATGGGCATTCTAAGGATGTAGAAGTCAATGGTTTTATTTCTGAAGCAGAACAGTGACCATATTGTCATCAAAATTGTTAGTAGTACACTTCAGTCACCAGGGAATGAAATGATCGATACCTAGGGAACAGCAAGATGATAGGCTTTAAGCAACTTGCAGTATGGGTGGATTTTCCATCTCCTACCAAGAACAAATGATCAGTTTCCAAATCTTAGTCTTATTATGACAAGAAACAAAGTAACTAGAGCTGGAGTAGGCCTCCTTTGCCATTCAATCTCATCATGGCTTATCCTCAATCTCATCTCATGTTCTTGCTTCCTCCCCAGGCTCCTTGATGCCTTTAATGTCCAAAATAAAAGTGTATCACTTTGTTAAATAAAGCCACGGAATTGAACTCCACAGCCTTCTGTGAAAGAGAATTCCCCAGGTTCACTGGCCTTTCAGTGAAGGGTGGATGAACCTGATATTCTTTTCTCACTTGCCTGATGGAAGGAGGAAGATTGGTGTTAGATGCCTGCATCAGATGCCTGCATCAGATTGGCAATCCCACCATGTCCCTCATGGAATTGATGGTACAGAACACTGAAAAGTAAAATACAGAAGAAAAATTGTTTTAAAGGCCTGTAAATATTGTACAGCTATACCATTTTATTTTAGTATTTTTGGCTGTGGGCTAAAATAGAAAAGGGACTGTTGCAGAAGCAAGTAATTTGGAAGGAGCAACTGCACTTTTAAAAACAAGTTACAAAAACAGATTGTGGTGGTGTTTTCACTGCTGGATCCTGAGCAGTTGAACAGCTTGTGGATGTGGATGATTCAATAAGAAGCTTTTGGACAGCTGCAAAAGCAGCTGCTCTTTGTCTCACTGTCAGCCACATGAATAACTGTTGTAAACTGTTACATTTAGTCAGTATCTAAGAGACTTTGTAGATCATGTACTAATTGCCCAGTGCATCCAATCTGTAATTTCAAATTGTAAACCAGAACAAAAACTATTTTGGAATGCTCTGAAATAACAACAGCACATTTCAAATTACATAACAAATCAAATGCTAGCATTACCATCCAGCATTTTTTTTATAGAACATCCAACTAATCTTGGACTGTCACAAACCCTGATTTATTACATTATAAACTAACCTAACAACTCACAGGCAACTGAGACCATTCAGCTATTTGTCATCAGTATGTGCTAGGTAAGCTGGTACTACAAAGTAAAAAGGGGGATACAAAGCAAAAGAGAAAACCGTGCATTATTTCTGCACCAGTAGAATGGTGATAGATTGCTATAGTCACTACAAATCCAGAGAACTGAGCTAATGTTATCAGACACATGTTCAAATCCCTTCCCAGCTGCTTAACAAATAAGTCTAGGATTAAAGACAAGTCTCAGTAATAAGGACCTAAGGAGTAGGCTATGGAAAGTATTAAACTTGCCCTGTCATTCTGTAAGATTGTGGCTGATCTGTCAAAGGCCTCAATTCCTTGATATTTCAAAAATGAGTCTACTTTTTCTTCAGAGATAGTAAGAACGGCTGATGTTGGAGTCGGAGATAACACAGTGTGAAGCTGGAGGAGCAGACCAGCGCAGCAGGACCCTTCCCGACCTGAAACATCAACTTTCCTGCTCCTCTGATGTTGCCTGACCTGCTGTGCTTCTCCGGCTCCACACTGTGTTATCTCTACTTTGTCTTTAAATGCTTCCAGTGATCTGGTCTTCACATCTATGTGATAGAGATTTTCACTCGCCTCTGGGGAAAAGAAATTCCTTCACATCTGAGTTTTAAATGAGTGACTCCTTATTCTATAACTTTGTCCCTGGTATGAAATTCCCTCACTAGTTGAAACATCTTCTCAGTATCTAACTTGCCAAGCCCCCTCAGGCCTATTTCCTGCATTTCCCTTTGTGAGTGTATACTACCAGCTAGAATGATTGTTGCTACCACCTTCAATTCCTTTATTTCAGCTCCATCCAAGCTGTCACATAAGAAATTGTGATAGTATTAGTCAAATTACATTCACACAAATGTATAAGGCAGGTAATAGAAAGATTAGTTGCACAGATGAAGAGATGTGGTCATCTCCTCTGATGTTAATAGCCATTATGAATAAAACTGGCTGTTTTCAGTTTGTATCCTATTTCTCACATTTTGGGCCACCTTTCTCTAAAGGTAAGAGGGAAGGCCCATTTGTGATGGGAGTCTTGTTTACATCTGATGGGTGCAGTGTAGTCTATGATGCATAGATGCAAATAGATGCATGACCAAAGGCATTAGCATGCATTTGAGGATCAATGTCAAGGGTGTACTCCTTTTCTTTAAATGTTTAATATTTAATCCACTCCCACATCCTTTCACATAATTCATTCCAATTCATAATTTGCAGTCTAAAAAAATTGTCCTATCCTATTTCTACTTTTGCCAATAGTCGTGACTCTGTAATCCATTGTTCCTCAAAAAATGTTGAGCATTGCCGAAGATTAGGAGAGCCACTATGATATTCATAGTTGGAGCATGAAACAAAGGCAGAATTATAGAGTCATACTGCTATGGAAACAGACTTGTTGATCCAACACATCCATGTTAACCAGCTTTCCCAAACTAAACTAGTCTCACTTGTCTACATTTGGTCCATATCCCTCTAAACTTTTTCAATTCATGTTCCTGTCCAAACATCTTTTAGATGTCCTTAACTGTATCTGCATGTGTCACTCCCTCTGGCAATTCATTCCACATACGAATCGCCCTCTGTGTGAAATATTTGTCCCTACAAGCTCATTTTAAATTTTTCCATTCTCAATGTGAGTTTGCTCACTGAGCTGGAAGGTTAGTTTTCAGACGTTTCTTCACCATTCTAGGTAACATCATCAGTGAGCCTCCGACGAAGCGCTGGTGTTATGTCCCGCTTTCTATTTATCTGTTTAATTATCTGTGTAACCTAAACAGATAAATAGAAAGCGGGACATAACACCAGCGCTTCGTCGGAGGCTCACTGATGATGTTACCTAGAATGGTGACGAAACGTCTGAAAACTAACCTTCCAGCTCAGCGAGCAAACTCACATCCAGAACCTCAACCTGAGCTAGAAATCTTCTCAAAACTCACTAGTTTTCCATTCTCACCTTAAAATGATGCCCCCTAGTTTTGAACTGCCCCATCTGAGGGAAAAGACTTTTGCTATTCACCTTATCTATGCCAATCACAATTTTATAAACCTCTATTGGTCACTATCCAACCTGCTACTACACTCCAGGGAAAAATATCCTAGCCTATCCAGCCTCTCCTTTTAAATCAACCCCTCCGGTACCAGTAACAGCCTTGTAAATCTTTCCTGTACTCTTTCTAATTTAATAATAATCTTCCTATAGGAGGTTAGGCAGAGCTGCATGCAGTACTTCAAAAGATGGCCTCACCAATGACCCATATAGCTGCAACACAATATCTCAGCTACTATATTCATGGTCTGAGTAATTATGCCAAATGCCTTCTTCACCAGCCCATCTTCCTGTGATGGCACTTTCAAGGAACTACATACCTGAACACCTGGGTCTCTCTATGTCCCCAGGGCCCTACCATTAACTGTGTAAGCCATACTCTGGTTTGTCTTTTCAAATTGCAACAGCTCACATTTATCTCGATTAAACTCCTTCTGCCACCCCTCAGCTGCTGGCCTGGCTGATCAAGATCCTGTTGTACTCTAAGTTAACCTTCTTCACCGTCCACTGTGTCACCAATTTTGGTGTTATCTGCACACCAATGAACAATGCCTCCTATATTCTCATCCTAATTGTTTATGTAAATGACAAACAACTGTGGACCCAGCCCTGATCTCTATGGAACACCTCTAGGCACAGGTCTCCAGTCCAAAAAAGCAATCCTCTACCACGAACCTCAGTGCCCTACCATCAAGTCAATTTTGTATCTGATTGACTAACTCTCTCTGGATCCCATGTGATCTAACTTTCCCAGGCAGTCTACCACTACCTAGGCAGTGCTAAACTCTATAGCATTGTCCTCCCTGCCCTCATCTAACATCTTGGTCACAACCTGAAAAAATGCAATCATGTTTGGAAGGCATGATTTCCCACACACAAAGCCATACTGACTACCCGTCATCAGTCCTTATCTTTTCAAATGCACGTCAATCCTATGCCTCAGAATCCTCTCCAACAACTTACAGACAACTGATGTCAGACTCATCGGTCTAAAGTTCCTGGGCTTTTCCTTGTAGTCTTTCTTCAATAAAGGCACAACACTAGGCATTCCAATCTTCTGGCACCTCATCGGTGGCTGTAGATGGTCCAAATATCTCTTCCTAGCTCCCTACGATGTCCTGGGTTGACTGGATAAGGCCCCAATAACCTAGCTACCTTGATGAGCTTTAAGACCTCCAGTGCCTCCTAATGTGGACTATTCTCAACGCTGGAGAAGATGGTGCTACATTGGAAATAAACTAGAATGTTGGAAGCTGATGTAAAGAAATGCTTAACTGTGTTACATGGTTTAACGTCAGATGTTGCCACTTCGCTATTCACAACACATCCTCCCAAAAATTCAAAAGACGTAAAATGTGGGGAACATGGAATTATCAGTCTTAGTGGTTGCACTTTGAAGATCCCTCCAAAATCAATACAAGCAAAATTAGAAAGGAAGCTGACTGGGAATTAGGCAAGACTTTTTTTTATAATTCAGAAAGCCAGTTGACTAAAGCCAAACTTTACAGACATCTATACATATTTGTTTACACAGACATTAAACAGAGGCCTCACCAGCTGTGTCAGGTAAATGTGAAAGCTTGGGTGACAGTATTTCAAAGTAGAACAGCGGAATTTTCACCAGTATCGCGGCCAATGTTTATCTCACAATCAACAGCACTGAAACAGATTATTTGATCATTATCACATTGCTGCTTGCAGTACCCTGCAGAGTGCAAAATTAGCTTTTGCATTTCCGGAATTGCAATATTAACCACAATTAAAAATTGCTTCATTGGCTAGAAAGCAGTTTGATACAACTTTAGGTTCTGTGGGGACCATGTCAATAAATCCTTCTTGTTAAAAAATGGAGCACATATGGGTTTATAAACAAGAAAGGAAAATGCAAACAGAGAGTAAGTTTGAACATAATTTGTCCACAAACAATACGAAGGAAAAGAGAGAAGTCTCTGTGCTTTATATATTACTTCAAACTGTTTGATAGTGTGACTTATGAATGATCTTTGGGAGCCCTACAAAGAATTGAAATTACTGGGAAAATGTGAAATTAATTAGAGATCTTTGGTGAGTGAGCAACAGTAATAGTTAATAATGAGAGAAGAAATTGGGCAAAAATATGAATAGAAGTGAGATAAAGATATCTTAGAATATCCAATCTTCCCAGCATATATTCTAAAGTCATTACAGTCCTTAATTTGCTCTGTGTGTTTCAGCTAGTCATTCTCTAATTGTGTGTTCAGGGATAGTAACTTTGTGATTTAATGGTAATTGCGCTAACTTTTCTCCATACTTTTAAACTACCTCCTTGGTGCAAATTTTCCAAGCACAGAACTGTTTTTGTTGCTTCATTTATTCTGATTAAAAGCTGATGAAGTAACAATTAACAATTGAACATATGAGCTCATACTGGGCAGAATCTTGGAGCCCTGCAGCGGCTGAGCTTGGATTTGGTGCCTGGAGCAAAGTTCAAAAGTCACATTGTAAAATTTGCTTTGGGAGTCCCAGATGACTTGAAAAGGGGGTCAAAACCAGGTGATTTTAAAACCCTTTATTAAGAAGCAAATATTCAGATATGACATACGAGACAAAATCTGATGTTGATTTTGCTTTTGCATCCTATGCAGAGGCCACCTTGTATACCTCGCTCTAAGCACCCTATGATTTGTATGTCTTTGTATATTATGATCTGCCTGTACTACACACATAACAAACTTTTCAGCGTCCTCAGGTACATGTAACTGCAATAAATCAAACATATCACACCATAACAATGAGAACAACTGACAAATCTCAGATTGGACGAATGAACACCTGATGTAGAGTACTGTATAATGGTGCTGAAGGGGTTAAGGTTCATGTTATATTGGTTCCACCCATTTTACTGACATCACATATAGCCTATGGGTGGTGCCAAGTAGTTTTACTCCAGCTTACAGAAGGAGCCCGTGTATCTGTACCAACTTCCTAAGATCCTACTAATTATAGCTGATTAGATGCAGTTCCACTCATTGCTATCATGCAAAAAGGAACCTTTTTGTTACTTAAGATCAGTGCATCTCCTGTATATCCTGCATGGTGGAAACTCTTCTATCATTAATTATTAGATAGGCCCAAAATAAAACAAAAGCAAAAGGCACCAAACATCAAACGATCCTTCGACTGCCACTTCAACACACAGTCATGTTCCCTGGCCAGCATCTCTCTCTCAGGCTTGCTGCATGGCCCCATTCGAAGCTCAATGCGAGCTGGAGGATCGGTACCTCATTTTCCACTTAGGAACTCTGCAACCTTCTGGACTCAATATTGAGTTCAACAACATTAGGTCTTGAGGCACTTCCTCCCATGTCCTTATTCCAAACCCCACATACCAGACCTTGTCATCATATAGGCTGCTATCAAGCACAAACTATTGGCAGCTACTAATAGACACCATTAGCAACAATTCATTCTCCCAGGCTAGCCTTTACCACTCATTTGTTTATCCAACTGTTTTTCTCTCTCTTTTGGACTCTATCATTACCTATCAATTACTCCCCCCTCCACCCCACACCCCAAATTCTGCATCTTTACCAACATTTTCATTGGTACCATCAATTCTGAAGAAGGGTCACTGGATGTGAAACATTAACTCTGTTTACTCATCACAGATGCTGTCAAACCTGCTGAGCTTTTCCAGCAACTTTTGTTTTTGCTTTTTTTTTAATTTCCAGCATTTGTAGTTCTTTTGTTTATATTTTAATCCAACAACCCTTATCCAATACATGTAGTGGTAGGGTGGCAAACATCACAAGGATTACTGTTCTGGGAAAATACCACATAGTGGGTTACACTGTTAGTTAACGGTCTCATAGTAAAACAACACAGGCAAAAATGTTCATAACATGGTAATATTTCACAATTAGCATAAGGATGAAAAACATGGGGCTAAAACTATTACATTAAACTTAAATCAAGACAAGTACAAAGCTGAGATGATAGAATTTGCAACAAGAGGCTAAAAATTTGGTTATAAAATAAAACTTTCGTGAAGCAATGGCAGGTATTTAAGCAGAATTTTATTGCCACTGTCCAATCTACTAAGACTGTTCAGGATTCTAAAGAATTTTGGAAGATAATAGCCAACCCTTCCAATATTTCCAAGGCCATGGCCTTTATTGCCTGACATGTGCAATATTAGACCTTGAGAATATGTCAAATTTTGATCTTATTAATTTCTCCAGCACGGTATTTTATTAATATCAATTCCCTTCAATCCCTCTTTTCCAAAAGACCATTATTTCCCTACCATTTCTGGAAGTTATTTGCATTCTCTTCTGTGAAGCGAGAACAAAAGTAATTGTTTAATTGCTTTACCATTTCCTTGTTGTAAATTATCTATCTTCTCTTTCAGACTGAAAGGTGCCAATATTTGTCTTCATTAATCATTTTTCTTTTGCGTTCTCAGAGTGCTACTACAGTCTATTTTTATGTTACTCGCAAGTCTACTTCCATGCGTTATTTTTCCCCTTTTAATCGACTTCTTGGTCCTCCTTGGCTGAATTCTAAGTGTTTCCAGTCCTCAGGCTTGCTACTTTTTAACCAACTTTATATGATGCCTCATTGGATCTAATAATATCCTAAACTTCTTTTGAGCCACTTTTCCTGTGGTGCCTTCATCAGAAAGGAATGTATAATTGTGTAATGCATGCATTTTTTCCTTAAAAAAACTATTGCCTCTCCACTGTCTTTCTTTTTGTAATGAAACTATCCAGTTTATCATAACCACACCTGTCATTCTGTCAGTGTTTCCTTTGTCAGTCGCACTGCTGTGCAGTGACATATAGGCTAGATCAGGTAAGGATGTTGGATTTCCACCCTTAAGAAACATTGGTGAGCCAAATGTGCTTTTGCAGCAATTAACAATGGTCATATAGTTGCCTTCGGGCAAGCTTTTAATTCCAGAAGTTTATGGTCAGTCATTGTCGGGTGAAAGCCATATTCTGAGAACTTTAGCCTGATTAACTAGATTATGATTTCAGTGAGAGATAGTAAAAACTGCAGATGCTGGAGTCAGAGTTAACGTAGTGTGGAACATGGATGAACACAGCAGGCTAGACAGCAGCATAGGAGCAGGAAAATTAACGTTTTGAGTCGGGACCCTTCTTCAGTGATATATTACATTTATACTCATGCACAGGAAGGGTTTAGAGGAATATGGACCAAAACTGGCAAATGGAACAGGATTTGTTTTGGATATCTGGTCTGCGTGGACAGGCTTGACAGAAAGGTCTGTTTCCATCCTGTACATCTCTATGACTTTGTGACATTATGACTTGGATAAAAGCGCCAGATGCGTTGTAGCCAAATTTACAGAGAATACAAAGATAAGTAGGAAGCTAAGGTGTGAGGGGAACACAGAAGGTGTCATTTTCCCTCACTGACGTGGTAGGAATAATGGCAAAAGACTTGCTCAGGTTACAGTCCAAATATCAATTTTTTTGCCGTCGAGGTAAAAAAATGTCATGATTAAATCCCTCCTCCTTAGATTGCAAGATCAAATTCTCACTGCTAGGTGATAAGAAGCATAATTGCATATATTTGCATCCATTAATTATGCATCTCACCTCTTCTTAACCTCTCCTCCCTAATTAGCTTCTCCCCAGTTAAGAAGCCCAAAGCTTCAAAACTCAATCCCAGAAATCAAACGGGCACCTGTCAGTTGATCTCCTAGGGCTCTAGTCTGGGTGATTTCATACCTGTACGGCCATTTTTCTCCTCTTTCCTTCAGATGGATCTGCTATAAATACAACATAATCACTGGGCTTGGTGCCACCAGACTGGGCAATGTCAATGTAGCAACCCG
This sequence comes from Stegostoma tigrinum, assembly GCF_030684315.1. Lineage (NCBI taxonomy): Eukaryota > Metazoa > Chordata > Chondrichthyes > Orectolobiformes > Stegostomatidae > Stegostoma > Stegostoma tigrinum. Next base: position 4,688,386 of record NC_081359.1, on the reverse strand, counting down.
AGAACATCAGCAGCTTGTCATTTGTCAGCCTCGGGCCACACTTGTTCTCTCCAGAGGTAGCTTTTGCGGGCAGAAAGTTCTTCAACACATATGGACAACAACCAGTCTTTAGATCCCAGGTAGAACTCTCATACTGAGGGAGCAAGCCAGTTTCTGTCTCAGAGCTCGCACGTCAGTGAAAGGCAGGCAGCTTGTGACCGCAGGAAACAATGAGGGAGACAGGGAATAGCTAATGGGGTGCAGTTTTTGACTTGCTCACTGAGCTGGTAAGTTTGTTGACAGAAATTCACTCACCATACTAGGTAACCTCATCAGTGTGCCTCTGGTGAAGCATTGGCATTCTGTCCTGCTCATTATTTATGTATGTTAGTTTGCTGGGTGGGCCATCACTTCAAGACTTGGTTCTCAGTGGTTGGTATATGGAGTCCAGTTCTACCTATTTGTTAATGGAGTTCTGGTTTGAGTCGCCAGGCCTCCAGGAATTCCTGTGCATGTCTTTGTTTGGCTTGTCCAAGGATGGCTGTGTTGTCCCAGTTGTACTGGTGTCCCTCTTTGTCCATGTGTATTGAAATTGCTCATGTCTCATGGTAGCTAGTTGGTGTTCATGAATCCTGGCGGCTAGTTTCCTTCTGGTTTTCCCTGTACAGTGTTTTTGGCAGTCTTTACATGGTATCTTGTAAATAACATTAGTTCTGTTAGTTGTGGTTGTCGGATCCTTTATTCTCATCAGAAGCTGTCGCAGTGTGGCTGCTGCTTTGTGGACTACGATGATTCCAAGCGGGCAGAGTAATCATGTGCTCGTCTCAGATATGTCCTTAATGTATGCTAGGGTGGCCCATGTCTCTGACATGTTATGTCTTCCTGTTGAGGTCTGTTGTAGAGGCATCGGCAGGCTATGCTTTTCGGTGTAAGTTAGCGTGGTCTTGGGAAGAGTTCACAGTAGGCATGGTGGTGGAAGGTTTGGGTTGAGCAATGGCTTTGGTGAGTGCAAGGTATCAAAGAGAAGATGGCATCATTGGCTTTTGGAGAGCACAGAAGATTGGTCACCGTATTCCAGCAGTGTCTGTCATCCCTTCTGTGAGGTCCAGAGGCAATGCTATCTATGCTTAGGCAGGATAGATGGGGCACAATGACATCCTAAATCTATTCAAAAGCCAAAAGAACAGCAGAAGTTGTAAATAAGAAACAAAAGGAAAACTTACTGGAAAAGCTGAGCATGTCTGACATGAAGAGAAGTCAGAGTTAATGTTTCGGGTCCAGTGACCATTCCTCAGACCTTAGACCCAAAATGTTAACTGTGATTTCTCTTCACAGATGCTGCCAGGCACGCTGAGCTTTTCCAGCAACTTCTGTTTTTGTGACTTGATTCTATTCACTGGATGTCCTGTCTTTCTGAGTTCTCATCCAGCAATGTTTGCAGTGCATGTTTTGTGAAGTAGTGTATAAATGGAGAATTTTTTTTTCATTTTGCTGGCATCTTTTTGCAGTGGGAATGAGCAGCACCTACTGAAAGGAAGCCCTTGGCTTACAGTTTCTAAAGTGGTGACCGTCTGGCCTTTACACACGGCCTAGAGCCTTCCATTCTGGTAGGTCCCAACTTGTGAGGTTCTCACCACATGATTCACTGGGTAAGTCACACAACATCTCACTTGCATAGATTATGAGCTAGGAAGCAAGTAGTTGGGTGATCTATTTCACTCCAGGTCAAGGCAGGAATGACAACATTTAATGCATTTCCGAACATACATTAAGTTGAAATGCAACAGATTTCCCAAAAGTGTTTGTAAGATGATACTGATGAGGTAAATCATTTGGCAAAATATTGCCAGTCTGAATATAATGTGGGAAAAACGGAAGTTCCGCAGTTTGGTAGGACGAATCAGAATATGATTTGTATGGAGAACTATTGCAGAAAGCTGTGGTATAAAGAGCTCTTGTTGCCATCAGACATGAAGTATTCAAAGTAAGCATGCTGGTACATCAAGTAATTAGGAATAGAAGTGGAATGTTGACCTTTGTTGCAAAAAGGATGGAACATGTAAACAGAGAATACTTATTGCAGTTGTATTGAGCTTTGTTCAGTCCATCCCTCAAGTATTGCATGCAATCTTTATCTCCATAATAAAATTAGGATATACTGTCTTGAATGAAGTTCAGAGAAAGATCACATGATGATTCCTGGGAGGAAAGGATTGTCCTATGTAAGTTTGAGGCTATACTCAGTGAAGTTTCAGTAACATCAAGTTATCCTCTTCGTTTTTCTGTAAGAACACTGTCTGCAACAACTGCAAAACAACACACACCTTTTCCTGCTTCACAATGCTCCACATGTTTAATATCACTCCACCTAACCAGGTCTATTGCCTCAATAAGCCTATTGCATTGAAATATAAGGCAACTTGACACAGTAGATGCTGGGAGTGTATTCCCCTCATGTGGAATCTAGAATGGCGACACAGTTTCAAAATAACGGCTGTTTTGTTTAAAATGCAGATAAAACCTTTATTCACAGGATCATAAATATTTGGAATTCTCTTCCATACAGAGCAGTGGAGGCTGAGTGACTGAATATTTTCTAGGCTGAGTTGAATGGCTTTTTGATCCAACAAGGGGTCAAAGTTTATGGCGGGAAAGTGGAAATAAAGCCACAATGAGATGAGCCATGATATTAGAATAGAATAGAATCGAAAATAATATCCTTTAATGTCACTTGTGCTGCAATACAGAAGTAGCGGAGTACAGTGGAAGTTTTTACAATGGCTGCCTTTGAATGGTACCACCTTAGGTACAAGTAACTCGGTACAAATCTCACAGAGCAAACAAATACATAGTGGTCTTACAAAGAGGATTGAAAGAAAGCATAAGCATTACTTAGAGGTAGTTACAACATAGTGAAAAGGTTTTAAATTACATTCTGATAACAGCAGCTCAGCATGTGGTGCCAGGCCCAAGTCCAGGAATTGTCCCACATCGCTCTAGCCTCCAGTCCGCTCCTCACCGGCACTCAGCAGCAACAAGGTAAGTCACGCTGTACCGGGATTCATACTTCAGCTCCTGTGGTACTCCAGGACTTGCCCCCACCCCCACACCCCATTTTTTGGACACTCAGCCCATCAGTCACCTTCTCAGGCTGCCTGCTCCCACATTCACCATCAGCTGCCTCAGGCTGCCTGCTCCTGCTCACTGTCTGCGCAGTGCTCCAGGCGTGTTTCCCCACGCACTGCTGCAGGGCTCTTCCCCGCGCTGCTCTAGGGCTCACAGCCCAGCGCTACTGCAGGGCTCTTCCCTGCGCTGCTCTGGTGCTCACAGCCCACGTGCTGCTGCAGGGCTCTTCCCCGCGCTGCTCTGGTGCTCACAGCCCACGTGCTGCTGCAGGGCTCTTCCCTGCGCTGCTCTAGGGCTCACAGCCCAGCGCTACTGCAGGGCTCTTCCCCGCGCTGCTCTAGGGCTCACAGCCCAGCGCTACTGCAGGGCTCTTCCCTGCGCTGCTCTGGTGCTCACAGCCCACGTGCTGCTGCAGGGCTCTTCCCCGCACTGCTCTGGGGCTCACAGCCCACGCACTGCTGCAGGGCTCTTCCCTGCGCTGCTCTGGGGCTCACAGCCCACGCACTGCTGCAGGGCTCTTCCCTGCGCTGCTCTGGGGTTCACAGCCCACGCGGTGCTGCAGGGCTCTTCCCCGTGCTGCCCTGGGGCTTACAGCCCAGCGCTACTGCAGGGCTCTTCCCTGCGCTGCTCTATGGCTCACAGCCCATGTGCTGCTGCAGGGCTCTTCCCTGCGCTGCTCTGGGGCTCACTGCACATGCGCTGCTGCAGGGTTCACTGCTCCTGGTGTTCCGGGGTATTAGGGCTCACTGCTGTGGACTTGCTGCCAGCTTTAGAATCGAAGGGAGAAAAGTAGAAAATAAAGAGGAATAAAAAGGAAAAATACCAGGTAGAGTCTTATGTTGCTGCCAAATTGCATAGTTGAAATAGTGAATAGTCAACTAAATGCAGAGAGGTTCTGAGAGGTCAGGTTGTGTCCAATTGCTCCTATTTCACGTTTTTATGCATTATGCTCCTTGACGGAGATAATGATCTCATACTGTCCTGTGTCTTTAACCCAGCTATCTGTTACTGATTTGTTTATTTTAATAAGAGATAGAGCAACTTCTGTATTATCAAAATAAGTGCTGCTTGGTAGAACAGATAATAAATATTGCTTGAAAGGGATAAATGTTGTTATAGTTTTTCATTTTGCACTTATCAGGCCAATTGCAAAATGCCAAATTCCAAATGAATACAAGAACATGTAGGGTCATAGAGATTTAGAACATGGCTCAGACCCTTCAGTACAACTCATCCCTGCTGACCACATATCTGAACTTAATCTAGTCCCATTTGCAAGCATTTGGCCCATACCCCTCTAAACCCTTCCTATTCATACATCCATCCAGATGTCTTTTAAATGTTGAGTTGTACCAGCCTCCACAACGCCCTCTAGCAGTTAATTCCATTCATGCACCACCCTCTGCATGAAGAAGTGCCCCTTTGGTTCCTTTTAAATCATTCCCCTCTCACCTTAAATCTATGCCCTCTAATCTTGGATTCCCCTATCCTGAGAAAAAGTCCTTGACTCTTCTTCCTATCCATGCCCCTCATGATTTTATAAGCCTATGTAAGGCCACCCCTTAGCCTCAGATACTCCAGTAAATGTTTTCCTCACCTTCTCAAGTTTCACAACATCCTTCCTATAACAGGGGACCAGAATTGTACACAATATTCAAAAAGTGGCCTAACCAATGTCCTATACAGCTGCAACATGACCCCTCAACTCCTATACTCAATGCACTGACCAATAAAGGCAAGCGTACCAAATGGCTTCTTCACTATCCTGTCTACCTGTGACTCCACTTTCAAGGAACTATGAACCTGCAACCCAAGATCTCCTTGTTTGGCAAGCATCCCAAGGACCATGCTATTAAGTATATACAACAGGTGTAAAATAAATTTCTGAATAGTTGAGGTATCAGCTATGATTGGCCAGGGTATCGCCATGGAGAAAGGAATGGGAACTGTAGGCTCCCCAAGGTATGTGAGGTAATTCATGAGAATAGAAGTTGTAAGGTTTTAACATCTACTTTTCCCTAGTGATAAATGTCCTTATCTATGAATGTTAAATGCTTTTAGCAAGCATAGATGAGCCAGGTTATCAGCTTGAACAATTATCTTAAATTGATTATTTGCACACCTTTTACCACACTCAAGATTGTCCCGGGCTTGCTGCCCAATCACATAATCACATCTAACAGTGAGATGATTGAGTACAATCTATAATCTATCGATTACAAGTGCTGAAAGGCGCGTGTGAGATAACAAGGTGTAGAGGTGGATGAGCACAGCAGGCCAAGCAGCATCAGAGGAGCAGGAAAGCTGACGTTTTGGGCCTAGACCCTTCTTCAGAAATAGCCATTTCTGAAGAACAGCCTAGGCCCGAAACATCAGCTTTCCTGCTCCTCTGATGTTGCTTGGCCTGCTGTGCTCATCCACCTCTACACCTGGTATCTCAGATTCTCCAGCATCTGCAGTTCCTCCTATCACTGAAAGGAGCATGTTTGATTTGATCGGTCAAGTACTAAACATGTAACAAACGTACCAATGCATCAAATCAGCACTGACCTTCATAGTGCATTATTCAGGGGTGGCATGGTGCCTCAGCAGTTAGCACTGCTGCCTCACAGACCAGGGATCCAGGTTCAACCCCACCCTTGGGCAACTGTGCAAGCAGAGTTTGCACATTCTCCCCGTGTTTGTATGGGTTTCTTCTGGGTCCTCCAGTTTCCTCCCACAGTACTGAAGAGATTAAATCTTGTTTTTTTTTGTGTAGGCTAGGTGAATTAGTCATAGGAAATGAAGGGATGGAGTAATGGGGTGAGTCTGGATGGGGTGGTCTTCAAAGAGTTCGTGGGTCAAATGACCTGCTTCCACGCTGTCAGGATTCCATTCTATTCTTAGTACATGAAAGGCACAGTGTCTTTTTAGGCAAATAGATTAAATCTTGTTTTTTTTGAAAATGCTGTTTATGTAGCCACTTCACAACCTAATTTAATTCATTGAGATGCTGCTTGGCCTGCTGTGCTCATCAAGCTCCACGCTTTGTTATCTTGGATTCTCCAGCATCTGCAGTTCCCATTATCTCTTAGTATGTGCTGGTCATTTTTGAGATGAGGAGGTGACAGTTTATTGCTGAATTAAATCCCTCAAAGAGTCCTCTATATTGCTGAAAATAAACTGAGATCGGGACCTCGTCTCCCTCGTGTTCACTTCAACACTTAAATCTGATATTGAAGCAACAAAAATGAGTAGGCACAGCCCTGTGATGAAAAGTGCAGAAGGAATTGCATCGAGGAATTCCAAAAATGTTTCTACATGACCATAACGTTCCAGCGTTTCTTCTTGATGGGGCACTAATGGCAAATGTATCAATGTTTTAATTACACCTGCTTTGCTCTGAATCCAAGCTCATAAAGATAATTATTTGCAGATTTGCAGTAATATTTCACTTTTTTTCCAGGCTGCAACTGAGGTATGCAGTGCAAACTTGCAGGTAATACAATTGTTAGCCTCACTGGTTTGAACCTCATGGCTCTGTATCCTGTATATTGTTAAAAAATAGATATTTGATTTCCTTTATTCTTTATTAAACTTCAAAAATGTTACAAAGTATATCTTAGTCAGTCATCTTTGAGTTTAAAACGTATTATGAAGCAATCAGAAAGAGATAGACAGAAAAATCTATGCAAAGGAAGACTGTAAACCAGAAATATAGCAAAGGAAGAATTTGATCTATTTGTTTACATTCAATACTAATTAGGAGAATGAGACTGAGGAAAGGGTAACATTAGCACAACAGGGATGCCTCCCGAGCAGACTCGCAGAATTTTATTGCGGCATTTTCCTGCCCGATCAGTTGGTGTTCATTATAGTCTTTTGGCATTTTTGGAATTTAAGAATCATTCGATGAAAAAAGGCAAACTTCACCTGATTCTTTTTCTCCTCTAGCTTTGTTGTGACACAATGTCGTGATTAATTGCCCCCTTGTGTCCAGGGATGTGCAAGCTAGGTGTGTTGGCTGTGGGAAATGCAGGGTTACGGGGACAGGGAGGGCTGCTGGGTTTGGATAGGATGCTGTTTGGAAGATCAGTGCAGACTTGATTGGCTGACCGGCGTCTTTCCTCACTGCAGGGGTTCTATGGCCAAAAGAATACAAATATGAGGAAAACTGAACAGTCTGACTTGCCTCTGTCTAGAAAAGAGGAGCTGAAAGCTGGCCTGATCTCCTTTTAAAATCTGAAGGTTTTGGCATAAGGAAAATGTTTATACTTGTGTGGGAGACCGACATTAAACAGCATAAATACAAGATTGTTCCCAAAAAATCCAATACCAAATTCTGAAGAAATGGTTTTCATAAGAGAGTGGTGAAAAACTGGAATTCACTGCCACATACGTTGGTTGAGATGCATGACATAGATACATTTAAGGGAAAGAGGGATAAATGCTTAAGGCATAAAGGATAATTGGATGAGATGAATTCAGGTCATAGGATGCTTGAATGAGCCATGAACACTATCACCAACCTGAAATTGGCTTGCTTCTGTGCTGTAAAATTTTAATTAATTTTAATTAATTCTATGCAAGTCTACAACAGATGCACAAGTAAGCAAGGAAAGCTCCAGGGTTAGAGAACTTTACAAAGCATAGGCCCAAAGTTAGCCTTTTCTTTTGAAGCATGTTACGCTCACCATGTCTAAAATGTATTGTTGTTCTGTAATATTATCCTCAGCTTTAACAATGTCGGAACTATTTGTGAACTATACAGTTTTTTTTCTCAGAATTCCCTTGTTGTTTGATTACATGGAAAGGGATTGTGAGGAGTGGAAAAGTACAGTGAACCATCACAAGAGTAGAGTTTTATCGAGCCTCTAACAGCAGATGCCAACAATATAGAATGTTAAGATCAAGGCTGTATTTCCAGAATAGGTGCCTATCTCTTTGAGGGAACTCTTGCGTCTCTGAGTCAGAGAATCGTGATTACAAATCCCATCGAGAGATTTGAGTACATCATTTAATTTGAGATTTCACTGCAGTACTGAAGTCAAATAACTCCACAGAGATCAGTATCCCATCACCAAGTCACCCTTTATTTACACGTAGAGGGTCCTTGACACTAATCCAGCTCCATCTGAGCCAGTTCCTGCAGTGAACAGAACCCCTGACATTTCAGTTCTTATCTGTCCGCAGGGATTAACAGCCCCAATCAGGGAACTCATATTCAATGAATTCCACCTGGCTGATCTCGTTACAATCACTACACAAAGGACATTATATTTAAGCATTGATTGAATGGAAAACCTCAGTACTATATTTGGAGAACAGACTTGAACATATTTAAAAATAAATCCTGGAACATTGAAGTAAAAAGTAAATGAGAAGTTTGAGTTATGACTCACAAAAATGGATTGAAAATTTTTGGAAACTATGTCAGGTAGAAAGGTCAATGAAAATGATTGCCTTGAGAAAAAAAAATAAACAAAAAATGATTATTGATATGATAGAATGAACAAGCATAAATAGTCGCTTGGTAGTGTAGAATTTGAGTATTACTGAAAAGGTACATTTTGCCAAAGATTTTCATGCCACACTGATTTAGAGGTTTCACAAGAAAAAACAGGTTCAAGGGGAAACCAATATTTAGGCATTTTCTGAATCAACCTGTAAAGAGTTGTCATTGCATGACTCTGGGGTAGGTGGAACGTTAACCCAGGCATCCTAGCTAAGAAATAGGATCTCTACCACTGTACCAACATTTATATTGTATGAGAGGAGGGTGCTGATTAGTTGGAAAGTGATTCTGATACAGGTTTTGTCATGGAGGGCGCACCCAATAATATTGACTGACATATAACAGCCAGACTTTGCTAACTTTAAATCAGGTATATTGACTCTGATTGGCCAGGACATTGCTCTGAGAAATGAAACAGCAAATATTGTCACCTATTTTATGATATGCAGCCTCTGTGCCTGGCATGACATCAGCACTGAAATTTGTACACCATTTGTGCAATAAGCAGAACATCTTTTTGGCTTGACAGCAGCATTCTGCTTGCAGTGAGTGCTAAATCTTGAAGTGTTACCCAAAATGGCAACTGTCAGAAGCAGGGTCACAGAAATAATATTCTAAATACAATGAGCTCACAGATTTTTTTTAGAGAAATGAATAGGCGGGTATCAATACCCTGGAAAATGATCTTGCTGTGGAAAAAATAGGATTTAGTTCTTTCAGCATCAGTGTTCTACATGATCACATTTTCAGTGAAAGGTTGAGGCAACTCACATATATTTATGGTGCCAAATTTCCTTAAAATGCATGCAATTAGTTACACTTATCTGTACAATCATCTACCTTCCAAACTGTGCAATACTGCTTCATCTCATTGAGTTCTATTTGAATATCTGATAGATGTACATGATATGCTTCCTTGGAACATCAATAAGTGGGGCTGTGACTGCCTCAGTAATCAATATTGTATCACCATTAAAATAGCCAATCGCATCAAATCTATGTGTATATGATGTTTGAGATTATTAAATGATTGAATTGCAGTATATGTGTTCTGTTGTGCTGCAGTTGGCTTTCTTTAAATCTCATGAATTGGGACTGTACCAAGATCTGTGCATACTGGTAATCCCGCCACTGATGGGCTGTTTCGACCGACCAAGTAGAAGATATTAGACAACCAAGATGAGCGTGCAAACTGGCACTGCAGTGTGATTCTACAAATGCATGGTGAACTATTACAAACTTTGAGATAAGCTCTAATTGTCTGTTGCATGGAGCACCACTTGTTGAGGTCCATGTCTTTCAGGATGTGTCATGGCGATATGTTGGTACCCGCTCGTAAGGCAATTTTAGTTTTAGATGTGTGTTCTACTGCCTTTTCAAAATGCATGATATTAAAGATTACAAAAGCTTTTGGTTACTTTATACTGTCAATACAGTGTGTGAGATTAACAATATGGAAACCTTCACCAACTTCTGAAATTTGCCTTTCAATTGGTTACATCTGAACCTCATTGAGGTGTTTGACTGAGAAGAGAATAACCTTTATTGTTACATGCACTTCAGTACAGAAGTACAGTAGTACAGGGAAAAGTTTTACAAAGTTGCTTCTTATGCTGCCATATTTAGATGCTAGTATTTAGGTCTAAATCTTAGATACTTTATGCACCTTCTTAACATACACCTTACTCCCAGTGTTGTGGTGTTTTTCTGTCTTATTGGTCATCTGTGTTTTGTTGTAGGGCTGGCTTGACCTTTGGAAACAAACTTCTTTTGCATGTCTGCCCGATGTCCCTCTGAACCACATGCTTTAGAGATAGCAAGACAAACTGGAGCTATGGGGAGGTACAACCAACCATATCTGTTACAGTTTGATTGGTTTAGTACACTTCACCGGTTGTAGCGATAATTCCTGAACTTACAGCATGTAATTGTTATTGGTTTGCCAATAGGCTTCCATCCTCAGTAATGTGTCAACGGGGCTAACTTTTCTTGTGCTCAAAAGTTCATTCCTGAAGGCTATGATTGGTGTAAACTTGATGTGTGACTCTGACAATTCAGCTTTGGAAAAGTCATACTCTTGTCCTTTACTGCAGCATCTTGCAATAAATGTGCCAATGAACTCTTGGAGCTGTGATCTGTATGACATGAATCAAAGACATTAATTCTCACTGTGAGCTTGTCTTTGAAAACCTTCCAGATTTTACTAATTGTTCATGGAAAGGTTAGAAATGTTAGTGACAAACAAGTTTGAAAGCTATTTTCTTGAGATCATCTAACTGCATGTTTTGTTTGAACAGTTCTATACAGCAAGGGTGTCACTGGAATACTAATCAATCATGAGTCTTCTGCTATCAATGAATCTGCTTAAAAACTATTGCAATGTACCACCTTAAGCTGTGTTTCATTGATTTATTTCAACGTAAATTAAAACTGTTTTTTCCTTAATAACAAAGACTTTGCACAAATTGTTATGAGAGACTGTTCATATCAACCGTGATAGACTGAGCATTCTAGTCATGCAGCTCTCTGTGCTGCACTGCAATGATCTTGTGTCCAAGCTGAAGAATGTAAATCAGCTTTTCTTTTGAAAAAAATACCATTTCTAAAATGTTGCTTTGATTGAACGGACATTCCAAAAAAAGGCTTTGTTTTCTTGGTAGTTGATGCCGTATCTACAGATTTGTAAACTTATTTGTACTCAGTGTAAATGATGCTGCTTAAGGATTTGACATTCTCCCTTTGTCCACATTCTGCCGAGGCCAGTTGCCCTTCAATTAGTTTTGCAAACAGCAGCCACCAAGATATTAGACTTTTTTTAATAAACATCCATCTTGGCTACCACGGTGTGAATTTCCCTCCAGTGGAGTGTTTTTACCTGATGTTGCAATGGCTATGTTATCCCCTGTAGTGTAAGAAAGTGGGCAAAGATATATGATGTTGAAGAATTCAGAAGATATTAATTGGAGTTAACCATTACGTCCAGCCATATATTTCTCAAGCACATATGAATCTGGGTTAATATTAAGCTATTAAGTTACAACAGCTCCAGATCAGTGATAACCAAGTGCAGAGCTGGATGAACACTGCAGGCAAAGCAGCATCTCAGGAGCACAAAAGCTGACGTTTCGGGTCTAGACCCTTCATCAGAGAGGCTCTCTGTTGAAGGGTCTAGGCCTGAAACGTCAGTTTTTGTGCTCCTGAGATGCTGTTTGGCCTGCTGTGTTCATTCAGCTCCGCACTTGGTTATCTTGGATTCTCCAACATCTGCAGTTCCCATTATCTCAGTTCCAGATCAGTGTTATGTTTCAAATGGTCAGAAGTAATATGGAGTATGTGACCTTGATGCCCTCAGGACACATGATATGATACCGCAATGTTACCTTAAAGGTATCCTGACATAATGACCAAGAGACATCACACAGCTTTTCTGGATGTAAAAGAATAGAATCTGAGTGTGAATGAGCTGCCTCTTAGCTATGAATATTTATTGTCAACTGTTTAATTGATCCTACAAAGAATTTTTGTCATAAAGCTAGCAACAGAAATCAGTCATAACTCGCAAGAAAGATACATGAGATTTATCTGAAAAAAAACAAAATTTGCCTTGGGGTATCACAAAATGCTTTAAAGTTAATGAAGTTCCTTAATGTTAATGCAAGAAAGCAACAGCTAATTTGCATGCAGTGATGACCCACAGATAGCTGTGATAATAGCCAGATAATCCTCTTTTCAATTACGTTATTGAATGGATAAATATTGGTCAGAATCCCAAGGAGAATTACCTTGGACAAGAAATTAGTCATGTAGCAAATCTTAATACAGACAGTAATAGATGACACGTTTAGTCGTGTCTGCAGAATTAAAGGCACAGCAGTAAACAGCATATGATCAACAGTCTTGCTAAATAATGCAGCATGAGGTCTTCCTGCTGAAGTTAGTTGGGTTTCTGTTCAGCTACTGGACCCTCCTGGTGCTTCAATGAATGTAAATATAGTCTTGTGTTTGTAAGAGAAGTCTTTGGTTTGTTGGTATAGAGTCAAATTCAAATGCCTGTTTATTTACTTGATATGCTACTGTTCCAAATGGGACTGCATACGTACCAACGTGTATTCGCAAAGAGATTGTCTTATGAATAAAGTACACTTTTGAAACTTAAAAAAAGTCCAGCCGTTGCCAAGGCACAGTGGGGAAAGACCATTGTCTGAGGTCTTCCTGCTGAAGGTAAATGGGGGTCCCCACTCTGTTATCGGACCCTCCTGATGCTTCAAATGCACATTAACAGAGCTTGGTTCAAATGAAAGATGCTTTTGGTTTGTTTGGAAAGAGCCACACACCAATGTTTGTTTGTTTCCTTGATATGTTACTGTACAGAACAGAAGCCCATATCATTCATAAATAATCCTCTATCCTCTATGCACCATGTTAATAACACCTCGATAAAATTCAGATTAATCAGGCATGACCTGCCCTTCACAAATTCATGCCGATGTTAATCAGCTCATACTTGTCCAAGGGCATTGGGAAGTTGGCTCCAACCGCTATCCTCCCAGGAGGCACATTGCCAATTAACATGTTAATCACTCAAATTGAGAAATATTTTATCTCAGTTTTGACTTTAATATTGGTCAATTCATTTCCAAGTTTCTTGAAGCTTGACTGTGAAAGCTAAGCAATAGCACAGTAACAATTGAGGTTGATCTGCCTTTTTGAAATATACCAATAGATACTCATAAATGTTTGTATTCTTGCTACCAGGAAAACTTTATTGAGAACTGACTCTATTCACTTTGTAGGTTTCTGCGTTAATTTGAAAATTGTTCTATCACATTAAGGTGATGTGGAGGTTCCAGTTTTAGATTGGGTTGGGCAAAGTTAGAAGTTACAGAACACCAATCTGACTCCAGCATCTGCAGTTCTTCCTATCTCACTAGGCTGTAGTCCAACAGGTTAATTTAAAATCGCGAGATTTCAAAGTGCTGCTCTTTAATCTGGTGAAGACACTGTCACTTTACCAAACGAAGGAGCAGTGCTTGGAAAGCTTGTGATTTCAAACAAACCTGTTGGACGATAGCCTGGGGTCATGTGACTTCTCACATTAAGATGGCTATTAGTGATGCTGTGTTCTGAACTTCAAATAAGGACCAACATTGCCAACAGCAGCAACCAGCAACCTACTGATCGCAAGCCTATAATAATACCACAGAGACAGTAACAGCAGATATGCTACAGGGATCACAGGAGGCACCAGTTCCCTCACAGGGTATGAGGCAAAGACTGAATACCCTTAACTTGTTGAATTGTCGAACAGTTTTCTAGAAAGTTAATTTGTTCCATAAGGTGGTGGTAGTCATCTGTAACCTCTAGAAGAACACCTCATCCACCTAAGCCATCCTCACTGTGCACTCCCTGTGGGTATAAATATCACATCCACCCTTCGGCTTTTAGCCCGAGAGGTTCTTCCAGGTCTCAGCTGGAGATGTAACTAGGAATTCCTTTTCCAGAGCCCATGAGCATTAATAAAAAGATGACTAGCAACTTGTATTCCAGAAATGTTATTTATGTCAACATCACCTATGATTATGGCAGTCATAATGAGTTAATGAGTGAGTTGACCTGCAGTTGTGCCTGACTTCCTGCACTGATGGGGGGTGGGGAGAACAGGAATCATGACCTTCAATGCTTGGAAATGGAGCACCCCACCCGCTCCAATATAACAACAAATATTCAAACAAACAAACAACTGTAAGGGCTTCAGCTCCATCTGTGAACCATATGAAAAATCTGATATCATGTTCTATCTATACCAGTACCTGTAAGCGATATATTCAGACCTTCAGTTACAGTTACTGGCTGGAATCCAGACAGACTGGTCTCGGAAAGATCAGACCAAGAATTATCTTCAAGCTAAAACTTTTGTAAAACTCCATTGTTTTTAACACTACCAACAACTGTAATTGATAATCAAAGACAAACACTGGATTCAGAGCTTATTGTCATATTCCTGAGAGGCTGTTTCCTGAATTCTACCAATTTTCTACCTTCCTTCTATCTACTTTTGATCTATCTAATGCTGTCCACAATCTGCTATTCATGGCCTGTGGGAAAATGGCTCTGTGACATCACAACAAGTTTGCACCAGGGCCCTAAAGTTTTTACACAACACTAGCAACTCTGCTGAAGAACTTTATCTCAAAGACCTGTGACAACAGACAATCCACATTTGATACCGTGCCCTCCATCTTCTAAGCAATTATGATGAGGCTGTTTACATGGTCTACCCATGTACCACATACAATCTGCTGCAGTTGCTCAATGACTCTCCCTCTTATGCTTGCCAGCCATTGGACCACAACTGTGCAGAGCTTGAAGATAGTGGTGTAGCCCATTATAGTATCTCCACTCAGCATGCATCACTTGCGAAATGTAAATAACTAAATGAAAACCCAACTGTTTAATTGAAGTGAGTTTGGGGCCACGGTAGCTCAGTGGTTAGCTCTGCTGCCCCACAGTAGGGACCTGTGTTCAATTCCATCTTGAGGTGACTGTGTGGAGCTTATATATTCTCCTCTTGTCTGTATGGGATTCTTCCAGGCACTCCAGATGTTCACCTGCACATCTGCCAATGTGGTATATTGTATCCAATGTACTCGGTGTGGCTTCCTCTACATTGGGGAAACCAAGCGGAGGCTTGGGGACCGCTTTGCAGAACACCTCCGCTCGGTTCGCAACAAACAACTGCACCTCCCAGTCGCGAACCATTTCAACTCCCCCTCCCATTCCTCAGATGACATGCCCATCATGGGCCTCCTGCAGTGCCACAATGATGCCACCCAAAGGTTGCAAGAACAGCAACTCATATTCCACTTGGGAACCCTGCAGCCCAATGGCATCAATGTGGACTTCACCAGCTTCAAAATCTCCCCTTCCCCCACTGCATCCCAAAACCAGCCCAGTTCTTCCCCTCCCCGCACTGCATCACAAAACCAACCCAGCTCTTCCCCTCTACCCACTGCATCCCAAAACCAGTCCAGCCTGTCTCTGCCTCCCTAACCTGTTCTTCCTCTCACCCATCCCTTCCTCCCACCCCAAGCTGCACCTCCATCTCCTACCTACTAACCTCATCCCACCTCCGTGACCTGTCCGTCTTCCCTGGACTGACCTATCCCCTCTCTGCCTCCCCACCTATACTCTCCTCTCCACCTATCTTCTTTTCTCTCCATCTTCGGTCCGCCTCCCCCTCTCTCCCTATTTATTCCAGAACCCTCACCCCATCCCCCTCTCTGATGAAGGGTCTAGGCCCAAAACGTCAGCTTTTGTGCTCCTGAGACGCTGCTTGTCCTGCTGTGTTCATCCAGCCTCACATTTTGTTACCTTGAATACTGGAGTTAGATTTGTATCATTTAAGACCCATCCTGCCTGCTGCTGATGGAACAGGAGTCCAAGAAACGAGATGTTTTTCAGGTGACTGATTTTGAAATCCCACAGAAAGAGATAGCAAACTTGCAGCCCAATTTTCCATGCAAAATTTAACTTTCGCTTTCTCTCTGCAGATGTCAGAACGGTAGATTTTTTGTAGTTTCCATTATTTTTGTTTAAGATAATAACATCGCCACATGTGAACCATATAATTTTAAGAGCCTTGTACTCTGTTATTTTTCAATGACAGAGCTGTTGGCTGTTTATGACAAACAGTTATTTTTTAACAACAAGCCCAAACATGAGGAGAACAGTTGTGGAAAGCTTTGGGAACCATGGATCCAACATTAACATTTCCTTCCGAGCATGCTATGCTTACCATATGGTATGGTTCAAATTACTTACAAGCTGCACATTCTGAAAGAAACCTCTC
Source organism: Stegostoma tigrinum (assembly GCF_030684315.1). Classification (NCBI taxonomy): domain Eukaryota; kingdom Metazoa; phylum Chordata; class Chondrichthyes; order Orectolobiformes; family Stegostomatidae; genus Stegostoma; species Stegostoma tigrinum. The sequence continues at coordinate 4,671,938 of NC_081359.1, read as the reverse complement.
TTATTTGCATATGAAGGAATCAATATTAATTGCTTCCAACTTCTCCCTCAGGAGTTTGTCCAGGAGATTTACTACTGACTCACTGAAATGCAATTTCTGCAGAATTTGCACCCCTACGAGTGCAGGTCACATCCTTTAGTTCTATTGTCCCAGGCAAGGTGAAACAGCATGCTATCGTTTATATTACTTACTTACTTTAGATTCTGACAAACAGCAGTTGTATCACCTCTGAACCTTCTCTTTCCCAATGAGAGCAGCCAAATTTACATAATCATCACGATACAATCCCTCCGTCCCTCAACAATTCTGCAAGTTATCCTCCACATCTTTTCAATAACTGCAATATCCTGTTTGAACTGCGGCAATCAGAGCTGTGCACATTATTCTAAGTGGGTGCATCAATGATTTATACAGTTGCAGGATTAGCTCACTTTTCCGTTCAATATTAACATTTTAATACATCCCAAAATCTGATTTGCATTACTTACTACCACGGGACATTGTTACAATATCTTCAATTTACTGCCAATATGGCTCTCTGGATCCCTTTCATTTTCTATTACACATTATTTTATTTCTATTTAAGTAATTGTTTGTTTCTCAATTTTTTTTGTTCCCATAGTCGGCATTTTTCATTTCTGTACATTGAGTATCCGCTACCATCCAACTATCCCATTTGCAAATATATTCAAATCCTCGTGTACCTTATTCTGTTTTGCTTTGCAGCCTTCTATAAAAATAGCTGCTCAGCCTGTGATTTCTATTTCCAGATCATCTATGAAAATATTAAGCAAAAAATAGCTCTTGTTACAACCTTAAGGAAAACCAAATTATTAAATAGGCAACTGCCAATTTATTCTCTGATGACTCGAAGTTTACATTCCTACTACTCTATACAAGAATCCATTCGAAGTGTTGGTCAGTCCTATGGTTGCCCTTTTCTGGTTTAAAACTAAAATACATAGTTCTATTCTTGCAGTCTAATTTCATGCAATTTCCCTAAATTACCTTTCTTCTACCATTTATTGAACTGCTATTCCTGGCCTTGGCTTTCTCTGTTATTCTGTATGGCTCCCTACATGGTTCCAAAATGAGTTTGCAGATTACATCAGGAAGAATTCAATTTGCAAGTTTCTAACATCATTATGCATCTAAGTCAGCCTCATAAGAAGTAGCGAGTCTCCCCATCAGTTGGGGATGAACCAGCAGGCAGAAATTTCCCAGTCCCTTACTGACATGTACAATTGTAAGTCAGTGGGGAAAATATGGTGAAATTGGAAAAATTAGATTCCTTACATAGAGAAAGAAAAGTCTGATTTTCCACCTTAGACTTTAACAATAATGAGATGAAAATCTCACTATTTAGTAGGAAGAGGCCATTTTTTGCATGTGCTTACACCTCATTACCACCTAATCTCTGCTCACTGCTATCCTTCCATACAGGAGAGGAAAGTTAGACAGCAATATGTTCCCAAAGTGAAAGCCCTAGCATGTACCTGGCAGCTCGATCTCATTATTTGCTCCTCTAGGTCTCCAGCTTGGCCCGCAGTCCCCTCACAGTAGACTGCATGGGCAACAACTGCCTGCATACCTCCCTGAAGGTGTTTGGCATTGGAGCTGCACCAGCCTCACAACATATTGGTGGTACTTTTCATCACACTGCCACCCAGCACAACAATGCTGCTGCCAGGCCACTTTATAGACCAGGAAAAGCTCTCATCTCTTGGTCAGGAACAGGCTGAGCATGGGGGCTCTTTGCTTGCTTTCTTAGCACCTATATGGAACCTCACAGCACTTCCACCTTTCCTTGCCTTTTCATGCAGCATTATCCCATTACGGGCTCACAGTCTTCCCATGCGTTTTAGAGCAGGCAGAAGAGCCAGGTGGCCTGTTATGGTTGTCAGCAGGAATCAGTCAAGAGGGTGGACATGTTGCTACATGGCACCACATTTTGTCAGTGTCAAACCTACAGCATGTGCCAGCTAGCAAATGCACTGAATGTGCTTCAACCAAATAGCCATGTCTCAATGTCTAATGGGGGTAAGCCTTCAGTCAAGTCGAAGGGGAGCTGTCTTCAGCCAGGGGGCACCAGCACTGTCAGTCAAGGCCACCATCTGACCTCAATCCATGGGCTTGGACATGGTCATTCAAGCACTTGGGCTAATTAAAAGTCATAAATCCATGTCACTACAGCCCAGAAAGTGGATTACAATCAGTCCTGTATGCCCAGTGCAATTAACCCAAGAATTAGCAATAAGTCAATCAGAGAGCTGTGTATGTGTCCATTAAGGGTCTGGTCAGTCACTGGATGGGGTTATCTTTCCAAGTCAGTCAGCAGGGTGGACCACTGTGAGTTCATGGGATACCGCCGTTCAATGTCAAGGTTATCGGGACCAGTATTGTGATGTCAATTGTCATGATTGGAGACAATCTGTTGGGATGCAGAGGGGACAATAAATAGGAAATTGGGTGACTCAAGAGTAGGAGACAGTAAGATATAGAAGGGCAAGGGATACTTCAGGAGTTGGAGAGCAGTGTCATTGATGGTCACCATCACCAGGCTTCTAAAGGGGGCAGTTTGTAAATACATTTGGCATAACTAAGCTGTATGTGTGGAGGTAACAAGGTGTAGAGCTGGATGAACACAGCAGACCAAGCAGCATCGGAGGAGCAGGAAAGCTGATGTTTCCGGCCTAGACCCTTCTTCAGAAAGTTAGGAGGTGAGCATTTAATTCAAAGTGTTGGGTGGGAACTGAGGAAAATCAAGATGAAAGGGTTGACAGGAAGGGTAAGTCAGAAAGGAATAAAAAGGTTTGAGGGGACAAATAGATTGAAAAGCTGAGCTTACAACTCACTCCTGGAAGTGTGACATATGCTGCCTTTCATCGTCATCCAAAATGCAAGTGTGCAGCCAAAATGGAAAATGATTGCCACCAGACCTGTTGGCAGACATCAGACCTCCCAGACAGTACTGATTAAGGGCCACTGGGCACGACATCTTCACACTGCTCTTCTCTCAACAGATGCTGCCAGACCTGCTGAATTTCTCCAAAACCTCCTGGTTTTGATTGAGGCCCAGAGGTTGCTTTAATTTGAAATGGACTTGCCACTTAGAAGCTAGATAGAGTAGTCAGAGCCCCCCAGCATGAGGGGAATTTCTTTATTGACACCGATCTGCTTCCCTTACATGGAAGGTCACAATTTAGATGCAATGTCCACTTTGAAAAGTAGCAGACAACTTTTTAAAAGCAGACAAAGACTGCTTTATAAAAGACATCAGAGATAATGGGAACTGCAGATGCTGGAGATTCCAAGATAATAAAATGTGAGGCTGGATGAACACAGCAGGCCAAGCAGCATCTCAGGAGCACAAAAGCTGACGTTTCGGGCCTAGACCCTTCATCAGAGAGGGGGATGGGGGGAGGGAACTGGAATAAATAGGGAGAGAGGGGGAGGCGGACCAAAGATGGAGAGTAAAGAAGATAGGTGGAGAGGGTGTAGGTGGGGAGGTAGGGAGGGGATAGGTCAGTCCAGGGAAGACGGACAGGTCAAGGAGGTGGGATGAGGTTAGTAGGTAGCTGGGGGTGCGGCTTGGGGTGGGAGGAAGGGATGGGTGAGAGGAAGAACCGGTTAGGGAGGCAGAGACAGGTTGGACTGGTTTTGGGATGCAGTGGGTCGGGGGGAAGAGCTGGGCTGGTTGTGTGGTGCAGTGGGGGGAGGGGATGAACTGGGCTGGTTTAGGGATGCAGTGGGGGAAGGGGAGATTTTGAAACTGGTGAAGTCCACATTGATACCATATGGCTGCAGGGTTCCCAGGCGGAATATGAGTTGCTGTTCCTGCAACCTTCGGGTGGCATCATTGTGGCAGTGCAGGAGGCCCATGATGGACATGTCATCAAGAGAATGGGAGGGGGAGTGGAAATGGTTTGCGACTGGGAGGTGCAGTTGTTTGTTGCGAACTGAGCGGAGGTGTTCTGCAAAGCGGTCCCCAAGCCTCCGCTTGGTTTCCCCAATGTAGAGAAAGCCGCACCGGGTACAGTGGATGCAGTATACTGCAGTGGATGTGGTATACTGCATCCACTGTACCCGGTGCGGCTTTCTCTACATTGGGGAAACCAAGCGGAGGCTTGGGGACCGCTTTGCAGAACACCTCCGCTCAGTTCGCAACAAACAACTGCACCTCCCAGTCGCAAACCATTTCCACTCCCCCTCCCATTCTCTTGATGACATGTCCATCTTGGGCCTCCTGCACTGCCACAATGATGCCACCCGAAGGTTGCAGGAACAGCAACTCATATTCCGCCTGGGAACCCTGCAGCCATATGGTATCAATGTGGACTTCACCAGTTTCAAAATCTCCCCTTCCCCCACTGCATCCCTAAACCAGCCCAGTTCACCCCCTCCCCCCACTGCACCACACAACCAGCCCAGCTCTTCCCCCCGACCCACTGCATCCCAAAACCAGTCCAACCTGTCTCTGCCTCCCTAACCGGTTCTTCCTCTCACCCATCCCTTCCTCCCACCCCAAGCCGCACCCCCAGCTACCTACTAACCTCATCCCACCTCCTTGACCTGTCCGTCTTCCCTGGACTGACCTATCCCCTCCCTACCTCCCCACCTACACCCTCTCCACCTATCTTCTTTACTCTCCATCTTCGGTCCGCCTCCCCCTCTCTCCCTATTTATTCCAGTTCCCTCCCCTCATCCCCCTCTCTGATGAAGGGTCTAGGCCCGAAACGTCAGCTTTTGTGCTCCTGAGATGCTGCTTGGCCTGCTGTGTTCATCCAGCTTTATAAAAGACATGTCTGAATGTTAGGAACACTAAAGTAAGTAACACTACTGAGAGGAGATTGATATAAATTGTGGTTTGTGGGCATGCTTTAAGCAAAGCGCTGTAAGGCTGGAGAGATTGACATTCCACTTTGGTTGCAATCGGTAACCTAGGCTCAACTCTCTCTTTTAATTGCAATAATTTTGATTTGTTTCTTTTCACAAGCTTCTACTGAAAATTCATTTCATATATCACCAGATGTGAAATCGCTATGAGCCAGCCCAATTCAGCATTATCTTGCAATGCAATTTTAAAAAGTGGCACCATATGTATGTTTTGATATATTCAAGAGTGCTAACTTGCTGCAGTTTGATCAATAGAGCAGAAAATGTAATTATCACCAAAAAAATAAGAATTTCTGATCAGAGCATCTCATTCATCATCGGGGAGCAATCTAATATTTCAAAAAACTGAAGATGGATTTAAAATTATGCAGAGCCAGTGACCAGTCTTGTCATTATACACTTACTTTTAGTAAATTGACAAAAATATTTCACATCTTTTAACAAACACTTTTTATCATTATTGTGTCTAAAAAGAAAATAATTCTTACAGCCTCCCAGAAGGTCAGCAAGTGAAGACAATAAGTGGGAATGTTTAATTGTGAGTAATTTGTTCAGTGCTTGGAAGTGGCTTGTGGATGGAGCTTGTTTGTAACGTTATGAATTAAGAACAGACTAAAAGTAATACAAACTCACATGAATGAAATGAAGGCCCACAGTAGCTCTGAAAAACCTGAAAACCTTTTCAGGTAAAAAGATAACCCAATTGTCTTAAAATGTTTCAAAACCCCTTTACATGTGCACCCACTAATGTCTCACACCATTTAAACAACTTCTAAGAGCTTTTCCTTAAATTACCTTCAAAATACTTAGAATTACATCTTTCCAAGTTCCTCTTAGGCCATATATAAAAGGTCTTAAACAATATAATTTGCTTACATTTATAACTAAGAGGGATTGAATTGAAGATAACATGGGGTGAAGCTGGATGAACACAGCAGGCCAAGCAGTATCAGAGGAGCAGGAAAGCTGACGTTTTGGGTCTTGACCCTTCTTCAGAAATAGGGGAGGGGAAGGGGGTTCTGAAATAAAAGGGGCCAGAGGGGGAGGTGGATAGAAGATTGAATTGAATATTACTTGTTAGATGCAATGAACAGGCTGCCTTCTAATTGTCCACACAATCAGGGATTGTCATTCCCCAAAACAGAATCTTCAAAACACTACACTTTAAATGCACTTTCATGCACTAACATTGCAATGTTAACGCTATCAGAAAAATAGTCACTTGTTTTCATCAAATTAGTATGAGATAAGGTTGAAACTTGAGTTGTGCGAAACATAATTTCCATTGATAGTTTTGCAACTTTTTCTATTGCATTCAGCAATTTCAGCTGGCTTATTCTGAGAGATCTCGTCAATAGATTGGCCAGATACCAGCTGAAATTTAATTGGAAAACGTGATGCAATACACTTTATGAGGATGTCTAATGAGGGATATTGGGAAAAAAAGGCTTTGAAGATCCAAGAGGAATGGGTATCATGAGGAGCTCAAGCATTGCTGTTTTTTCATTAAAGCAGGAACAGAAATTGATGGGTAGTATTTGAAACACTGTTTTATTTTAAAATGGCTTTCTTATCCTGCAATTTCCATGGAGATTTCTCCTTCAAATTGGACATTACAGTACTCTAATTTGAAATTATCTCTTTACCTCATCATTAGGTCAAAATTCCAAAATGCTGTAACCATGCCACACTACGGGAACACCTTCACCACGCAGACTGCACCTGTACAAGCAGAACACACAACAACATTGTTGGAACTGCAACAAGGGATAAGCAATAGCGTTCTGTTCACACCAGAAACTCCTGAGAATGAATTAGAAGTGTTATTGGAACATAAATATAAATGGAATGCACAACCTCATACACAAATCAGAGTTATAATCGTATCCAGTTCTGGGTAACTTGTTTGAGGTAAGATTTCAAGCGTGTAGTAGATGATGCACACTAAGACAAGAAAATGAATGAGGGATCTTTGTTGAATTTTGAATGGCTGCTGATAACACTCTTTTCACTGGAACAAACAGATTAGGTTGCCAGCCAGATCTGTTCAAATTTAGAAAATTCATTATCGCAGATTCACAGATTATGATAGTAGAGAAGCAGGCCATTATGCTTTCACAGGCTGTGTTATTGAGAGCCTATCTCCTCCCATTTTTCCTGCTGAATTAACGCATTGAGCTTGATGATCTGATTGAATGGTAGAGCAGGTTCAAGGGGCCAAATGCCCTCCTCCAGCTCCTGCCTTCTCTGTTTCTGTGTGGCATTAGTGATCCTGGTGTAGGATTTGGAAAGAGAAGAGATCTCACATGGTCAGGCACACACAGGGAAGGTGATGATGCCAGAAAGTGACAGGGATCAACTCAAGTATTTGCTAGAAGCAGCCAAGTGCTCTTTTCGCAGCTCCCTGCTGCATTGTCAAAACTGCGATCAATTTTAGAACAAATAACTGATTTTGTAGGACTGCAGATTATTTACTCATGGAGTTTTACAGTCCACTTTTATAGGATCATTTCATTCATCGGGCCATCGTGCTAGCTCTTTAAAAGGCCAAATTCAATTAGTCTCACTCTCCTGCTCTTTTTCCACTGCCCTGCAAAATGCTGCCTTTTCAAACACAATCTCCTTGGAAGGTTATCATTGAATCTCCTTTCCCCCGAATGTGGTAACTCACAGTGTGGATTGGATCCAGCAGTGAAAACGACCTTTCAGTGCACTGATCATTCTTCGTACATTCCAGACACAGTGAATGTCAGCAGGCTGTTGGATTACATGAGCACCATTGCACTGGTAAAATCCAATATCTAAGCAGGACTACTTCCTGTTAAGGGTAATTAGACAGTGATCAAAACTTCTCCACAAAAATACTCTTAGAAAAATATTTTACTCCCTTCACAATGCTCCTACTAAGATCAGTCAGTTAGCCAACAAAGGCTATGCATCAAGCTGAGATGTTACATTTACCCGTAAAGTATTTGGTCAACCATATCTATATTTAATCCTTATAACTGTGGATCCCTTTCTTAATCAAATGCTCAGGCAGCTTCTTTGTAAAGGAATAAGTTCACAGGATATCAATTACTTCCACTGAGACTCTAATCCACAGGCATATTGTATTGGGGAGCAAAAAAAAACCATTTCTTCTAATCTGTAGCCTCCACTTGAAGCTTAGCAATTTCTGTTACCCATCCTCTACTCTGTGAGCATAGTTTAAGTTGGCTAGCCTTTCTGTTGAAATTATCTATCCATTTTGGCATTTCAAAAGTCTTGCATCTAGAATTTTATTCTGTTAACATTTAAACTGCTGTTCCCATTTCTTCTTAAAAACGCTCACTCATAGACTACAGCCTCCTCATCTCTTCGTACTCCCACTCCACCATTATATTTATTTCTTATCATTTTGTATTTAATGCCCCTCCTTTTCCCCACCCCCAGTAGCCATCCTAGATATATGCTCACTAGGCTATGTGACAATTCTCCAGCCCCCATATATTTGGATGCAGTCCAACCCTTCTAAATATACTTTTATTTTCCCAGGACAAAGTAAATGTAAAAACATTTCATTCTATGTTCCTTACCTTATTTCTGGAGCTTACAGTTGAGATCAATTATTTTATGCAAATTTTCATCCCTAAACACCAGCAGTGAATTTCACTACTTCTTTATTTGTACTTTCTGAACTCCAGTAGAAATGCCTACTCACTGGAGTTGCCTTTCGCGTAGGATTTTGAGTGAAATTAAATGGACAGTAGCATTTAATTGCCAAGATCAGTCAACTGATGCTGCCTTCAATGTTGTGTTGGCTCGCACCCACTGGTGGTCTTTTAATGCCAGCTTAACACAAAGCTATCATTTGAAGCAAACATTAATTACATTAAAGTTTCATTTAGATATTTGTTGAGGGTCTCTACTGGTTTAGATTTTGGGGATTTTTGTGATATTTTGTTTTGTCACTTCTTTTGATTTGTCCCTCCCTCTGCTCAAGTTCACTGTCCCAGGGAGATAGGATAGTGAAGAAGGTATTTGCTACACTTGTCTTTATTGGTTAGTGCACTGAGTACAGGAGTTGGGAGGTCATGTTGCGGCTGCACAGGACATTGGTTAGGCCACTTCTGGAATAGTGCGAGCAATTCTAGTCTCCCTGCCATAGAAGGACGTTGTGAAACTTGAAAGGATTCAGAAAAGGCTTATAGGGATGTTACCAGGATTGGAAGGTTTGAACAATGGGGAGAAGCTGAATAGTCTGCAGCTGTTTTCCACGGAGAGTCAGAGGCTGAGGGATGACCTTTTAAAAGTTTATAAAACCATGAGGGGCATGGATATGTTAAATAGGCAAAGTCTTTTCCCTGCGACGTGGAAGTCTAAATCTAGAGGGCATAAGTTTTAGGTGAGAAGGGAGAGATTTGAAAGGGACCTAAGGAGCAACTTTGTCACATAGAGGATGGTGTGTGTACAGAATGAGCTGCCAGGGGAAGTGGTGGGGGTGGGTACAATTACAACATTTAAAAGGAATAGGAAGGGTTTAGAGGGATATGGGACAAATGGGATTGTATTAATTTTGGAAATCTAGTTGTCGTGAACGAATTAGACCAAAGGGTCTGTTTCCGTGCTGTACAGCTCTATGCCTCTAAATCCTGCCACAGCTCGAGGAAGGTGGCAGCAGAGGAGGACACTTCTGCCAGAGCTCTTCTGCTCTGCCTGTTCTTTCTCCACCTTTCTTCTCTCTCCTCAGCACTGATGACAAATACCGCAGCAGCAAATCCCCAGAGAATTGTGCAGGCAGCCTGAGGCGGCAGTGAAGGCAATGTCAAAGTGAGGAATGTGAGCACAACACTTTGATGTTGACCTTTTAACTCTGTTTCTTTTCTACACTTTAGAAGCCCTGCAGTATGGAAACAGGCCATTCAGCCCAACAAGTCTACACCACCCCTCCGGACAACATCCTGACCAGTCCCATCCCCCTATTCTATCCCTGTACCCCGCATCTCCCATGGCTAACACACTTAATCTACACAACCCCTGAACACTATGGCCAGTCCATCTAACCTGCAAGTCTTTGCACTGTGGGAGGAAACCAGAGCACCCAGTGGAAACCCACACAAACACAGGGAAAATGTGCAAACTCTGCACAGATAGCCACCCAAGGGTGGAATTGAACCCAGGACTCTGAGGCTGTGAGGCAGCAATGCTAACCACTGAGCCACGATGCCACTTCAGCAAGTAGGACTGTAATGTTAACTTCTTGGGGCTGGCTTTCTTTGTTCTCAGCTTTGTGCTAAGATTCTGTTCCGAGGTACATTTGTACCTCAGATGGCGCTATAACTGGCAACTTGTAAACTTTTCACTACACTCATGCGAGTGACAATAAAAGCTCATTCTAATTCTAAATCAAATTCTAGTTATTTCTCAGTATTCACCTTCTTTGTTACAGATAAATGCTAAACCTTTGGTTTTCTTTCTGTATTCTCAGTATATTGCATTACATTTCGGAAAAATGGCTGCTTTAGTGCAATTATTTTAAAACTTTAAGATATTTCAACTAAGGTTTAATGTGACAATGGCCATTCATCATAACATTTGAATGCTTTGTGCAGTTGCGAATTAGAACAGCAGATCCATCGAACAGTAGTAACACATGCATGTCCTAGATTGCATTTGAAATTGCGATCCAGAACTCATTCAGGAAATAACTTTACAGCAATAATCCAGATGTTTTCCAAAGTGACACGACACAGTTATTGTCCACCACCAAGATAGATGCTAAAAAAACACCATACCAACAAATTCTTTTCTTGAATACCTTGCATATACACTGATGCAACACATTGTGGTGCAACACTGAATCATAAGAAACAATAATGCCTATTTTCAATAATTAGTAATGTAAATTATGAAGTAATCTATTGCCTAGATACCAAAAATGAGTTCAGCATGAACCTCAGTATTGATTTTGCAGTTAAACCTCTGCTATAAGGCCATTTCACCACATCCTTCACACTTGGTTTTACATTAAACATAATTGTGAACCTTGTCAAAAAGGTTCCACAACACCAACCCAGGCCATAACATAATCCATCTCATTTACTTTTTTGGACAGAATACTATAAATATATTGATATATCCATAAAAAAGATTAGAACTATCCAAACCTATGTTGTATGCCCAAATTACGCCTTAACAGATTTGTTCATTATCTAAATATATGAATGTCAGTTATATTTGCAGGGTTTTAATTCCAACTGTAACTGTAGAAGTAAAAACATAAACATTATCAGTGATTCTTTTGCTTAAGATAGATTTGAAAACTGAGTAGTGGGAGCTGTTAAAACAATATGAATCACTTAGACCTTTGATCCTTCTGTTTTCCTAAAATGTCTCAATACCAAGCTTTTTTTTGAGCATGTGAATACAGAGAATGGCTTAGTTTATACAACACAAAATGAGACCATTCAGTCCAGCAAGTCTATCCTTTGCTTTGTTTTGGCCTCTTCCCACTTTTCCTCACTTAAATAAATATTGTAACCAGCCATTCTCTTCTTTCTTGTATGTATTTTTTCATTTCCCCTTAAACCCTTCTATACTATTTACTTCAACTATTCCCTGTAATAGCATATTTCATATGCCTGCCATGCTGTGCTACAGGTTTTCTTCTCCATTCCAGATTACATTTGTTAGTAACTATCTTACATTGATTGTTTTGAGCAACTTTCTTCCCCAAAAGAGGAATTATTGTGAGTTTTGAGAAGATTTGTAGCTGAGGTTGAGGTTCTGGATGTGAGTTTGCTCGCTGAGCTGGAAGGCTCGTTTTCAGGTGTTTTGTCACCATTCTAGGTAACATCATCAGTGAGCCTCCAGTGAAGCGCTGGTTTCCTTGGGTTGGTGATGTCATTTCATCATGAACATCAACTGGCCACAAAAAGACATGACCCACTATCACTCGTATCCTTACATACAGATGAGGAAGGACACCACTTTGATTGGGACAACACATCCATCCTAGGACAAGCCAAACAAAGACACACGCAAGAATTCCTAGAAGCATGGCATTCCAACCGGAACTCCATCAACAAACACATTGATTTGGAGCCAATCTACCACCGTCTGAGAAAAAGAACAGGAAATGACATCATCAATGCAGGAAATGACATCATCAACCCAAGGAAACCTAAACAGATAAATAGAAAGCGGGTCATAACACCAGCGCTTCACCAGAGGCTCACTGATGATGTCACCTAGAATGGTGACGAACCGTCTGAAAACGAACCTTCCAGCTCAGCGAGCAAACTTACATCCAGGAATTATTATCCCTGTAAGCACTCGACCCAACCTTTCAAATTTTAGAAACCTCTATTTAGCCCTTCCTTAGCCTTTCTTCCAGGAGAAATGCATGGGAAACATGATACTAAACTTGAAAGGGTGCAGAAAAGATTTACCAGGATGTTGCTGAGGTTGGAGGTTTGAGCTGCAGGGGAAGGCTGGATAGGCTGAGGCTATTTTCCCTGGAGCTTCGGAGGCTGAGGGGTGACCTTATAGAGGTTTATAAAATCATGAGGGGTGTGGATAGGGTGAATAAAAAAGGTTTTTTTATTCCCAGAGTATGTGAGTCCAGGACTAGAAGGCTCAGATTTAATGTGAGGGGGAAAAGATTAAAAAGGACCTAAGGGGCAGGCATTTCACGCAGAGGGTGGTGCGTATACGGAGCGAGCTGCCAGAGGTAGTGGAGGAGGTGGATACAATGACAGTATTTAAAAGGCATCTGGATGGGTATATGAATAGGAAGGGTTTAGAGGGATTTGGGCCTAATGTTGGCAAACATGACTAGTTTAATTTAGGATATCTGGTCAGTATGGATGAGTTGGACTGAAAAGTTTGTTTCCATGCTGTACAGCTCTATGACTCCATCACCTCTAAAAGAGAGCCAACATATTAATAGGACATCTTCAGAAAATAAGTGGGGTCCACTTTAAATGTAAATTGGGCCCAGTGTCCCAAGATGTTTCTCCCCAGTTGATTCACATTCAAAGCCTTTCAACTGAAATGCCAAGATGATGGTAATATGTATCCTGCAGCTGCTTGCTAAAGTTCTGTATCAAGTGTGCTATTCATCACAAATATTTGTTAACTTGCCAACATTATTTAGCAATGAAATTGGCCTTCAGCAAAAGTGTGAACAGCAGCTTCCAAATTCATGACCACTTCCTTCTGGAGGGACAAGGGTAGCAGATACATGGCAATAGCACCTCCTGCAAGTTCCCCTTCAAGACACCCACCATCCTGACTTAGCAATATATTGCTATTCCATTACTGTCACTTGGTCAAGATCCTGAAATTCCCTTCTCAACAGAATTGTGAGCCAACCTACAGCACATGGACTGCAGCAGTTCAAGTAGGAATTTCACTACAACCTTCTCTAGGGCACCTTGGGGTGGGCAATATGTACTGGCTCCACCAGTAATATCCATGCCCCACAAGTGAATTAAAAAAAATTAAACGGCAGATTGTCCCAAAGTACTGAATGGCCTACACCTGCTCCTGTCGTCTATGTTTTTCTATTGTTCTGCATCCTAGAAGTTTTCAAGGGACTCTGGTTCACCAAAGGTACAAAACGATTTATTTAAACTAGCTCCACCCTGTGAAGGAAGAATGAGATGTTTTAAATGTCATTGTTTCACTTACAGTCCTGCTTACATCGCTCATTCAGTTGCCATCGTTTTAGATAAAGTCTTGTTTCAGGTACCTTTGCACTTCCTGGGACCATTAACTAAGTTTGACCTGCTACTAGCTTGACTATGGCTCTCACTAGGATCATAACCCATTCTGACTCTCATTCAGACAACTGTGGGATCAGTTGGTGTTTAAGAAGGAGTCCGACAGCTAGCCTGTGGTACAGAATAATGTTGACAGTCTGGTTCAATTCCCTGTTGGGTGTTGTAGTTCAAGAAGGATCAGTTCCTTGCTTTGCTCCATGCTTAGTGCAGAGTGATGTCTCTTAAACAACATCACCAACTTTCTCTTGTAGACGTATGCCTGTGATTATTTGTGGACTAAAGTTAATTAGTTAGCTCCAAAATGGTCTACAGCATCACAGCTGCAAATCCTTTAAGAACCTATAATTAAAATCACATTTATCTGAGGAGAGGGTGGATACATTTCTCTTAAAAACAAATCAGTACGTTGCAAATAAAGTAAAAAGAGCATAAAGATTTCAGGGGCAGTGTGATGTGGAGAATGGGATGTTGAACAGGTTATACAATCACAGAAAGAGATAACTTATCACAGCCCACTCTCCAGCTCACTTCACCATATCCAACCCACTCCATAATGTCATTCATCCTAAGACAATCTATAATTAACCTTGAACAAAAAATACAAAACAGCAAAAACAAAACCAGAAATTGTTGGAGAAACTCAGTTGGTTCTGAAGAAGGGGCACTGGACCTGAATCATTAGCTCTGCTTTCTCTCCACAGATGCTCTGGACCTGTTGAGTTTTTTTTCCCAGTAACCTCTGATTTGTTTACCATTAACCTTTTCTCCCTTCCCACTCATGCATCTCCCACTCCAATCTTTCTGATCTTACACTCCACGAGCACTACTAGTTTCCTTATAACTGTGACTATTATTTTAATTTGTTGAAAATTTGGCATTCTGATCACACATGGCCCAATAGCAACACCCTGGAATTGTGACATGTGGGGACAGTAAGCATGTTTGAGAATATATGACTCCACATAGAATCATATCAATTCAAAATCACTGAGCTCGAGTTTCAGTTAGAAACACTCTGCCACATAAGGAAAGGGAGGAATTCTTGAACAGTTTTCCCCAAATATAGAAACACCTTTGAGAAAAGTACAAGTACAGGAATAGAAGAGTTTGACTGTCAGTCATTACAAAGGCAATACTTGGTGATGATGTAGAGGAGAGGTAACAGACCCCAGTCCTGTCCAATAATGTGCTTAACTCTTCTGAGAATCAAGTGAAACTCTGTAGGGAGAACAGCCAAATGCTGACTAAGGCACAATGAAGACAATTGAAAGCATCAAGGAATAGAATAGAACCACAATAGTGATGAAATTTCAGTCCAGGGTGGTCCAAAATGTACAGGCCATACAAGGCTGCTGGCTCACATCAAACTAAAGCTATTTCTGAGGAACAGTCACTGCATCTGAAATGTTGACTGCTTTCTTTCCGCAGATGCTGCTAGGCTTTTTGATTGAAGGCAAGGATCAAGTTTGGAAAGCTGTGCTATATCAAGGTAAGGGTGGACAATTGTAATCTGGGAAATGAGAGCCAGAGAATGGCAGAAAGAATGAGTGAAAATAATCTGGCACAACACCTACTAACATAACTGGAATGTTATAAAAATGACAAAAAGACATAACTCAAGGCTCTGTGTCTGAATGTGTGTAGCATTCATAACAAAATAAACAAATTAATAATTCACATCAAAATAAATAAATATGGTCTGATTTCCATAGTTTAGACATGTGTGTAGGATGATAAAGACTGAGTCCTGAATACTGAGGGGGTTGTGACACTCAAGAATCAAAGGAAGCTAAGTAAATGTGGAGAGGTAGCATTGTGAATGAAAGAAGGCATTTATGCAATAGTGAGAGATGACCTTGGTTCAGAGCACCAGGAATTGAAAACAGTTTTGCGTTGTAATAAGGAATTGCAGGGGGAAGACTCACCGCTGAAAATAGTAAGCAGGCTTCCTCATAGTTGAATGGGACCAACACCCTTATGGAATTATGCTATGACTAGTCTGCAGGTAAACTTTATTCTAAGGTCTTAAAGAGGTAACTAACAAGCTAGCAGATGCATTGGTGTTAATTTTCCAAAGTTCCCTCAATTCAGGAAAGCTCCCACCAGACATAACTGAAAAATAATAAGACCACAATAGTCCACAAGGGACGTGGGCAGAAAACAGGAAGCTGGAGGCCACTTATCTCGATGTAAGTCATGGAGAAAGTGGTGGAATTGATGATTGAGGTAACTATAATTGCGCACTGAGAAAAAAATTAAAGATAATCGGGAAGAGTTGACATTGTTCTAACAAAAGGAAAACACACAACCAATTATTGGAGGCCTTTAAAGGAGTAATACATGTTGTGGAAAAGAAGAGGGAGCCTGGATCCATATTGTACTTGGATTTCCAGAAGGCATTTGATTAGGGACCACTCAAAAGGTTACTGTCAAAAATAAAAGAACATGGTATGGCGGTAACACATTAACATGGCTAAAAGATTGGTTAGCTGGCCAACAACAGACAGTCTACATAAATGGGTCTTAGTCTGTTTGACAGAATGTGATAAGTGGAATCCCATATGAGTGTATGCTGGGGCTTCAACTGTTTGCAATTTACAGCAATTACATTGATGAAAAGATTGAAGTCATGGTAGATAAATTCACTGATGACACCAAAATGAATAGGAAAGTATGTTGTGAAGAAGACATAAAGTGGCTGCATACAGATAGAAACAGGTTGATGGAGTAGGCAAAAAATTGGCAGATGGAACATAATGTGGGAAAATGTGAAGTTGTTCGCTTTGGCAAGAAGGATGAAAAACAGGTAATTACTTAAAGGGTGAATGATAGTGAAATTCCAAAATGCAGAGAGATTTAAATATCCCAGTACATGAATCACAAAAATTGAGCATGTACGTTCAACACACAATCACAGAGGCTAATGGGATGCTACCCTTTGTATTGGGAGGAATTGAACATAAAAACGATGTATTGCTTCAGTTACACAGGGCACTTGATGAGGCTACATTTTGAATCTGTATGCAGTTTTAGTCTCCTCATTTAAGGAAGCGTACAAATGCATTGAAAGGGGAGATGGTGGTGGTGAAGAGTTAACACTGATGGACTAGTAATTCAGAACCCCAAGCTTATGTTCTGTGCACGTGGGATCAAACCTCACCATGACAAATGTTGAGATTTGCATTTAAAGGCCTTGTGATATAATGATGGTATCCCTACCTTTGGGACAGGAGGTTTTGGTTCAAGTCCCACTTTTCCTGATTTGTGATCAGAACATAAGCAGTAAGAGCAGGAGGAGGCCATCTGGCCCATCGAGTCTGCCCACCATTTCATAAGATCGTGGCTGATCTTTTCTTGAACTCAGCTCCACTTACACACACTTAGCATAACCGTAATTCCTTTACTTTCAAAAACCTATCTTTGCCTTAAAAACATACATCTAGGAAGCCTCAACTGCTTCACTGGGCTGGCAATTCCACAGATTCAGAACATTTGGGTAAAGAAATTCCACTTCAATTCTGTCCTAAATCTGCTCCTCCTTATTTTGAAGCTATGCCCCCTAGTTCTGGTAACATATTTGAACAGGTTGATTAAAAATAACTACAATGAGTAATGCAATAACCATATTTTCCATAGGTTCATTAGCATGATTTCAATCAGTATTCTTCAAATGTGCTGTTTATTCGTTTGACTGTACCATTACGTTTTCTGATGTAGTGGATGTGTCTCTGCCTCTGGACCAGGAGGCCTGGTTGAAGAACTACTCCAGAGGTGTGCCCTAACATCTCTGAATAGGTTGCTTGTAAAATATTGAGAAATACGTTGGAGGTTCAGCGACAGTTTATTAGATTGATACCAAGAGTGAGTGAGGCGTCTCATTCAAAAGAGTGACTTAGGTTAGGTGCGTTTTCATTGGAGTTAAAAGTGACTTGTTTGAAAATGTGGTAGGTCCTGAATGGCCTTGACAAGTTAGAAGTGGGTAGGATGTTTCTCCGTGTGGGAGAGTCTGGAACCAAGAAACATGATTTTAGTATTAGGACAAAGGTGAGGAGATTTATTTTCCCTCATAGGGTGGTACAGCGTTGGATTTCTCTGCCTCGAAATAGGAGATAGGATAATAAAATATGTTTATGGTAGAAGTTAGGAATCAAAGGTTATCTGGTTTGGGTGGAATGTGGAAATACGAACAAGTGAAACATGATCAGATGGAGTGGATTGCACACAACCCCTACATTATGGTCAAATATATGTTTAGATACTTCACCAGCTGTGAAATGATTGCAAGAGTTCTTAGCACTTGAAAGGCCATCTGTAAATAACGCTCTTTAGTTTATACCTCTTCCTCAGTTCCATTTGATTTCCCAAAATTCTTCCCCATAGACATTTTTACTTGCTTATTTTATTCACATTTTTCCATTCCCTTCTCCTCATTTTTTTCATCTCTTTCCCCGACTATGAACTTCTACTCATTGCTATAAGGTTATGTTCAGCTGTCATTCTCTAATTTTCTGAACAATACCTAATTCACATCCGTAGCATCATTCAACAGATGTATTCCCCATGTACACGAGCACAATTTTTTGTACGTGTATTATCCTTACAACTAAATGTTGCTTCATCAATCTGAAAATGGTAGCAACAACAATGTCCAACATAATAATATACTCCAAGTTTCAGGGACAATTTATCAAAGGTATGTAGATTAATATTTGTGAAAAGCCTTCTGTGAATTCCAATAAACGATTAGATAACGATACAGGAAATTACTGTTTTCAGGCTAGAGTTCAACAAAATAACAGTGTGATGATCACAATAATGCTGAACACCAGCTATTTCGGAAAACTGTCGGGCATATCAATATGTTTGAAACGTATACACCTTCTTGTGGCATGCTGTGTAAATAGTCAGCCATGGGACAGCTGTAATGTTTTTGCATTTAAATCAGGAAGTCATGACATCTAGCCCCACTCCAGAGATATAGCACCGAAATAACTGCACAGAGGCCAGTGCCCAGATGTCAAATCACCCTTTAATTACATGTGCACAGTACACTGTCTGTGACCAACCAGCTCCGAGTCGGTCCCTGAAGTCAGGAGATTCTCTAAATCAAAAACAGAAGTTGCTGGAAAAGCTCAGCAGGTCTGGCAGCATCTGTGAACAGAAATCAGAGTTAAAGTTTCAGGCCTGGTCGCCCTTTCTCACTGGATCCAAAATGTTAATTCTGATTTCTGTTCA